>NW_027441783.1:0-318077 GCF_048569485.1 Anomaloglossus baeobatrachus
AGGCAGAATTTACTTCACAAGGTATTTGAGAAAAGCCTTCCCTATGAGTTTAACATGGATGTGGCCACTACACCATGTTCCAAATTATTATGCAAATTGGATTTAAGGGTCATAGCGATTAATTTTTCTTTTTTCAATAAAACTCATTGATGGTATTGTGTATCAGGGTTCTTTGGATCACTGAAATCAATCTCAGATACCTGTGATAATTAGTGGTGCTCAATAAAAGGAAAACTGGATGTTCCACAATATTAAGCAGGCCACAGTTTTCAAGTAACATGGGAAAGAAAAAGCATCTCTCTGCTGCCGAAAAGCATCAAATAGTGCAATGCCTTGGACAAGGGATGAAAACATTAGATATTTCCCAAAAACCTATAAGCCTATCCTATATTAACATGTAACTTGGCCTGTTAGGATGTTTTTGATTTAAATAGCTTTCTAATTCAGTGAATGTGACCTCCTAATGCTGCAAATTCCACAAATGAGCATTTTCAGTTCTTTAAAACATATAACATGTTTAGAAACTCTACTGTGCCTAATAATTGGAACAGTGCATTTTGAGGTTTTTTTTTTTAATTTTGAAGATTACACTGTATTCATTGGGAGGTTTCTTCAATAAAATTCAATGTATACTCTAACGGGTGATGACTTTAATTTGAATGACTGTCATTTGCACCGACCATTTAGGAAAATCACAGAAAAATATCATTTGCATAATAATTTGGAACATTGTGTAATGCTGAGTTTTGAACCACCTCTAACATGGCAATTTGATTCTCCAGGTCAATACGAGTACATAGATATCAAACATGTATAGTTTTTTTAAGTAGTGAAAAAAATTTGGAATTTTGTAAATAAATAAATAAAATTTGCTTGTCACCAATTTCCGAGACCTGTAACATTTTTATTTTTCGTGATCTGGGGGTGTGTTGGCTCATTCTTTGTGCCCTGAGCTGGCATTTTTTTATTTTTATTTTTTTTAATTTACAATGTTCACTATATGGTAAATTAAACGGCTGGTACACGACACAGCATTAGTGGCCATATCCATGTAAAACTCATAGGGAAGGCTTTTCTCAAATACCTTGTGAAGTAAATTCTGCCTCTGAGCATTGCTATTGCGGTCCACTCACCCCTTCAAGTTGCCCCCAAACTCCGTGATCTCTGAGATTCGGTGATGTCACATCAACTTCCAGTTGACCCGACATCACCGAGGTGGCCCCAGTCTTCCTGAGTGACTGGGCTTTGGGCAGAGTTTCACCGCTCACCACAGCCCAGCGTCACTCCTACTTGCGGCAGCGGCGCTCTGCAGCGAAGGAGGGAGCATGAGACGCTGGGCTGTGGTGAACGGTGAAACTCTGCCCACAGCCCAGTCACTCAGGAAGACTGGGGCCACCTCGATGATGTCGGATCAACTGGAAGTTGATGTGTCATCACTGGATCTCAGAGGTCACTGAGTCCGGGGGTCACTTGAAGGGGATGAGTGGACTTGCAATAGCAATGCTTAAAGGCAGAATTTACTTAAGGTATTTGAGAAAAGCCTTCCCTATAAGTTTAACATGGATGTGGCCACTACACCATGTTCCAAATTATTATGCAAATTGGATTTAAGGGTCATAGCGATTAATTTTTCTTTTTTCAATGAAACTCATTGATGGTATTGTGTATCAGGGTTCTTTGGATCACTGAAATCAATCTCAGATACCTGTGATAATTAGTGGTGCCCAATAAAAGGAAAACTGGATGTTCCACAATATTAAGCAGGCCACAGTTTTCAAGTAACACGGGAAAGAAAAAGGATCTCTCTGCTGCCGAAAAGCATCAAATTGTGCAATGCCTTGGACAAGGGATGAAAACATTAGATATTTCACAAAAACCTAAGCGTGATCATCGTACTGTGAAGGGATTTGTGGCTGATTCAGAGCACATACTTGTTTGTGCTGATAAAGGCAGAATGAGGAAGGTTTCTGCCAGGCAAGTTCATCGAATTAAGAGAGCAGCTGCTAAAAAGCTGTTACAAACCAGCAAACAGATATTTGAAGATGCTGGTGCCTCTGGAGTCCCTCGAATCTCAAGGTGTAGGATCCTTCAAAGGTTTGCTGTGGTACATAAACCTACTATTCGGCCACCCCTAACCAGTGCTCACAAGCAGAAATGGTTGCAGTGGGCCCAGACATACATGAAGACTAATTTTCAAACAAACAGTCTTGTTTACTGACGAATGTCGAGCAACCCTGGATGGTCCAGATGGATGGAGTAGTAGATAGTTGCTGAATGGCCACCATGTCCCAACAAGGATGCGACATCAGCAAGGAGGTGGAGGAGTCGTGTTTTGGGCTGGAATCATGGGGAGACATCTAATAGGCCCCTTTATGGTTCCTGAAAGTGTGAAAATGACCTCTGCAAAGTATATAGAGTTTCTGACTGACAACTTTCTTCTATGCTACAAAAAGCAGAAACGTGCCTTCAGAAGCAAAATCATCTTTATGCATGACAATGCACCATCTCATACTGCAAAGAATACCTCTGTGTCATTGGCTGCTATGGGCATAAAAGGAGATAAACTTATGGTGTGGCCACCATCTTTCCTTGACCTTAACCCTATAGAGAACCTTTGGAGTATCATCAAGCAAAAGATCTATGAGGGTGAGAGGCAGTTTACATCAAAATAGCAGCTCTGGGAGGCTATTCTGACATCAGGCAAAGAAATTCAAGCAGAAACCCTCCTTTTAACCCAACAAGTTAAAGGATGCAAGAATTGTGAAAGTGATATCAAAGAAGGGTTCCTATATTAACATGTAACTTTACCTATTAGGATGTTTTTGATTTAAATAAGCTTTTTATTTCAGTGAATGTGACCTCCTAATGCTGCAAATTACACAAATGAGAATTTTCAGTTCTTTAAAACATATAACATGTTTAGAAACTCTACTGTGCCTAATAATTGGAACAGTGCATTTTGAGGGTTTTTATTTAATTTTGAAGATTATACTGTATTCATTGGGAGGTTTCTTCAATAAAATTCAATGTATACTCTAACGGGTGATGACTTTATTAGACTGACTGTCATTTGCACCGACCATTTAGGAAAATCACAGAAAAATATAATTTGCATAATAATTTGGAACATTGTGTAATGCTGAGTTTTGAACCACCTCTAACATGGCAATTTGATTCTCCAGGTCAATACGAGTACATAGATATCAAACATGTATAGTTTTTTTAAGTAGTGAAAAAAAATTGGAATTTTAAAAAAAAATATTAATTAATTTTAAAAAATAAAAATAAATAAAATTTGCTTGTCACCAATTTCCGAGACCTGTAACATTTTTATTTTTCGTGATCTGGGGGTGTGATGGCTCATTCTTTGTGCCCTGAGCTGGCATTTTTATTGATAACATTTTGGAGTAGATAAAACGTTTTGACTGCCTCTTATTGCTTTTTATTGAGACGTTGCAGTGAACAAAAATGTAGTTCCGGCATTTTGATTATTTTTGTCATGTTTGGCATTTACTAATCAGATTATTTTATATTTTAAAAGATTAGACATTTCTGACAGTAGCAATACCAAATATGTGCAGATTTTTTTTAATTGTTTTATTTTTAATGGGGCAAAAGGAGGAGGGTGATTTGAACTTCTGGGCCATTTTTATTTTTTTCATATTTTTCCCAATTTTTTTATTTAACTTTTTACTGTATTTAATAGACCCCTTAGGAGACTTGAAACTGTAATCATCCGATCTCAAAAGTTGCGTTTAAAGAATTAATATCGCCAAAACAAATTTCTTGCTTGGATACTCACATAATTATTGCCCCTTTTTTCATGAAACATGGGCTTAATTTTTATGTAAGGTTTGTACTCCTCTTTTTCTGTTCCTATTTTCCATCCAATTAAAATACATTTGTAACCGGGATGGAGGATATCCCCCAACCAGGATAACCAGCAACTCAGATAATAAAGAAAAAACAAGAGGACAAGGAGTTATTGCTGAAAGAAAAAGTGTTTATTGAAAAATATCATAAAGTGCATAAGAATAAGAAAAAAGAGGAGGGATATGGCATTAACAGAAAAGGTCCCAAATCATCCTGCAAAGTGCATGTGCAAGTATATGAAGAATAAATATTATGTGCAGGACAATGAGAAACACCAGACGAGAAAACACTGGGCAAGACACAACATTATGGATTGGACTGAGCTGCATGCAGGAAGGATCAAAGACAAGTTATGTGCAAACAAGTGACTACTGCATGCAGCCCAGTAACACCACAAGTGCAAAATAGCAATGGTTGAATGAGGTATTTACAGTATTTTTCGGACTATAAGAGGCACCCTGGTTTTAGAGGAGGAATGTAGGAAAATAAAATTGTAAGCAAAAAAAAAATGTGGTCATGACACACTGTTATGGGACGAGGATCTGCTGCTGACACTGTTATGGGGGTAATGTTCTCAAATTCTCTAATAAGGTACCCCATCCTGGTAATGATCCTCCTGCCTTGTTTATGAACCCCATCCTTGTATATACTGTATGTCCCTCATCCTGGTATAGCCCCCATCCTGCTATATACTGCCATCCAGCTAATAACCCCCGTCCTGATAAAGACCCCATCCTGGTATAGCCCTCATCCTGCTATATACCGCCATCCTGCTAAATACCCCCATCCTGCTAAATACCCCCATCCTGTTATATACCCCCATCCTGCTATATACCCCCATCCTGCTATATACCCCCATCCTGCTATATACACCCATCCTGCTATATACACCCATCCTGCTCATATACCCCCATCCTGCTATATACCCCCATCCTGCTCATATACCCCCATCCTGCTCATATACCCCCATCCTGCTATATAACCCCATCCTGCTCATATACCCCCATCCTGGTATGTGCCCCCATCCTGCTATATGGCCTGTATCCTAAGACACAGAAAAAAATAAACATTTATACTCACCTTTCCTCACTCCCTGCAGCATCGATCATCTTCCTATCTGTGTCAGCAGCAGCGCCGCTGACCTGTGTGGAGCCGTCATGGATCCCTGCAGCTTCGCGATATCCTCCTGTCTATCTCCCGCTGATGTGTGTGAATCCATGTGCGCACAGTGATGACGTCATTGCTGTGCTCACCGCTCTCTACACAGATCAGCTGGCCGGCAGACAGGAGGAGATCGCGATGCTGCAGGGACCGGTGAGTATACTGTACTTATTTACTGCCCCCCGCACTGATGATGATGCGCGGGGGGCAGTGAATATAGCCACACATGATCACTCCAGGCTGTAGTTGCCAGAGGTGATCACGAGGACTGGCTGTTAATTATGCGCCCAGCCCCCGCCCATCTGTCAGCGCCGGCTTCAGCGCTGAGAGATGATGGGCGGGAGGATGCATGTATATGAAATGAGCGGGCCCACGTGGTCACGGCAGGTGCTGCTACAGCCTGCTCATGCCACCGATGAACTACTCCACCGCAGCACCCTCATTCCCCGCAGCCCTACATTTAGACTATAAGACACACACCCCACTTTCCCCCCAACATTTGGGGGGGAAAAAGTGCATCTTATGGTCCAAAAAATACGGTACCTATGTAGGAGTACTGCAATTTAAAACTCTCTCCCTGACAATATAACACCCACCAGCAGCACAAAGTATATAGTGCAGTGGCGTAGCAAAGGGGAAGGGGGGTCCGCCCCGGGCGGCACGTGTCAGGGGGCGGCATTTTGGGGGTATTAAAATAAAAAAAAACAAATTTCCAATTGGCAGCTGTGATTGGTTGCAGTGAGACAGCTGTCACTCAGTGTGGGGGCGTGTCTGACTGCAACCAATCATAGGCGCCGGTGGGTGGGGGAAGCAGGGAATACGAGATGGAATAATGAGCGGCCGGCATTTTCCAAAGAGGTAAAGCCGCCGGAGCTTTGTGACAGCTGTGCAGTGCCACGCCGGTGATCGGTGAATATGAGAGAGGGGGTGAGAGGGAGAGACCGATCAACAGAGAGAGAGAGACAGACATCGACAGAGAGAGACCAACTAACCGACAGACCGACAGAGAGGGAGAGACCGACTCACAAAGAGAGAGAGACCGACTCACAAAAAGAGAGAGACCGACCAACTGCAAAAATGCTCCAAAACAACGATCCTTTTTTTGTACTGTTTTACTGGCAGCAGGCTATTGTGAACGATCAGCTGATCACCCGGCGGACTGCCTATAAGCTGATCGCTCACAAAAGCTGGCCGCCGGGCAATCAGCTGATCGCTCTCAAAAGCCGGGCGATCAGCTAATCGCACTCAAAAGCCGGGCAATCAGCTGATCGTTCACAAAAGCCGGCTGATCAGCTGATCACACTCAAAAATCGGCCGCCGGGCAATCAGCTGAACGCTCTCAAAAGCTGGCCACCGGGCGATCAGCTGACCATTCGGCCGCCGAGAGAGAGAGAGAAACATTGATTTCAATGATTAAATATAAGAGCTGAGCATGCGCAGTGAACAAAAAGGGATTCTGACGCTCAAAAAACGCTACATGCTGCGTTCCTGACGCCCGACGGTCAATCGTTCCACGACTGATCCGTCATGTGGCTGATGCAACGCAGACACATTAGTCGCAAACCGTCGTCCATACAAGTCTATGGTAAACAGCGCAAGCCATTAACGGATTGCGCTGTTTTTCAAAGAGGCGGATTGCGACTAACGCAAGTGTGAAAGTACCCTTATCGACGGCCAATGGAGAGGGGCGGCAAATTTGAAGACCGCCCCGGGCGGCAAAAGCAGTTGCACGCCACTGATACAGTGTAACACAAAGTACAGTGTAATAGCCCCTCTCCCCCAAACACATCACCTCATTACATACATGTTATCAGGACCCCACAATGCACAGTGTAATAGCCCCCTGACCCCACACACATTACCTCATTACATACACGTTATCAAGCCTCTACACTGCACAGTGTAATAGCCTCCCTTCCCAAACACACATCACCATATTACATACATGTTATCAGACCCCCACACTGCACAGTGTAATAACCCCCTCCCCCACACACATCACCTCATTAGATATATGTTATCAGGCCTCTACACTGCACAGTGTAATATCCCCCCTCCCCAAACACACATCACCATATTACATACATGTTATCAGACCCCTATACTGCACAGTGAATAGCCCCCTCCCCCACACACATCACCTCATTACATACATGTTATCAGGCCCCTATACTATATAGCCCCTACACTGCACAGTAATGAACCCTCTGCCACCTGTCTCCACAGTACCTCACTTCCCTCTCTCTCTGTACACAAACTTAGATGCTCTCTGCATCTTACCACCAGCCCGGAGCTCCCAGTGCAGTAGGAGGAAATCACTGAGACTGCAGAGGGAGGCGGAGCCGGCACTGAGCCCCGCAGGTCCTGGAGGAACAGCTGGGAATCCTCTGCAGACAGGTGCGCGTTTTGATAGGACCTGGCAACGCACACTGTGCTGCTCGGGTGCGTCCTGTACTTTTAAATGAAACCATAAGTTTTACCATCTAGTGTACTGGAAAACAGCAAAAAAAATCCAAGTGTGAAAAACTGCAACAAAAACTGTGATCGCACAATAGTTTTTGGGATATTTTATTCACTATGTTCACTATATGGTAAAACTGATGTGTCGTTGTGCTGCCTGAGGTCGGTGCGAGTTTGTAGGCACCAAACATGTATAGGATTACTTGTATCTAAGGGGTTAAAAAAATTCACAAGTTTGCCCAAAAATAGTGGAGCATGTTTTGTGCCATTTTCCGAAACCTGTAGTGTTTTCATTTTTTAGGATCTATTGCTCAGTAATAGCTTATTTTTTGCGTCTTGAGCTGATGTTTCTAATGGTACCATTTTTGTGCAGATGCTACGTTTTGATCGCCTGTTATTGCATTTTGCGCAAAACTTGCGGCGACCACAAAACTTAATTTTGGCGTTTGGAATTTTTTTTGCTGCTACGCCGTTTACCGATCAGATTAATTATTATTTTTTTAACCCTTTAATTTTCAATGGGGCAAAAGGGCGGTGATTTGAACTGTTAGGTTTTTTATTTTTTTTAATTTTTAAAACTTTTTTTAAAACTTTTTTTTTTTTTAATTTTACTAGTCCCCCTAGGGGACTACATGGATCAGCAATTTGATCGCTCTGCTATATCTTCAGATTACAGCTACAGAACTGAGATCTGCAGATATGCTGCTTTACTTTCAGTGCTGGTACTATGCCGGCACTGAGAGAAAGTGACTCATGTTAGCTACAGGCGTCATCACATGACCATGTGCTACCATAGCAACCACCGGATGTCACGTGATCACGCACGTGACTTCCGGTGGGGGCAGGGGTAAGTAAAAGTAATGGCCACGCGCATATACATCTCGCTGCCAGATTTTGGCAGAGAGATGTAAGGGGTTAAAAGTTGTGGGTGGAAAGCGAATCCACTTGTAACTTGCAGGCAGACATGTCAGCTGCTGAAATCAGCTGAAATGTGCGCGAATTGCCCCAGCCTGCCCACGGCAGGGGTCGGGGATTAACCTCACATGATCCATGACGGATATCTACGTCATGGGTCGTGAAGGGGTTAAAGGTGCAGTGTCACATTTAATTATCAGTATTGTAGCTGCGGGTGGGCCCCGTCTGAGCACGGGGTCCGGGGCGACCACACCCTCTGCCCTCCCAAAGCTACCATTTCCTCTTCCCCCTGATGAAGCGGCAGGTAACCCCAGGGCCAGATTAAGGTTGGTGGGGGCCCCTGGGCGGAAAATCTGGTGGGGGCCCAATAACATTAACATTTTTAGTTATAACAGTAGAGCGCGAAATGTAGCATTTAGATATAAATCCAATGAGCTTGGATCTATCTTATCCTGTTCTTCCACACTCAGATTTACAGTACTACAATACAGATACAGTCCAGGATAACTCACAGCCGTCACTTATACACACAGTACAATACAGATACAGTCCAGAATAACTCACAGCCGTCACTTATACACACAGTACAATACAGATACAGTCCAGAATAACTCACAGCCGTCACTTATACACACAGTACAATACAGATACAGTCAAGGATAATTCACAGCCGTCACTTATACACACAGTACAATACAGATACAGTCCAGGATAACTCACAGCCGTCACTTATACACACAGTACAATACAGATACAGTCAAGGATAATTCACAGCCGTCACTTATACACACAGTACAATACAGATACAGTCCAGGATAACTCACAGCCGTCACTTATACACACAGTACAATACAGATACAGTCCAGGATAACTCACAGCCGTCACTTATACACACAGTACAATACAGATACAGTCCAGAATAACTCACAGCCGTCACTTATACACACAGTACAATACAGATACAGTCCAGAATAACTCACAGCCGTCACTTATACACACAGTACAATACAGATACAGTCCAGAATAACTCACAGCAGCCACTTATACACACAGTACAATACAGATACAGTCCAGGATAACTCACAGCCGTCACTTATACACACAGTACAATACAGATACAGTCCAGGATAACTCAGAGCCGTCACTTATACACACAGTACAATACAGATACAGTCCAGAATAACTCACAGCCGTCACTTATACACACAGTACAATACAGATACAGTCCAGAATAACTCACAGCCGTCACTTATACACACAGTACAATACAGATACAGTCCAGAATAACTCACAGCAGCCACTTATACACACAGTACAATACAGATACAGTCCAGGATAACTCACAGCCGTCACTTATACACACAGTACAATACAGATACAGTCCAGGATAACACACCCGTCACTTATACACACACAGTACAATACAGATACAGTCTAGGATAACTCACAGCAGCCACTTATACACACAGTACAATACAGATACAGTCCAGGATAACTCACAGCCATCATTTATACACACAGTACAATACAGATACAGTCCAGGATAACTCACAGCAGCCACTTATACACACAGTACAATACAGATACAGTCCAGGATCACTCACAGCAGCCACTTATACACACAGTACAATACAGATACAGTCCAGGATCACTCACAGCAGCCACTTATACACACAGTACAATACAGATACAGTCCAGGATCACTCACAGCAGCCACTTATACACACAGTACAATACAGATACAGTCCAGGATCACTCACAGCAGCCACTTATACACACAGTACAATACAGATACAGTCCAGGATCACTCACAGCAGCCACTTATACACACAGTACAATACAGATACAGTCCAGGATCACTCACAGCAGCCACTTATACACAGAGTAAAGTTACTCATATTTTTTTATTGATCCCAATATTAAGACAGCAAAGGAATAGTAAAAATGCAGAAAGAGAACGTTTTCACTGGCAGCAATGGTTGCTAAAATTAACAATGTGCTCTCTATTGTATTATCTCCGGAGCAGTACATAGCAGCTGATGTCTGTACACAGTATACCATATACAGTACCAGAGGTGGATCGTTCAGTTTGGCGCCCCCTCCTATACATGGCTTATGTGGTTTGAGTAGTCATTATGCCGATGAGCTGCTCTTCATAATTCTCTCAATGTTTAGTGAAATACTACAGCCCATAAAGAGAAGCAGGAAGAGAAGCTAATTGTGACTGGAAGTATGAAAATGACCTGCATGTGGTCATGTGACCACTTCTGGAATTGGCAAGCAGAGCTGAATCCTTACATACATACAACAGTATATTACAGGTTGTTAGGATTGGGCATGCTACAGGGCTTACTTTTATTATAAAAGGGGTTATCCATTTCCACAATGAAAATTTGTAGTTATTCTATATGACTGCAGACTTCTGAATTCTCACAGCTTGCGGACTGCACGCTGTAATGATTTTCCCATGCCATGAGCAAGCAGTCACAGGACCGCAAGTATGCGATTTGCCTACTTCCAGCCACATTCTAATTAGATGTGTGCCGCCTCACTCAATATAAGTGAATTGTGGTTATACTTGTGGTTTCGTGCCCTCAAGCTCTCATTCTAACATGCTGTATATAAGAGCCCAGGTCACTGTGTAGGACTTAAAAAACACTTTATAATACTTACCTAAACCGGTCACTGCAGTGGATGTGGTTCAAATAGGCATCTTCATCCTCCGGTGTCGGCGCCTCCTCTTTCGGCCATCTTCATCCTCCTTCTGAAGCCTGTGTGCATGATGCACCCTACGTCATACACACTCACCGGTCCCACTCATGCGCACTACAATGCTTTCATCTGCCCTGCTCAGAGCAGATCAAAGTGCACCTGCGCAGGACCTGAATGCCGGCGAGTGTGTATGACGTCAGACGTGTTATGCACCGCGGCTTCAGAAGATGGAGGACAAAGATGGCTGAAAGAGGTGACGCCAGCACCGCAGGACGGAGACGCCCATTTGAGCCACATCACCGCAGCAACTTCTTAAGGTGTGTATTATAAAGTGTTTTTTATGTTCTACACAGCGGTCTGGGCTATTATATACAGCATGTTAGAATGCTGTATATGGCCAAAAACACACTTCCGTATAAAAAAATGTACGTGTGACATGGGTTTTTTTTTTGGGCGTTTCTCCAGTACGTATGACATCCGTGTGATGGCATATGCTATCCGTGTGTGCGTGTGGAATGTCCGTGTATGTGTACGTGAAATGTCCGTGTGAAATGTCCGTGTGTGTGGTAAAATGTCATTTGATACATGTCGGCTGACAGCAGACAGAGTCGCGCGCTGAGAATGAACTCGGGTGAACTTCACCCGACTTCATTGTCATCCCACGGCTCTGTCTGTGTCGCATACTGATTAGCGGTCACCCGTGAAGGACTCACCGGTGACCGCTAATCCCCTGAGTGACTGAAGTGAGCAGCGCGATTAGCGCTGCCGTCACTTAGGTTACCCCCGGCTAGCTGGATCCTCCACCCGAGACCGCAACTCACCTGTGACTTCATCGCTGTCACTCGGGAGACTTGCTGTCACAGGTGGAGGATCCAGCGGTGGCCGCGAGTAACCTCAGTGACAGCTCAGCTGATCGCGCTACTCCCCTCAGTTGCTGTGTGGAGCTGGCAAGAGCGGCGGTGTTCTTCTGCAGCTCCTGTCACCTTCATGTAGCAGAGCTGGAAGCGACGCTGGACCTCCGTGGATTACGTGGACATGTATGGGTTTTTGGGGCATAATAAATTGGTGAATGAGGGTATTTGTCATTGTTTTTTATTTCAAATAAAGGATTTTTCGTTGTGTGTGTTTATTTACTTTAACTTGCAGGTTAATCATTGGGGGTGTCTCATAGACGCCTGCAATAATTAATGTAGGATTTAGTGGCAGCTATGGGCTGCCATTAACTCCTTATTACCCCGATTGCCAACGCACCAGGGCAAATCGGGAAGAGCCGGGTAGAGTCCCAGAACTGTTGCATCTATTGTATTCGGCAATTCTAGGCGGCTGCTGGCTGATATTGTTGGGCTGGGGGGCTCCCCATAACGTGGGGCTCCCCATCCTGAGAATACCAGCCTTCAGCCGTATGGCTTTATCTTGGCTGGAATCAAAATGAAGGGGGACCGCACGCCATTTTTTTAAATTAATTATTTATTTATTTCACTGCACAGTATAGAGCCGCCCACCGGCTGCTGTGATTGGGTGCAGTGAGACAGCTGTCACTCAGCGTGGGGGCGTGTCTGACTGCATCAAATCATAGGCGCCGGTGGGCGGGGGAAGCAGGGAATACGAGATTGATTAATGAGCGGCCGGCATTTTCAAATGAATTGAAGCCGCGTATTTTCGGCACAGCTGTTCCTCGCCGCGCTGGTGATCGGGGATTGGTAAGTATGAGCCGGGGGAAGAAAAAGACCGAGCGACAATGTAAGTATGACTGAGAACAGCAGAAAAAAGGTACCGTAAGTAGACTGACTTTAATAAAAAATAAAAAAAAAAAATAGATCGCTAGTTTAAAAATGCACACGAACGAAATGTGCTGAACACGGACATGCTCCGTGTGCGGTCAATGCAGGCACGGACCCATTGACTTTAGCGGGTCCGTGCCTGCGTGCTGACCACCAAAAATAGACATGTCCGTGCGGGAAAACGCACGCACGGACTTATCATACGGACACACGTTCCGTGTGATTTTACGCGTGTGTGCCATCACCCATAGAATAACATGGGTCTCCGGTACGTGCAAAAATGTACCAAACACATCATACCGGAGGAACGGATGTGTGTTGCGGGCCTATAAGAGTCCACTGGTGGTGGCCGCAGCTTATAGGGCAAAAAACTGGTGACAGGTTCCCTTTAAAGGTACAGTGCGGTCCTCCGGCGGCCCTGAACCACGGCTAAAGCAGGGGTGGGATTCAAATTTTTAACAACAGGTTCTCTGTAAACCCAGCCCATTTGAAAACCACACCCATTCTGTAACCACACCCATTTTGTTAGCCACACCCATTTTCACGCACTTTCCTCAACCAAAAAAAATACAAGTAATTTAAAGTAAAATCTCTTTCCCCTTATTACTCTCCTATACCGTCACTCTCCTGTCCAGCACCAGTAGTTCCAGTCACTGTCACTCTTATTGTATTAAACGGTTTATCTACAATTTTAAAAAATTATTACTAAAGTAGCCCTGCTAAAATTAGAACAGACGACCTTCCCCATACAGATCTCATCCCATGTGGCTGCTTTTCCAGTGCAGAGCCCATCCCATGTGATCTTTCCCCTGCAGATCCCATCCCATGTTGTCTCTTTCCCCTGCAGATCCCATCCCATGTGGCTCCTTTCCCCCTACAAATCCCATCCCATGTGGTCTCTTTCCATTGCAGATCCCATCCCATTATGACCTCTTTCCCCTGCAAATCCCATCCCATTATGGCTTCTTTCCCTTGCAGATCCCATCCCATTATGGCCTCTTTCCCTTGCAGATCCCATCCCATTATGGCCTCTTTCCCCTGCAGATCCCATCCCATTATGGCTTCTTTCCCTTGCAGATCCCATCCCATTATGGCCTCTTTCCCTTGCAGATCCCATCCCATTATGGCTTCTTTCCCTTGAAGATCCCATCCATTATGGCCTCTTTCCCCTGCAGCTCCCATGCCATTATGACCTCTTTCCCCTGCAGATCCGATCCCATTATGACCTCTTTCCCCTGCAGATCCCATCCATTATGACCTCTTTGCCCTGCAGATCCATCCCATTATGGCCTCTTTCCCCTGCAGATCCCATCCCATGTGGCTCCTTTTCCCAAATAGTTCCCATCTTATGCGGCTCTTCTGCCCTACAGATTCTTGTCTCCCTGCTTCTTCGGCTTATTGAGCGCTTACCTACTCCAAGCACCGGCAGCCTCTCCTCTGTCTTCCGTCATCCTCCGCGGCACTCTGCAGCCACGCTGACAGGCGGCAGCAGGATGAGCAACCTCACGACACTGCCGTGACCTTTGCAGCGTCAGCACGTCGCTGCACGCCAGGCAGGGGCTGGCTGTCACATTTTAGCCTGGGGGGAAATCATAAGGCAATGGCCCTCAAGTTGTAGCGGCCCACCTTTGGCCTATTTATCTCTAGCCGCTGCATTAAAGCAGCAGAGGTAACAGGCTTTACGAACAGACTGGTACATATATATGGGAACAGAACCGCGCTTACTGCAACAGAACCAAGATGAATACAAAGATACGGGAACTGCAAGGAGCTTACTACAGAGATATGGGAGGATAATCGAGCTTACTACAGAGATACAAGATCAGAACCGAGCTTACTACAGAGATACGAGATCAGAACTGGGCTTACTACAGACATACAAGATCAAACCAGAGCTTACTACAGAGATACAAGATCAGAACCGTGCTTACTACAGAGATACAAGATCAGAACTGACATTACTACAGAGATACGAGATCAGAACCGAGCTTACTACATAGATACGAGATCAGAACTGGGCTTACTACAGACATACAAGATCAAACCAGAGCTTACTACAGAGATACAAGATCAGAACTGAGCTTACTACAGAGATACAAGATCAGAACCGACATTACTACAGAGATACAAGATCAGAACCTAGCTTACTAGAGATACAAGATCAGGACCGAGCTTACTACAAAGATACAAGATCATAACCGAGCTTACTACAGACATACGAGATCAGAACCAAGCTTACTACAGAGATACGAGATCAGAACCGAGCTTACTACAGAGATATATGATCAGAAGCGAGCTTACTACAGAGATATAAGATCAAAACAGAGCTTACTACAGAGATACAAGATCAGAACTGAGCTTACTACAGAGATACAAGATCAGAACCGACATTACTACAGAGATACGAGATCAGAACCGAGCTTACTACAGAGATACAAGATCAGAACCGATCTTACTACAGAGATACGACATCAGAACCGAGCTTACTACAGAGATACGAGAACAGAACCGAGCTTACTACAGAGACATTGGAGCAGAAGAGAGCTTAATACAGAGATAAGGATGGAGAACAGAACCGATCTTACTGTATCCATACAGTAACAGAATTGTACTTACTATTCTACTACATAGAAACCGCAACAGAACCAAGCCTCCTACATAGATATGGGAACATAACAAGCTTACTGCATACACATAGTACCACAACTAACTTATTGCTTAAATATGGTACCATAACTGAGCTTACTATATAGATGCAAAACCACACTTGCTAAATAGATACAGTACCATATCCCAGCTAACTACATACACAACAATTAGAAAGCTTCTCCTACATTTTCAATGTTAAACACGCACAGCACACAGATGGCACATGGACTGTACACTGCATGTGCTGTACGTGTTTTTTACAGCCCCATAGACTTCTAATGGCCCTTGTCATCTGTGCTGCTGGAGAAAAAACAGACTGCTCCATGTGAAGCACATGGACACGCGGTCCTCGTAAACACATGGACATGCGAGCAGCACCATAGATTATAATGGGTACACGTGGTAACAGTGAAAAAAACGGATACAACTCGTACCAGACACACAGACATGTAAAGGAGGCCTTAAGTTCACTTAGCTACGTCACACTGCAGGGGTTAATTTCACTTTTCTTTTCATAAACATAGAAAGACAAATGAAATTCCCAAACACATATGTGATTGAGCTGCGTACCCACGATCAGTGTCAACAGCGTTTTGGACGCAAAGTGTTTTCACTGTGTCCAAAATGCTAAATTGTACAGTACAAGCACAGTTGATGGATTTATAGAAATCTCCTGCCCCCTGGGCTTCTTTTAGGCGTTCCATAAACCGACCTGTGGCGTGAGTTTCCGTGCTGCAGCATGTCAATTTATTCTAACAGCGATGATAGTGCTCTGGGCGGGAGAACACAGCGACAATCCGCTGTCAGTCACCCTGATCACTCAGGAGACTAGCGTCTCCAAAAGAGAAAGTACGCTGCATCCACACCATAAGGAAGCCTGATGGTGGGCACTCACCCTTATAGATTAAACGGTGCTTTACACGCTGTGACATCGCCAACAATATATATCTTCGGGGTGACGTCATTAGCGACATCGCAGCGTGTGACACCTAGGAGCGACGATCAACGATCGCAAAAACGTCAAAAATCGTTGATCGTTGATACGTCGCTCCATTTCATAATATCGTTGGGGGTGCATCGCTATGTGTGACACCGCAGGAACGATGGATCTCCTGTCCACTGGCAATGAGAAAGGAAGGAGGTGGGTGGGATGTTATGTCCCGCTCATCTCCGCCCCTCCGCTTATATTGGCCGGCCGCTTAGTGACGTCGTGGTGACGTCGAATGCACCTACCCCTTGAAGGACGGATTGTTCGGCAGTCACAGCATTGTCGCCGAGCAGGTATGTGCGTGTGAAGCTGCTGTAGTGATAATGTTCGCTACGGCAGCAATCACTACATATCGCATGTGAGACGGGGGTCGGGTACTATCGCGCTCGACATCGCTAGCAATTGCTAGCGATTTCGCAATGTGTAAAACCCGCCTTAGTGTTGTGCCCTAAAGATACAAATGTTTTACGCATACACCACAATACACTATAAAGCTATGTGCCCACGTTGCGTTCTGTCCGTGCAGAAATTTCTGCAGCGATTTGAACAGCACACGTGCGCTTCAAATCGCTGCAGAAACAGTCCGTAATGAAAAGCCGATTTAATGCGCTCTGGATGCTGCCTCTTCCATGGACAGAGCGGGACCTGCATCCAACGCACATGAAAGAAGTGACATGTTGCTTTTTAGAACGCAGTGATTTGGCAGCAGCCGAAGCGCTGCGTTCTAATATGCAACGTGGGCATGGATTAGGCACAATCTTCATAGATTGTGCTGGGGACGCAGGACGCATGCAGTTACGCTGCAGTGCAGAGCGCAGCGTAATTGCATGAAAATATGCTACGTGGGCACATAGCCTAAGACGCAGCATGTCCTCTCCTGCAGGGCCACGAGTGCCATCTGCAGGGATCACAGCTGTAGTGAGTTCTATCCACAGGGACTGCAGCTGCTACATGTGCTATCTTCAGGGACCGCAGCTGCTACATGTGCTATCTTCAGGGACCGCAGCTGCCACCGGTGCTATCCGCAGAGACTGCAGCTGCCATGAGTGCCATCCGCAGGGACCAAATCTGCCGTGAGTGCTATCCGCAGAGAAAGCAGCTGCCATGAGTGCTATCCGCAGGGACCACAGTTGCCGCTGGTGCTATCCACAGGGACCACAAACTGCTGCTATCCACAGGGACCGCAAGCTGCCGCTGGTACAATCTGCAGGGACCACAGCTGTCGTGAGTGATATCTGCACGGATTGCAGCTGCTATATGTGCTATCCGCTGGGACCGCAGCTGCCGCTGGTTCTATCCTTAGGAACCGCAGCTGCCGCTGGTGCTATCCACAGGGTCAATAGCTGCCGCTATCTGCAGAAACTGCAGCTGCCGCTGGTGCTATCCGCAGGGACTGCAGCTACCATGTGTGCTATCTACAGGGACCGCAGCTGCTTGTGCCCACGATCAGGGTTCGGGCTGCTGCGGTCTTTCTCTCTGTTTTCTGTGTAAAGAACACTCGTGGCTCCACAGCAATAAAGTGACATGCTGCAGCATGGAAAGCTACACCGCAGGTCAGGTTACGCTGTACATGCACAGTGGGCATGCGATTTCTATAATTCCATCCACTGTGCTTGTACTGTACAATGCAGCGTTTAGGAAGCAGCGAAAACACACTGCTTCCTACGCTGCAAACACTGATCGTGAGCACACAGCCTTACACACATACAACCCCAGAAACACGGACATGTAAACACACAGGACACAGATGTGTACACATACACAGACATTTGCACACACCTATACACAGACACGTACACAGATATAGTCACATAGAAGCATATACATATTTGAAGACAATCACAAACATGTAAACACACAAGAATGGAGAAACACAATCATATACACACAGCCATACACACATACTGGGGGCTTTTACTGATGATGATTGGGGGACACTTCTTCTCTTGTCTTCCGTGCCGTCCACATATTTGTTTGAAGGTAAACTCCAGTGGGCTAAAGGACCTTGCTGACGTCATGCACATGTGATCAGAAGGGGGCGGGGCCAACATTGCTGATACCAAGATCAAACTCCACGTGCTCCTGGAATTGTTTATAATAGAAGCGCGGGTCTGAGGTAAGATCCCCAAATGGGAAGGGGTGCGGGGGGGGGGGGGGGGTCTTACCACAGACCCCCACTTCTATTATAAACATCATAATAGTGGGCGGGAGGAAACATGGCCACGCCCACCCAGCAAGCCGGCCACGCCTACTAACCAGGAAGGTCCTTCTAGCTACTGGGATTCAGCCACAACCCTTGTCTGATGCTCCTCTTCGGAGGCAGCGCGCGCAGCATGACGCCATTATAACACACATGGCTGTGCACTGCGCACGGCCGTGTCTCCTGTACTATGTGGCCGGTCAGCACTGTCTGCGCCTGTAATGTGTCAGTGTGTCCGGCCACATCACAGTGCAGGAGACGGCCACGCACAATTCACTGTGCGCGGCCATGTGTGTTATAATGACATTATGCAGCGGGCGGCCGGCCCTGTACAACAGCTGGGGGAGCAGACAGGGTCCACTGAACCCGGAAGTGCGGCGTGTACGGAGGGACGGGATTCATTTGTGTTAGTGTCTTAGGCCGAAAACACACTTCCGCATAAAAAACGTACATGTCTCACGTTCCGTTTTTTTGGGGCGTTTCTCCAGTACGTATGACATCCGTGTGATGGCGTATGCTGTCCGTGTGTGCGTGTGGAATGACCGTGTGCGTGTGGAATGACCGTGCATGTGTACGTGGAATGTCCGTGTGGAATGTCCGTGTGGAATATCCGTGTGTGTGATGCACAATGTCGTTGATACATGTCGGCTGACAGCAGACAGAGTTGCGCGATGAGAATGAACTCGGGTGAACTTCGCCCGACTTCATTGTCATGCCGCGGCTGTCTGGGTGCCGCGTACTGATTAGCGGTCACCCGTAACGGATTCACCATTGACCGCTAATCCCCTGAGTGACTGACGTGAGCAGCCCTCTCTCATACTTACCGTTCCCCGATCTCCGGCGCGGCGCTGCACGGCTGTTATAAAAACTCCGGCGGCTTTTACTATTTTGAAAATGTCGGCCGCTCATTAATCAATCTCGTATTCCCTGCTTTCCCCGCCCTCAGGCGCCTGTGATTGGTTGCAGTCAGACACACCCCCCCACGCTGAGTGACAGCTGTCTCACTGCACCCAATCACAGCAGCCGGTGGGCGTTTCTATTCTGTGCAGTAAAATAAATAATTAAAAAAAACCGGCGTGCGGTCCCCCCCCCCATTTTAATACCAGCCAAATAAAGCCAGACGGCTGAAGGCTGGTATTCTCAAGATGGGGAGCCCCACGTTATAGGGAGCCCCCCAACCTAACAATATCAGTCAGCAGACGCCCAGAATTGCCGCATACATTATATGCGACAGTTCTGGGACTGTACCCGGCTCTTCCCGATTTGCCCTGGTGCGTTGGCAATCGGGGTAATAATGAGTTAATGGCAGCCCATAGCTGCCACTAAATCCTAGATTAATCATGTCCGGCGTCTCCCCGAGATACCTTCCATGAGTAATCTGTAAGTTACAGTGAATAAACACACACACCTGAAAAAATCCTTTATTTGCAATAAAAAACACTAATAAATACTCTCATTCACCACTTTATTCAGCCCGAAAAAGCCCACCATGTCCGGCGTAATCCACGGAGGTCCAGCATCGCATCCAGCTCTGCTACATGAAGGTGACAGAAGCTGCAGCAGACACCGCCGCTCCTGTCAGCTCCATGGAACTGGAAAAGTGTCACATATCACCCTTAATTACCTGAGGGTCCCCTCACCCACTGTCACCTCTAACTTCCTCTGGGCCACCTCACAGTGAGGAAGAGGGCCCACAGGAAATTAGAGGTGACACGGTGGGAGAGGGGGCCAACAAGAAATTAGGGGGAACAAGGTGGGGGGCAGGGGCCCACAGGGAATTAGAGAGGACACAGTGGGGAAGGGGGCCTACAGGAAGTTAAAAGTGACATGGTGGGGAAGGGGGACCACAAAAATTTAAAGGTGAGGGTGCCCACAGAGGTGACATGGTGGAAGCCCAAAGGAAATTAAAGGTGACAAAGTGGGGGAGGGGGCACACAGGAAATTAAAGTTGAGGTGTCACAGTGGGGGATGGAGCCCATAGTAGATTAGAGAGGATATTGTGGGAGGGGGCCCACAGGAAGTTAAAAGTAACATGGTGGGTGAGGGGGCCCACAGGAATTTAAAGGTGAAGGGGCCCATAGTAAATTAGAGGTGACATGGTGGGGGCCCAAAGGAAATTAAAGGTGACATGGTGGGTGAGGGGACCCACAGAAAATTAAATGTGAGATGACAGTGGGGGAGGGCGCCCACAGGAAATTTCAAATATACTGTGGGACGCGTCCCCCGTGTCACCTTAAATTGCATGAAGGCCCCTCTCCTAACTGTGTCAGGGCACTTAATGGTAGTGGCTGTAGAACTAGGCATTATTACCTCACACCACATGGCAGTCCGGCCAGTATTGTCCCTCTGCTCCTCTGCATAAACATTTGGTGCTGCTTGGGCAGTCACTTGACCCAATCGCAGCACATCTTGCTTCGGCTGTGTTGTGATGTCACACAAAGAAAACTAACACTGATTGGGTGCACTGCAACTAATCAGTGTTAGACCATCGCTGTCCAGGGATTTGAACCCATGGAAGAGGAGCCGGAGACGCAGGGAGCAGGTGACCATGGATCATCAGCTGCCACCCTGCCTGTGATTGCTGGCTGATGTGATCACACGCTCAGTATCTTAGCAGCAGTGCACGCAATGAGATCAATACAAGCGGCAGCAGCAGGTGATGTGACGGCGCTGCACTGCACATCCCCTTGTTGTTCTTCAGTAGTGCTGCAGGCTGCCTGCCGGGGTCAAGTAAAAAGTAAAGCAAGCACCCCTCAGTGCACGTGATTAGAAGAATACTGGGCAGGTTAGGCACTAATTTATGTGCAGGAGCTGCAGTGCTGGACTGGAGGTAGGGCCCACCAGAGGAATCTCCGGTGTCCCGGTGCCCCAGTCCGACCCTCCCTACACCTAGTGATCACATTCCTTGGATCCAGAGGAGGAAGCACAGTCAGTGATTCCTAATCTTTTCATAATTTGTATACACAAATGCTGGTTCAGCCCTGTATATACCACCACGGGGAAGGTAAACAAGATAATTATTTAACCCTTTAGTGACGGAGCTAATTTTCACCTTAATGACCAGACCAAATTTTGCAATTCTGACCAGTGTCACTTCATGAGGTTATAACTCTAGAACGCTTCAACGGATCCCGGTGATTCTGAGATTGTTTTTTCGTCACATATTGTACTTCATGTTAGTACCAAATTTAGGACAATATTTTTTGCGTTTATTTATGAAAAAAATTGAATATTGGCAAAAATTTTGAAAATTTTGCAATTTTCAACTTTTGAATTTTTATACCGTTAAACCAGAGATTTCTGTGACACAAAATAGTTAATAAATAACATTTCCCACATGTCTACTTTACATCAGCACAATTTTGGGAACAAAAGTTTTTTTCGTTAGGACGTTAGAGGGGTTCAAAGTTTATCAGCGATTTCTCATTTTTACATCAAAATTTACAAAACCAGTTTTTTAGGGACCACATCACATTTGAAGTGACTTCAATAGGCCTAGATGACAGAAAATACCCAAAAGTGACACCATTATAAAAACTGCACCCCCCAAAGTACTCAAAACCACATTCAAGAAGTTTATTAACCCTTCAGGTGCTTCACATGAACAAAAGCAATGTGGAATGAAAAAAAGCAAAAATTAAATTTTACCTAAAAATGTTGCTCTAACCCAAATTTATTCACTTTTAGAAGAAATAACACAACAAAATGGACCCCAAAACTTGTTCCCCACTTTCTTATGAGCGCGCCAATACCCCACATGTGGTCAGAAACCTCTGTTTGGACAAATGGGAGGGCTCGGAACAGAAGGAGCAATATTTGAATTTTGGAAAGCAAATTTGGCTGAAATAGATTGCGGGCACCATGTTGCATTTACAGGTCCGCTAAGGTACCTAAACAGAAGAAACCCCTCACAAGTGACACCATTTTGGAAACTAGACCCCTCAAGGCTTCTATCTAGGGGTATAGTGAGCATTTTAGATCCACAGGTACTTCACAGATTTTGTTAACGTTACGTTGTCATATTGAAAATTTTAATAATTTTCTCAAAAATGTTGCTTTAGCATCAATTTTCTCACTTTTTCAAGAGGTAATTCCAAAAATGTGACCTCAAGGTTTGTTAACCACTTTTTTATGAGCGCGGTGATACCTCACATGGGGTCTGAAACCTTTGTTTGGACAAATGGGAGGGCTTGGAACGAAAGGAGCAATATTTGAATTTTGGAAAGGAAATTTGGCTGAAAAAGATTGCGGGCACCATGTCACATTTGGAGGACCCCTAAGGTACCTAAACAGCAGAAACCCCGCACAAGTGACCCCATTTTGGAAACTAGGCCCCTCAAGGAATTTATCTAGATGTTTGGTGAGTACCCTGAACCCCCAGGTGCTTCACAGAATTTTATAACGTTGAGCCATGAAAAAAAAAAATAAAATTTTACCACAAAATTGTTATTTCAACCAGGTAGCTTTTTTTTTTACAAGAGTAAAAGGAAAAAATTCAGCATAACATTTATTGTGCAATTTCTCCTGAGTTTGGCGATACCTTATATGTGGTGGAAATCAACTGTTTGGGCGCATGGCAGGGCTCGGAAGGGAAGGAGTGCCATTTGACTGCAAAATTGGCTGGAATCAATAGCGGACGCCAGGTTGCATTTGGAGAGCCCTTGAGGTGCCTAAACAGTGGCTGTCCCCCACAAGTGACTCCATTCTGGAAACAAGACACCTCAAGGCTTTTATCTAGGTGTATAGTGAGCAGTTTGAATCCACGAATACTTCACAGAATTTGATAAGCTTAGGTTGCCATATTGAAAATTTTCATTTTTTTCACAAAAATGTTGCTTCAGCATCAAATTTCTCACTTTTTCAAGAGACAACAACAAACCGTGGACCCAACAGGTTTTTATCCAATGTCTTATGAGCACAGGGATACCCCACATGTGGCCAAAAACCTCTGTTTGGATAAATTGGAGGGCTTGGGATGGAAGGAGCACCATTTGAATTCTGGAAAAGTTGAGATAAATTGCGGGCACCATGTCACATTTGCAGGGCCCCTTGGGTACCTATACATTAGAAACCCCCCACAAGTGACCCCATTTTGGAAACTGGATTTTATTCAGGAGTATAGTAAGCATTTTGAATCCACAGGTACTTCACAAAAATGTTGCTGTAGCAACAAATGTCTCACTTTTAGGCTATGTGGCCATGATCCAGCGACACGGCGTCTAGTACACAGTGTCAGCCTTCCTGCAGAGATGTGAGTGTTGTCCACGGGAGAACGCAGCTGCCCATGCCCACGATTTGGGTTCAGGCCGCTGTGGAGCTCTATGCTACCTGCAGAGAACACTCATCTCCGCAGCATAAATTGACATGCGGAGGCTTGGGAAGCTGCACCACAGGTCAGTGTATGCTGCGGAGAAGAGAAGCACAGTGGGCATGGGATTTCTAAAAATCCTTCCACTGTGCTTCTACTGCACAACGCAGCGTTATGGACGCAGGGAAAATACTCTGCGCCCAAAACGCTGCAAACCCTGATCGTGGGCACACAGCCTAAAATGCTACAATGGATGAATGGATAGATGTCAAACAAATATAACGTCCCACCCCCTGCATATTCTAAGCTGGCGCCCTTTAGTGCCTTTCATGTGGCACTAAAGGGTGCCTAGCCTTGTATTTAGCCCCCCAAAAAATTAATAATTAAAATAAACGACGTGGGGTCCCCCCTATTTTTGATAGCCAGCTAGGGTAAAGCAGACAGCTGTAGCCTGCAAACCACAGCTGACAGCTTCACCTTGGCTGGTGATCAATTTGGAGGGCTCCCCAGGCGTTTTTTTAAAAAAAACAAAAAACGTGGGGTCCCCCCCAAATTAGATCACCAGCCAAGGTGAAGCGGACAGCTGGGGTCTGGTATTCTCAGGGTGGGAAGAGCCATGGTTATTGGACTCTTCCCAGCCTAAAAATAGCAGGCCGCAGCCGCCCCAGAAGTGGCGCATCCATTAGATGCGCCAATCCTGGCGCTTCGCTCCAGCTCATCCCGCGCCCTGGTGCGGTGGCAGACGGGGTAATATATGGGGTTGATACCAGCTGTAATGTCACCTGGCATCAAGCCCTGGGGTTAGTGATGTCACGGCATCTGAACAGATACCCGACATTACTAACCCAGTCAAGTAATAGAAAAAAATAAAGACAAAAAAAAAATTTGAAAAAAAAACTCCCCGAAACATTCCTCTTTTACCAATTTATTGAAAATAAATAAATTTCGGTCGCTGTAATCCATTTTGGAGGTCCCACGCCGACTCTGGATCTTCTAGAATATGGGGGGCACGTTCAGGGAACGTATCCCCCATTTTCTGGAAGAGCAAGCTCTCCATGAGCAGTGTGGGTGCAGTAATCTGAGAATACTGCACTCACACTGCCCCGGTCCAACCTAGGGCAGAGTGACCTGCAGTAACCTCATTCTAGAATATGAGGGGCACGCTCACAGAACGTACCCCCCATTTTCTAGAACAGCAGTCTCTCCATGTGAGGAGTGTGACTGCAGATTACCGCACTCACCCTCCCCCGGTCCACAGTGGAGTAGCCTGTGCAGTAGCGACGTCAGCAGGATCCCTGCTTGCAGGGATCCAGCTGACAGCCGCTGTCTGCGCATGCGCCGTCAGCTTTCAAGAAGGAGGCGGCGTGCTGTGATCGCGGGGCCGGAGCAGGAGCACCAGCAGCCAGGTAACGTAAAACCGGGGGCTGGGGCTGGGGCTGGGGCTGGGGCTGGGGGGGGGGCGACGGCGACGGCGGGACCTGGGGACAACTTTCTGCCGCATGTGACGTGTCACATGCGGCAGAAAGTGCAGGATGAATGCGGCCGCCATCTTCCACGCTCCGGAGGGGGGAGGGGGGAGGCGGCTCTGGAGACCGGAGGGGGCTCCGGGGACCAGAGATCTCCGGTGGACCGGAGGAGGGGTCAGGGGGAGGACATTTCCCTCCGATCTGAAATGTTTGATCATTTCAGATCGGAGGGAAATGAATGCAGAGCCGGCGGCGGCGGGAGTTTTCAGCGCGCGTCGGCGCCATCTTGGATTTTCCGGAGGGGGGGTAGGGGTGGTGGGGGGACTCTCCGGTACCGGGGGCTTTGGGGGCACTAAGGGCTCATATTTATTTCTCATCTGACATGTTTGATCATGTCAGATGAGAAATAAATCAATTTTACCGGCCATTTATTTCTTTTTAATGTTGTCGCCGGTATACGGTGTATACCGACGATCGCATTAACGGGGTCCAAAAAAAACACCCCGATTCATAATCTTGGGGGTCTCAGCTACCTCCGGTAGCTGAAACCCCCGAGATTTTTCGTCACTGGGGGGCGCTACAAGCTTTTTCCGGCCTGACGTCTCAAGACGTCGGAACAGAATAAGTACCCTGTTTTTCCGACGTCTTGAGACGTTAGGCCGTCGCTATGGGGTTAAACCTTTTCCATCTTCTCTATGACAAGTCTGACTGTAAGTGACAGCCAGCGCCCACCCCCATAACATCATGGTTTTGTGCAAGGTACTCACACCGCATTGACGTTTTAAAACCTAAATACAGAGTAATGTGAGGACAGCCCAGGCATTTATAGTCTATCGGCTGGCTAGAAGTAGTTAATTTACTTCATCCTACCTCAGTTACAGCTACACATTCCCACCTTCATTTTAAGGATTTGGGTCATGTGATCTCTAGTCTGACAACTAGTCGGGTACATGCACTAATGTGTAGACAGGAAGTCAGTCTAAAGGGTGCTTTACACGCTGCGATCTCGCTAGCGAGTGTACCCGCCCCCGTCTGTTGTGCGTCACGGGCAAATCGCTGCCCGTGGCGCACAACATCGCTTACACCCGTCACACGGACTTACCTTCCCTGCGACGTCGCTGTGGCCGACGAAACGCCTCCTTTCTAAGGGGGCGGTTCGTACGGCATCACAGCAACGTCACACGGCAGCCGTTCAATAGAAGCGGAGATGAGCGGAACAAACATCCCGTCCACCTCCTTTCTTCCTCATTGCGGGCGGCCGCAGGTACGAGGTTGTTCCTCGTTCCTGCGGTGTCACACATAGAGATTTGTGCTGCCGCAGGAACGACAAACATCCTCGCTACTGACCAGACAACGATTTTTGGTAAATGAATGACGTATCACAGACCAACGATTTTTGCCTCATTTGCGATCGTTTAAGGTCGCTCATAGGTGTTACATGCTGCGATGTCGCTAAACGACGCCGGATGTGCGTCACAAACACCGTGACCCCGACGATATATCGTTAGCGATGTCGCAGCGTGTAAATGGCCCTTGATCTCCTTTGAACTTCAATATGACATCATCACCTATCAAATCCGTCCTAGCAGCTCAGAAACTTCCCTTCAAAACCCAGCTTTAGACTCTGTCACTTTCCATGTCCTCACATGCAGCTAAAGATATGTTTGAAGACTTGTTTAAGAGAAAACCTGTCTTTGCCGCCCATAGACCCAATCATAGAGCAGCTTCATTCTGTTTATATAAGTGATCAGTGACATAATAGGGCAGATAGGCTGAAGCGCCATCACATAGGGCATCACCCAATCAAAGCTGTCTTACAGTATGACTGTTTACATTGACTATAGCAACCAATCAGAGCTCGGCTTTCATATTATCAAAGCAGTTTTAGAAATTTAAACTGAATCCTGATTGGTTGCTATGGGTAACAAAGACAATCTTAATATTGAAGAGTTTTGAGAAATGAGGCTCTCAGACTCTGCATTATACATCAGGGTACAGCAGGGCAATGTCACTGATCTATCACTATTGCCAAGAGATAGGAGAGCAATTCATGAGACTCTAGCATTATGGGTAATGTAGTCTGCACTGCAAGAACCATATTAGAGGAGAATTCAAGATGGCAAATAACCCAGACATGGCCCATCCACCCCAACAGGTATATACTTGGCATAAACAAGACTGTCTACATGTACGGTGTATGGTGATGAGCAGCAACTGCAATACTCATGAAGTAAACCTTAAAGATGGACAATGCTTTTACAAATACCACTAGGACTGTATATTATTACATTTGCACACAACAAAAATTAGCAACTTTTTAGTAGTCAATAAATGGTTTGTCCACAATTGGTCACCGCTCATTAAATGCTACAGAAACCACAAATGTAGTAAAAACAGTTTGCAATTACTAAGAAATATAGCACCAACATCGCTGGAATGGCGCCGGGCCAGGAGGTATGTGTTTTTATTTTATTTGAGGAACTGCATTATTTAAAGGGAATCTGTCACCAGGTTTTTGACATAATCTGAGAGCAGCATAATGTAGAGAAAGAGATCCTGACTCCAGCGATGCATCACTTACTGGGTTGCTTGTTGCTTCTCCGCAGGAGGTTAGCACTAGAGGACTAGTATACCTGCTGCTATGTAGTCTTCCATATTCATGATCTCTGTATGACCCCAACCCCACCACTGATTGTACACAGAAAGATGCCAATTAGTGGTGTGGGCGGGGTTATAAAGAGCTCAGCATTCAGAGAACTGGTAAATCTGCAGCAGATAAACAGTGATTTTGTCAAAGTCAAAAAAATATGTAGCCCAATGAGTGACACATTACTGGCATAAGGGCCTCTGCCCCTTCATCATGCAGCTCTCAAATCAGGTAGAAAAAACTTGTTGACAGATTCCTTTTAAAAAGGTGTCAGCATTTTCCATGTCTTGGGGTAAATCTCAGAACTGAACCTGCACATTATACAATGATTGGAACATTTCACCATGATTTGGGAATAATAGAAACCTCTGACCACTTTGTTCTGGTGAATTGTGCCTTCTACACCTATAATAATCTGCCCTGATATAACACTAGTTTTGGTAATTTTACATTATAAAGGCAGATTTTAAATAACTTCTCAGAGTTTTTATCCCTGGATAACATGTGGAGGTAGAAACCATGTACAATAATGTTCCCCATAATTACTGCTTGTATTTCTCTGCTTACCTGAGCCTCTCGGGTCCTCCTGCAGGTCTTCTTTCTTCTGGATATTGGTCTTGATTGATGGTGTCTTTCCTTCCTCTGAACAGTCCAGGCCGATTCTTCTGTTCTTCGGTCCTTTACTCTGGGCAATGACGTCTTCATCCGCTCGCTCCATCTCTGGAGTGGGAGACATCTTATGCACTGGGTCTGATTTCTTCCTCTTTCTTGCCCTTCTTTTGGCCTTTTGGGCAATGACGTCTTCATCCACTTTTTCCATCTTTGGGGTGGGAGACATCTTTTGCACTGGGCCTGATTTCTTCCTCTTTCTTGCCCTCCTTTGGGCCTTTTGGGCAATGACGTCTTCATCCACGCGTTCCATTTCTGGAGTGGGAGACGTGTTCTGTACTGGGCCTGAATTCTTTTTGGCCTTTTTGATTGAAGACTTCTCATCAGCCGATGAGTCCAAGTGTCTTCTTTTCTTCAGTCTCTTCCTCATCACAACCTCTTCTTTCTCCATATTAGAGCTTTGCTCACAATCCGCAGACAGCTTCTTCACCGTCACCAGCCAACTCCAACTGTCACTTTTCTAACTGTCAACTCGCGGTTATATGTAAAGCACCACAATAGCACTGAGCGCACGGGCACCTGGTCATGTGATCAGTGACTGACCAATAAGATTCCAAGGCTAATGCTACAGTATAAGTATTTGAAAGTATCAGTTTTATATATGAGTTGTAGTAAAATTAAATCTGTTTCTGTTTTACTATTTTTGTTTATTTAAATTCCAGTGACTTTTTTATTTTCCATCACTTTATTATTATTGTACAGAAAATTTTACAATTTTAGGGACCATTTTAACAATATGTTGCATTATTTATCAATATGTAAACCTATAAAATAAATTCCTGTCCATTGAGAAAAAGTTGAGAGCTCTAAATAATTTGACTAGTGTGGCGGCTACATTATTAAAATAGCAAAGCAAGAGGGGGTCACAGGTGGGTTGCCCAGGTGCTAAAGTTTTTGAGGATGCAAAATATTTCCTCCCAAAATACCCCACGTCACCCCCAATATCAAATGATTAACACCTAAAACTACTATTTCCTATTGGAGCGGTGCAGTGAGGGCCCGCATAGTTTGGCTTATGCAGCATGAAGCAAGCAAGATGCATTTGACATTCACACCTGCACTCTGCATAGGCAGCAACTGAAATGACAAAGCTAAATATGAACAAATTAACTTTGTCATTCCATTGCTGGTTACGTAAAGCACAAAAGTCCATAAAAAAATAATTTTCAACTGCTGTCTCTGTATGAGCAATGACAAAGATAACAGAAAATTATCAGCTAATTAATAAAGACAGCTTGAATCATGTGCAGTATATATAAGCAGTGTTTCTCCATTAGCTGTTCTTTTTATGTAATTTCAGTTTCTGCCTATGTAGAGTGAAGCACTTGTGATGAGTTTACCATAGCCTGTTGCGCTCTCAGTAGGCAGTGATTTAGATGGGAAAGCTCACTTCATTATTCTGAGCTTGGTCAGTTCAATTGTTGATTATGTAGAGAGCAGCAGCCACTGGCAAACGTATCCCACCTACTGCGCTCTGCACAAGCAGCGTTGGGTGAGCTTCTGCTTTTCCACTCAATACTGTCTTCATTCATTACTTATAGCTGCTTTTATGGTTTTACATTTTTCTAACCTGACTTAACGTTACAAGTAGGGCCAATTTGTAGTTACATAGGCTGAAAAAAGACTTAGGTCCATTTAGTTCAACTTTTCTCGAACATTGTACAATCTTTGTCACTAAATTATCCATAACTCACAATGCCATTTTTGCTGAGGAAATCATCCAGCCTTTCTTAAAAGTTGTTATAGTATCTGCCATTACTACCTCTTATAATAGGGCATTTCACAGTCTGACTGCTCTAACTGTAAAGAACCCTTTCCTATTTAGCTGCCGGAATCGCCAGGATGGTGTCGCTCCCCACAGGCGGAGCGGGATTACCCCGGGGAGTATGGCGGGGGTGGTAGTATTCTCCGTTGGCTCCGCAGCGCTGGACGACTGCGCCAGTAAATGGAGAGGCAGATGTAGGGGCTTCAGTTCCAAGTCTTTTTACTCACAGGTTGTTCAGATGCTTCCCCAGAGTACCGTCCTCTGCCACAATGGGCTCCAGCTGATCCCGGATAGTTGGCGGTCACCTCTGTAGCTATCCGGAACCCGGGCTGAGCCTCCTGCTCCAAGCCACGGGCCCATGAAGAGAAACACTAACTCCAGTTGTCAGTGCTAGGTGTTATCCCAAGCTGTGCTCAGGAAGGTTCTGTCTAAAGTGTGATGGTTGCACCTACTTCTACCCCATGTGGTGCCCGCCCCAGGTGGTTATCCTAGCGACTGGGGAAATCCCATGCTTCGTGATGGCTGGCTACCCTGTCTGCCATAGTCCAACCCCCTGTAAGTAAGCACATGCTGCTGTTTGTGTGTGTTTTGTGAAGGCACCGGCAGGTTAACCCCCTCCTGACCCAGGATAGATATTACCCCTGAAAAGTGGTGTAATACCCTGTGGCACCTGAAGCCCAAGGGTGCCACACATACACTCCTACGTCAGTGATAATATACTTCCTTGATTGGTCCATATACTATGACGCAATTGGACATGCACATTACAGCATACTAGACGCCGAGTTTGACGCTTTTGTAGCATGAATTTATGTACTGTATCACAGCATACAAAGTGGTGAGTAGTCCTCACTAATTATTATACATACATGTGAATGTTTAATAATGAATTATACTTTAAGGTCGAAATCACACTTGCAAGTGACTCGCATGAGTCTTGCATCGCATCACCCGGCACAGCCTGACGCTCTCTGGTCAGGAACGGGTCAGCTCCATGTATTTCTATGCAGCTGAGACGCTCCTGTCCGGAGAGCGGCAGACTGTAGCGGGTGATGTGATGCGAGACTCGCACAAGTCACTCACAAGTGTTACTCCGGCCTAACAGATGTAAGCACGATGCACTTTGTAGAGCAGGGGTGGGGAACCTTTTTTCTGTCGGGGGCCATTTGGAAATTTCTACCAACCTTCGGGGGCCGCACAAAATTATCAATGTTTAAATGACCCTGCTATATTGGGTGAAGCAATTAATTAACTGGGGGCATGGGGCTGGGGGCACAGACACCACACGCGGGGCTGGGGGCACAGACACCACACGCGGGGCCTCAAATTCCTGACAACTGCTTCTAGCTCAGTGTATGTGTGTGTGTATGTACGTGTGTATGTATGTGTGTATGTATGTATGTGTATGTATGTGTGTCCGCTAAAGGAATCTGTACCGTCGCATTTGTGACGCACATCCGGCCGCTGTAGCGATCTCGTTGTGTGTGACGACTAGGAGCGATTTTGGATCATTACAAAAACGTCCAAAATCGCTCCTCGTTGACATGGGGGTCCGCTCCCAAGTATCGATGCTATCGCTTCGCCGAAGTTGTTCCTCATTCCTGCGGCAGTGCACATCGCTGTGTGTGACCCCCGTAGGAACAAGGAACAAAATACGGAAGGAAGGAGATGGGCGGGATGTTCATCCCGCTCATCTCTGCCCCTCCGCTTTCATTGGGCGACCGCTGAGTGACGTCGCTGTGACGCTGAACGGACCGCCCCCTTAGCAAGAGGCGGTACGCCGGTCACAGCGACTTCGCTATGCAGGTAAGTATGTGTGACGGGGGTGCCGGATTTTGTGCACGACGGGTAGCGATATGCCAGTTTCACACAAACGAAGGGGGCGGGTCGCATGCTAGCGATGTGGGTACCTATATCGTAGCATGTAAAGCCACCCTTAGTCATCAATGGGGATCTGATTGCTGGGACCCGCACTGATGGGCCAAATGTGCAACTTTTATCTCCATTACACTGGAGCTCATGTCCGACTCGACCCCTGATCCATTCATTCCCTCAGTGGCTGCCGTGTGCTGTGCTTGGCTTTTTCTGTCCGCCCCAAAGTGGATCAGTAGAGCTGCGGTCACACATCCGACCTGCTGCCACTGCATATTATAATGGGGATAAAAATTCCAAAATCTTCCGATCGGTGCGGTTTCCCCTGGTCGGATTCCATCAATCAATTAGTTATCACCTACCTAACCTGTGGATCGGTGATAACTTGTTGTTGTAGCGCCTGGTCCCGCCAGATCCCGAGGGGGGCGCTCTCCCTCACATCTGCCCAGCCCCAGCATGGCCCCCACGTGCACTCACGGTCCCAGCCGCCGGCAGCGACGTCATTCCTCTTACCGGTCCCATGGCTCTGCAGGCTCTGCTCCTGGTTCGGGTCCTGCTGTACGTCCTGCTCACTCCCGGGTCGGGCGTCCTGCTCCAGGGGCTGCTTCAGCCTCTTCCTGTCTCCCGTCCACACACAGATCTGCAGTAAGTGACTCTAGGCTGCATGCGAGGCCACGCCCTCTTTCTTAAAGCGGTAGTGCCCCATTATCTGGAAGTGACCTCAGAGGCCACCTGTTACCTAATGGGTATTTAGTTTTCGCCTCCCCTGGCAGCAGGCGCCCGAGCAACGCTCCTACTAGTGCATTGCTAGTGTCCAGGCCTCTGTGTACTACTGTTTGTATCCGTGTATCATCTACCTGTTGTTAATCTTCTGTCTCGCCTTAGTGCCATCTATACCTTTCCGGCTGTGGACGTCACCGGCCCCGGCCATACCTGCAGTGGACGTCACCGTGCCATACCTACTGTGGACATCACCGGCCATACCTGCAGTGGACGTCACCGTGCCATACCTGCAGTGGACGTCACCGTGCCATACCTACAGTGAACGTCTCCGTGCCACCTGCTGTGAACATCTCCGGTGCCACAACCATGTTCTGCCTGCTGCGGACGTCACACCCGTGCTATGCCTGGCCATACAGAGACTCCTACTACCGGTTCCTGGCTGCCGTGCATCTAGGCCCTCTGAGGAGGCACTGCACAGTTCCTGTATAGGGGTTTGCTGCTAGACGTCTTCTCAGGGGAGTCCGGTGCACGGTCCAGTGAGTCCACCTCCGGCCGCTCGCCGCTCCTCGGTGAGCGTAACAGTAGTCACCAAAGATCCCCCTTACTACAAACTACTGTAATCGTAAGAAATGGTATTAATAACTGCTGCGTTAAAATATGCCTAACGTAGTCGTTTAGTGGTGGTAAGGGGGTTGACTACTATAATACTAGATAAAAATCTAAATAAATAAATAAATAAATGAATGAATGAATGAATGAATGAATACAACAGTGGATAGAAAGTTTTTTAGGGTACCTGTGATTTTGAAGTATTTGGTATAGTCCTTAGGAAGGTGCTTTGGGCCCAAAATAAGTGAAATTCCACTAGTACAGGGAAAGTTGGAGGTAAAACTATAAGTGTAAATAGAATGGTATAACTATGAACTGAGATAGGAAAGAGAAGGAAGCAAGGTTTATAGACAATAATGTGATAATACTGACCTGTGGTAGTAGGTACAGGAAGAGCAGCAAGGTGTGCGGATAATTGATGGTTGTCTGTGGGGAAATGGTATGAAGAGGGGGAGGGGAAATGGGGGAGGGTTAGGAGAGTTTAAAAATTCTTTTTTGTTCTTTGTTACTTTTTTGTTTTTTATTATTAATGTATATTCTATGAAATACAAAATAGGGCAGTGGCGTTAAGTCTAATTTTTAATGCCTGGTTTTTGACCACTGTCTGAGCACAGTGCCCATTTTTGAGGTGGTGTGTAGAGAGAAATACACCGGGTATGGTAAGTCTTAGTGGGTGATTGAGAAATATTGGAACAAAGATCTATGCCAGACCTGGGCAAGGGGCGGCCCGCGGGCCATATCCGGCCCGCCTACTCTCTGTGACCGGCTTCAGGGCGTCCTTGCTGGCTGTCACTGATGAGGGCAATCTGACCTGTTGTCCGGAGCACCAGGCTCCGGGAGGCCCGTGGTCAGATTGCCCTCATCACACGCTGCGTGCCGGGCAGGAAACAGAGGACAGACCCTGCAGCGCCGCACAGTGTAGGCAGCGGAACGCAGGAATCTCTCCTCTGTTCCCTGCCCGACACTTTACTCTGTGACACACGCGCGCCCTGATATCGTCAGTACGGCGCGCGTGTGTCATTTGAAAAGTTCCCGCCCAGCAGGAGAAGAAGCTGCAGCGGCGGGGCCCGTAAGGAGAGAAGCAGCGGCGGGGGCTCCTAGGAATACAGCATCGGCGCAGCCTGGGCATGTAAAAGAAAAGCAGCTTAGCGGGGGGCTCGTACGGAGGAGCCTGAGGAGGGGACAATAAGAAGAGACAGGTGAGTAGTTACTAGTAACCTTCGGGGACAATGGGGAACGGGGAGGTGGGAGGGGGGGTAACTGTTGACAAATATTTGGGGTGTAGTGGTGTAGTATATGGGAATGTAGTTTTACAGGTGTGGTATATGGGGGGGTGTAGTGGTGTAGTATATAGTGGTGTAGTTTTATAGGGGTGTAGTGGTGTAGTATAATACAGGTGTATATAGGGGTGTTGTATAATACTACATCCCTATATACACCTGTATTATACCCCACCCCTATATACACCTGTATTATACGACACCCCTATATACACCTGTATAATACAGGTGTATATAGGGGTGTAGTGGTGTAGTATAACACAGGCGTATATAGGGGTGTAGTATAATACAAGTGTATATAGAGGTGTAGTGGTGTAGTATAATACAGGTGTATATAGGGGTGTAGTGGTGTTGTATAATACAGGTGTATATAGGGGTGTAGTATAATACAGGTGTATATAGGGGTGTGGTGGTGTAGTATAATACAGGTGTATATAGGGGTGTAGTATAATACAGGTGTATATAGGGGTGTAGTGGTGTAGTATAATACAGGTGTATATAGGGGTGTAGTGGTGTAGTATAATACAGGTGGATATAGGGGCGTAGTGGTGTACTATAATACAGGTGTATATAGGGGTGTAGTATAATACAGGTGTAGTATATAGGAGTGTAGTATAATACAGGTGTAGTATATAGGAGTGTACTGATGTAGGTTATCACAGGTGTAGTATATAGAGATGTAGTGCTGCAGATTATTACAAGTGTAGTATATAGTGATGTAGTATATTACAGGTGTATATAGGGTTGTAGTGATGTAGTATATAGTGGCATAGTATATAGAGGTGCAGTTTATTACAGGTGTAGTGTGTAGGGATGTATATTACAGGTGTAGTATGTGGCGGGTGTAGTGATGTAGTATATGGGGATTGTGTGTGTATACATTGTGTGTATGTGTATATATATTATATACACACACAGTATATATATGCGTGTTTGTATATATATATATATATATATATATATATATATATATATATATATATATGTGTGTGTGTGTGTGTGTGTGTGTGTGTGTGTGTGTGTAGAACTGAGTTAATTATATTAGTCCGGCCCTCTAAAGCCATCCCAATTTCTCATGCGGCCCCATGGGAAAATTAATTGCCCACCCCTGATCTAGGCTCTGCTGTGCCTCGTGATCTCATAGGTTCAAGGAAAAAAAGGGTTACAAACAGATCGATATATGCAGATTAATATATTCAGATTATACACTGATGATAGATCTGGCTGCAGGCCTTGTGGAGAACCTACAGTTCAGCCAGTGAAAACTAACGATTATGCTGAATATAGTTGGCTTATACCAGCTTAGTTACAGTGGCTGAATGACAGATTGTCTCAGCGGTTTGCCTGCTCCAGGGCCGTATGTATATGCTGTATAATAATAATAGTTGTACATTGGCCTTACAATGGTGGTCAGCGGTGCTGGTGCTGGGTGCACTGAAGCAGGTAGGCAGATTTCCTTTAAGAAGTGTGCTTTAGAAGCACCGTGAATCCTGCAATGATGCTCCTTTATGCAGGTCTGAAACCGAGGAGTGGTCTCTCCTTAGATGTGTGCTGTAAAGCACCGTGGGGCTAGTGACTGTGATAGGCGCTCAAGTTCAAAGCGGGAAATATATATGTATATATTTGTGTAGAACAATATGAATAAATATATCAAAATGATAAAATATATAAAGAATATAAAAAATATATAAAAAAAATGCAAAAGAAATCAAAAAGTGTAAAAATCCACAAAAATGTGCAAAAAATGGACAAGAGGTTCAGAAAAAATATTAATATAAGATACAATAAAGATTCGATAAAAAAATTATGATTTGTAAATAAAGCACACATCTTTCAAAATAGGATTAAAAATAAAGATGCAATGCAGAGAGTATATAAATAATATTATATATAATATAGTTTGTAAATAATATGGATATGGTACAAATAAAAAATAAAAGATACACAAAAAATAGAATATAAAGTATGCGCAAAAATAGAATGATAAAGATGGAAGAATTTACAGTACCTTGCGAAAGTATTCGGCTCCCTTGAATTTTTCAGCCTTTTCCCACATTTCAGGCTTCAAACATAAAGATAAAAAGTTTAATGTTATGGTGAAGAATCAACATGTGGGACACAATTCTGAAGTTGAACGAAATTTAATGCTTATTTTAAACTTTTTTAAAAAATAAATAACTGAAAATTGGGGCGTGCAATATTATTCGTCCCCTTTGAGTTAATAATTTGTAGCGCCACCTTTTACTGCGATTACAGCTGCAAGTCGCTTAGGGAATGTCTGTATCAGTTTTGCACATCGAGAGACTGAAAGTCTTCCATTGCAAACAGCTGGAGCTGAGTGAGGTTGGATGGAGAACGTTTGTGAACCGCAGTTTTCAGCTCTTTCCACAGATTCTCAATTGGATTCAGGTCTGGACTTTGACTTGGCCATTCTAACACCTGGATATGTTTATTTGTGAACCATTCCATTGTAGATTTTGCTTTATGTTTGGGATCATTGTCTTGTTGGAAGACAAATCTCCATCCCAGTCTCAGGTCTTTGCAGACTCCAACAAATTTTCTTAAAGATTGGTCCTGTATTTTGGTTCCATCCATCTTCCCATCAATTTTAACCATCTTCCCTGTCGCTGCTGAAGAAAAGCAGGCCCAAACCATGATGCTGCTACCACCATGTTTGACAGTGGGGATGGTGTGTTCAGGGTGATGAGCTGTGTTGCTTTTATGCCAAACATATCGTTTGGCATTGTGCCCCAATAGTTCGATTTTGGTTTAATCTGACCAGAGCACCTTCTTCCACATGTTTGGGGTGTCTCCCAGGTGGCTGATCAGTCTTCTCCTTGTTTGAGATGAAAGTTTGGATAGACGGCCGTGTCTAGGTAGATTTGCAGTGGTATGATGCTCCTTCCATTTCAATATGATCGCTTGCACAATGCTCCTTTGGATGTTTAAAGTTTTGGAAATCTTTTTGTAACCAAATCCGGCTTTAAACTTCTCCACAACAGTATCACAGACCCGCGTGTTGTGTTCCTTGGTCTTCATGATGCTGTCTGCGCTTTAAACATAACACTGAGGCTATCACAGAGCAGGTGCATTTATACAGAGACTTCATTACACACAGGTGGCTTATATTTATCATCATCAGTCATCATTGACAACATTGGATCATTCAGAGATCCTCAATGAACTTCAGGAGTGAGTTTGCTGCATTGAAAGTAAAGGGGACGAATCATATTGCACACCCCAATTTTCAGTTATTTATTTGTTAAAAAAGGTTAAAGTAAGCAATAAATTTCGTTCAACTTCACAATTGTGTCCCACTTGTTGTTGATTCTTCACCATAACATTAACATTTTTATCTTTATGTTTGAAGCCTGAATGTGGGAAAAGGTTGAAAAATTCAAGAGGGCTGAATACTTTCGCAAGGCACTGTATATTCTTCCATCTTTATCATTCTATTTTTGCGCATACTTTATCATTCTATTTTTTTGCATCTTTTATTTTTTATTTGTACCATATCCATATTATTTACATACTACATTTTTTATAATATTATTTACAGTCATATGAAAAAGTTTGGGCACCCCTATTAATGTTAACCTTTTTTCTTTATAACAATTTGGGTTTTTGCAACAGCTATTTCAGTTTCATATATCTAAAAACTGATGGACTCAGTAATATTTCTGGATTGAAATGAGGTTTATTGTACTAACAGAAAATGTGCAATCTGCATTTAAACTAAATTTGACAAGTGCATAAGTATGGGCACCTCAACATAAAAGTGACATTAATATTTTGTAGATCCTCCTTTTGCAAAAATAACAGCCTCTAGTCGCTTCCTGTAGCCTTTAATTAGTTCCTGGATGAAGGTATATTTGACCATTCCTGTTTATAAAACAATTCCAGTTCAGTTAAGTTTGATGGTCGCCGAGCATGGACAGCACGCTTCAAATCATCCACAGATGTTCAATGATATTTAGGTCTGGGGACTGGAATGGCCATTCCAGAACATTGTAATTGTTCCTCTGCATGAATGCCTGAGTAGATTTGGAGCGGTGTTTTGGATCATTGTCTTGCTGAAATATCCATCCCCTGCGTAACTTCAACTTCGTCACTGATTCTTGCACATTTTTGTCAAGAATCTGCTGATACTGAGTTGAATCCATGTGACCCTCAACTTTAACAAGATTCCCGGTGTCGGCTTTGGCCACACAGCCCCAAAGCATGATGGAACCTCCACCAAATTTTACTGTGGGTAGCAAGTGCTTTTCTTGGAATGCCGTGTTTTTTTGCCTCCATGCATAACGCCTTTTTGTATGACCAAACAACTCAATCTTTGTTTCATCAGTCCACAGGACCTTCTTCCAAAATGTAACTGGCTTGTCCAAATGTGCTTTTGCATACCTCAGGCGACTCTGTGGCGTGCTTGCAGAAATGGCTTCTTTCGCATCACTCTCCCATACAGCTTGTTCTTGTGCAATGTGCGCTGTATTGTTGACCGATGCACATTGACACCATCTGCAGCAAGATGATGCTGCAGGTCTATGGAGGTGCTCTGTGGATTGTCCTTGACTGCTCTCACCATTCTTCTTCTCTGCCTTTCTGATATTTTTCTTGGCCTGCCACTTCTGAGCTTAACAAGTACTGTACCTGTGTTCTTCCATTTCCTTACTATGTTCCTCACAGTGGAAACTGACAGTTTAAATCTGAGACAACTTTTTGTATCCTTCCCCTGAACAACTATGTTGAATAATCTTTGTTTTCAGATCATTTGAGAGTTGTTTTGAGGAGCCCATGATGCTACTCTTCATAGGAGATTCAAATAGGAGAACAACTTGCAAGTGGCCACCTTAAATACCTTTTCTCATGATTGGATACACCTGCCTATGAAGTTCAAAGCTCAATGAGGTTACAAAACCAATTTAGTGCTGCAGTAAGGCTAAGTTTACACTTCCGTTGTTTTGCATCAGTCACAATCCGTACCCTTGAGGAATTACGGTATCCTGCAAAATATTTTGCAGGAATCCTGTTTTTCCCCATAGGCTTCTATTAGTGACGGATTGTGACTGATGATGCTGCCTTGCATCCGCTGCGTCACGGTCAGTCGTTTTTTAACTGACCGCCGGGCGGGAGCAACGCAGCCTGTAACGTTTTTTGAGCAGCGCGATCCGTAGGATTTCGCTGTGCATGCGCTCTCTGGCTCCCCGCCCCCATAACCAGGATAAACATCGGGTAACCAAGCAATGCGCTTTGGTTAGTTACCCGATATTTACAGTGGTTACGGGGGCGGGGAGCCAGCGCTAAGCTGGTATCCAAGATAAATATCAGGTAACCAAGCAAAAAGTGCTTTGCTTATACCCAATATTTAACCTGGATACAGTGTGCAAGGAGGCTGACACTTCACCACTCGGCTCCGCCCCCTCCCGCACTCCGCATGTGTACACACACTCACACTCACACACACTCGCACACTTGTTCCCAGCCCTGCAGTCCCCGCGGCACTGACGTCCTCAGCTCCACGGCCCTGCTCGGCTCCGCCCCCTCCCGCTCTGCCCCCTCCCGCACTCCGCATGTACACACGCATGTAGACACACATACACACACACTCACCTGTTCCCAGCCATGCAGACCGCGGCACTGACGTCCTCAGCTCCGCCCCCCGAACTCCGCCCCCCCCGAACTCCTCCCCCCGCACACAACGGAGTCCAACAAAGAAATTATTTTCTTTATCACCGTTGTCATCCGTTGTACAACGCATCAGTCACATGCGTCAAGCAACGCATGTGACTGATGCAAAACAACGGAAGTGTGAACTTACCCTTAGTCAGTAAAAAGTAGTTAGGAGTGTTCAAATCCAGAAATTGTTAAGGGTGCCCATACTTTTGCACCTGTCAAATTTTGTTTAAATGCAGATTGCACATTTTCTGTTAGTACAATAAAGAGAATTTTGTTTACTTACCGTAAATTCTTTTTCTTATAGTTCCGTATTGGGAGACCCAGACATTGGGTGTATAGCTTCTGCCTCCGGAGGACACACAAAGTACTACACTCAAAAGTGTAGCTCCTCCCTCTGAGCTTATACACCCCCTGGAGAACCAGATCTAGCCAGTTTAGTGCAAAAGCTGAAGGAGAATAGCCACCCACAAGTAAAAACAGAGCAAGAACCGGAACAACCGGAGACTCTGTCCACGACAACAGCCAGTGATAACACGCGGAACAAGAAACTGCCAACAGGCAACAGGGAGGGTGCTGGGTCTCCCAATACGGAACTATAAGAAAAAGAATTTACGGTAAGTAAACAAAATTCTCTTTTTCTTTATCGTTCCTATGGGAGACCCAGACATTGGGACGTCTCAAAGCAGTCCATGGGTGGGAATAAACAGAAAAACTGAGAAGTAGGCGGAGCCTAACTTCACAAATGGGCGACAGCCGCCTGAAGGATGCGTCTGCCCAAGCTCGCATCTGCCGAAGCATGAGCATGCACTTGGTAGTGCTTTGAAAAGGTATGCAGGCTAGTCCAAGTGGCAGCCTGACAGACTTGCTGAGCCGTAGCCTGGTGCCTGAAAGCCCAAGAGGCACCGACAGCTCTGGTCGAGTGTGCCTTGATCCCCGGCGGGGGAGGCACCTGAGAACACTGGTAGGCATCCGAAATGGTCGACCTAATCCAATGGGCTAAGGTCGGCTTAGAAGCAGAGAGGCCCCTAAGCCGACCTGTGCTTAGCACAAAAAGAGAGGTGCACCGCCTAAGAGCAGCGGTGCGAGACACATAGATCCGGAGACCACGCACCAGATCCAGAGTATGCAACGCTTTTTCAAAGCGATGAACAGGAGCCGGACAAAAGGAAGGTAGGGTAATGTCCTGGTTAAGGTGGAAAGGAGAAACCACCTTAGGGAGAAAGTCCGGAGTCGGACGGAGAACCACCTTGTCTTGATGAAAAAACAAAAAAGGTGACTCCGAAGAGAGCGCAGCCAAATCAGAGACTCTCCTGAGGGAAGTTATGGCCACTAGAAAGACCACTTTCTGTGAAAGACGAAACAAAGAAACCTCCCTAAGAGGCTCAAAGGGGGGTTTCTGCAAAACCGTGAGAACCAAATTGAGGTCCCAGGGATCCAAGGACCGCCGGTAAGGTGGAATGATGTGAGACGCACCTTGCATGAAGGTGCGAACCTGAGCCAGCCGGGCGATACGCCGCTGGAACAGTACTGACAGAGCCGAGACTTGTCCCTTGAGAGAGCTGAGGGACAGTCCCAGCTGCAGACCGGACTGTAGAAAAGACAGAAGGGTCGGCAAGGAAAAAGGCCAAGGAGGATGGCCGGAAGAGCGACATCAGGACAGGAACATTTTCAAAGTCCTGTGATAGATCTTGGCAGAGGAAGACTTACGGGCCCGAGTCATAGTGGAGATGACTTCAGGGGGGATACCAGAAGTCGTCCCTAGGTTCGTGAGCCTCTGGGTCGGAGTCAGAGTGGATTTGGGCAGATTAACAAGCCACCTGAATTGGGCTAGAGTGGCGAGAGTGAGCGAGACACTCCGCTGACAGTCTGCGCTGGATGAAGCCTTGACTAGAAGGTCGTCCAGATAAGGAATCACTGCCAACGCCTGGAGGTGCAGAACCGCAACCACTGCTGCCATGACCTTGGTGAATACCCGAGGGGCCGTGGCTAACCCGAAGGGAAGAGCCACGAATTGGAAATGTTCCTCTCCGATTGCAAAACGTAGCCAACGCTGGTGAGAAACTGCAATTGGCACATGGAGATAGGCATCTCTGATGTCGATGGATGCCAGGAAATCCCCTTGGGTCATTGAGGCAATGACTGACCGCAGAGACTCCATGCGAAAATGCTGCACCTGAACATGCTTGTTGAGAAGCTTGAGATCCAGGATGGGCCGGAAGGAACCGTCCTTTTTGGGGACTAGGAAGAGATTTGAGTAGAAACCTCTGAACCGTTCCCGGGTGGGAACCGGTACAATTACTCCGCTGGCCTGCAAGGATGCCACGGCCTGAGAGAAGGCGGCGGCCTTGGAGCAGGGGGGAGTTGACAGAAAAAATCTGTCTGGCGGGCTGGAAGAGAATTCTATCCTGTAGCCGTGGGAGATGATATCCCGCACCCACTGATCGGAGACGTGTTGAAACCACGCGTCGCCAAAGTGGGAGAGCCTGCCACCGACTAAGGACGTTGCTGGCGCGGACATATAGTCAAGAGGAGGCTGCCTTAGTGGCAGCAGCTCCTACGGTCTTCTGTGGACGCGCTTTTGTGCGCCAGTTGGATTTTTGGTCCTTGGCTGAGTTAGTGGACGAGGCCGAGGGCTTAGAGGACGACCAGTTGGAGGAACGAAAGGAACAAAACCTCGACTGATTCCTACCCTGGACAGGTTTCCTGGTTTTGGTTTGTGGCATGGAAGTACTCTTCCCGCCAGTAGCTTCCTTAATAATTTCATCCAGCTGGTCACCGAACAGCCTGGACCCAGCAAAAGGGAGTCCAGCAAGGTACTTCTTTGAAGAAGCATCTGCCTTCCATTCACGAAGCCACAAGATCCTGTGGATAGCGAGGGAATTAGCCGAAGCCACCGCAGTGCGGTGAGAAGCCTCCAGCATGGCAGACATGGCATAGGATGAAAAAGCTGAAGCTTGGGAAGTTAAGGTAACCATTTCGGGCATAGATTTCCTGGCGAGGGAATGCATCTCCTCTAGAGAAGCAGAGATGGCTTTGAGAGCCCACACTGCTGCAAAAGTTGGGGAGAACGAGGCCCCTGCCACCTCATATACAGATTTGGCCAGAAGGTCAACCTGGCGGTCAGTGGAATCCTTAAGAGAGGTGCCATCAGCCACTGATACAATGGTCCGGGCTGAGAGTCTAGACACCGGGGGGTCTACCTTTGGTGAATGAGCCCACTCCTTGACCACCTCAGGTGGAAAGGGAAAACGGTCATCAGAACCACGCTTTGGGAAGCGTTTGTCAGGACAGGCCCTAGGCTTGGTCACAGCGGCCTGAAAACTGGAGTGGTTAAAGAACACACTCTTTGTCCTCTTAGGCGAGGTAAACTGGTGCTTTTCTGCCAGAGAGGGTTGCTCCTCTGATACTGGTGGATTGAGATCCAGTACAGAATTAATGGACGCAATCAAATCACTAACATCTGAGTCACTTTCGGACAGATCAATGGGGCACATGGAGGTAGCCTCCGAGCCCCCTGTAAAGGCATCCTCCTCGTCCTGCGAGTCAGCTTCTGAAAAAGAGCCGCGGGACGAGGAAGGAGAGGGAGCCCTGCGTCTCCTTTTAGGAGGACGGGGTCTGGGACCAGATGATGAATCCTCTGTGAGCTCCGGTCCTGAGAGCCCTAACAGCAGAGGCACCCTGTGAAGGGGGCTGATGCATGTTCAGCAAAGTCCTGGACAGCTGTCCCATGGAGTCGGCAAAAGACTGGGAGATAGACCTAGATAAGGATTCTACCCAAGCCGGGGGTTCAGCCACAGGAGCCGGAGCAGCCGGAGAGACCACTGGGGGTGCGATTCCAGGCTGAGGCATCGTCAGGTTAGAGCAGGCTTCACAATGTGGATAGGTGCTCGGTTCAGGCAGTAGTTGCTTACATGCAGTGCATACTGAATACAGCTTTGGAGCCTTGCTCCTCGTGTGAGACATGCTGCTGGAGTGGGGGCTCTGCCAGAATGACCCCCAGAGAGTATATACAGAGGTCCACAACCAGAGGTTGTGGCTTACCAGACCGCTGGAGCGGTGTTGTGTGCCCTCCAGATCCCGAAGCCCGGACCCCCAAGCACCTCAGCAGGGATGCTGCAGACCAGTGCTGATTGCAGGGAAAAACGCTGAGAAAATGGCCGCCGGAGCGAAGAGAGGGGGCGGGACTCACTCTGGGAGCGGGATCTGGAGGGCCATAGAGACTTACAGGGGAGGAGACATGTACCCAGTGAGGAGTGTCCCTCCCCTGTGCAGAACGGCCGCTGGGCGGAGCCGCGCTGTCCCTCTGCATGAATGACATGCGAGGGCAGTGAAACCGAAAGTAGGCCTCCGGCGAAGCCGGGGCCTAAATTTGAGCGGTGCGGCCGGCGCGCAGGCACCATCAGCGCGGTTCTCAGGCGACAGCAAGAGAACCCGCCGGAAATGTCATAAAACTCACTCAGCACACTCTCCCACAACAATAAAGTACAGGGACCCCCAATATATAAACGTCTCAGGTACCTAGCTTGCTGAGACGCAGGGTTCCAAGTCCCTGGGGATGAGTGCTCCGGTCCAGCAGGATCCTGAAGGGCTGCGGATGGAGACCAGTCTCCTGCCAAGCATGGAGAACCGTGCTGGCTCCCACTTCAAACCAGAGCCCAGGAGGGATGGTGAAGGAGCACGGCATGTAAGGCTCCAGCCTTGGAATCAACCTTAACAGCACCGCCGACACAGTGGGGTGAGAAGGGACATGCCGGGGGTCCAGGCTTGGACCCGCTTTTCTTCAAACTCTTTCCAAAAATGAAAAATCAGATGAGAATGCATGTGTGGATGTATGCCTCCTGAACACAAAGCGATAAACTGGCTAGATCTGGTTCTCGAGGGGGTGTATAAGCTCAGAGGGAGGAGCTACACTTTTGAGTGTAGTACTTTGTGTGTCCTCCGGAGGCAGAAGCTATACACCCAATGTCTGGGTCTCCCATAGGAACGATAAATAAAAACCTCATTTCAATCCAGAAATATTACTGAGTCCATCAGTTATTAGATATATGAAACTGAAATAGCTGTTGCAAAAACCCATATTGTTATAAAGAAAAAAGGTTAACATTAATAGGGGTGCCCAAACATTTTCATAGGACTGTACATACTGTCTGCATTGCATCTTTATTTTCAATCCTATTTTGAAAGATGTGTGCTTTATTTACACATAATTGTTTATTGAATTTATTGAATTTTTATTTTATCTTAATATTTTTTCTAAACCTCTTGCCCATTTTTTGCCCATTTTTGTGGATTTTTACAGTTTTTGCTTTCTTTTGCATTTTTTTATATTCTTTATATATTTTATCATTTTGATATATTTCTTCATATTTTCATACACAAATATATACATATATATTTCCTACTTTGAACCTGAGCGCCTATCACCGTCACTAGCCCCACGGTGCTTTACAGCACACTTCTAAGGAGAGACCACTCCTCGGTTTCAGACCTGCATAACGGAGCACCATTGCAGGATTCACGGTGCTTCTAAAGCACACTTCTTAGGCTAGGTTCACACTTACGTTGTGTTGCATCAGTCACAATCTGTCGCCTTGAGGAATTACGGTATCCTGTAAAATATTTTGCAGGAATCCAGTTTTTTTCCATAGACTTCTATTAGCGACGGATTATGACTGATTGCCTTGCGTTGCATCCGCTGTGAATGGATCAGTCATTTAGTGACTGACCGTCAGGCGGGAGCAACGCTGAATGTATCGTTTTTTGGAGCAGCAAAAAAACGGATTCTGCAGGAATCCATCACAATCCGTCACAAGCTATAATGAATGTCTATGGTGTTGGATTCCGTCGTAATCCGTCACACGACGGAATCCAGTGCTAGATTCCGTCATGCTCTACTGAGCATGCCCAGCATGTTTGGCACACCCAGCGGGCTGTCCTAAACACAAACGGATCACGATGCATCTGTCAAAGAACAGATGCACAACGGATGTAAGGCTACTTTCACACTTGCGTTGAACGGCATCCATTGCTATCCGCAGCCTTGAGGAATTACGGTAACTATTGCAGGAAACCGTTTGATTCCTCATAGACTTCTATTAGCTACGGATAGCAACGGACGGATGGTCTTGCGTTGCATCCGCCCATCGGCACATCAGTTGTTTTGTCGCTGACCGTCAGTTTACCGCCAGGCGGATGGAACGCTGCATGTAGCGTTTTTCTGCACTTGGAGGAGTGTCAAAAAAACGCAACCTGCAGGAATCCGTTGGCGTCCGTTGATTTTATAATGGACGCCTATTGTGGCGGATTCCGTTAGAATACGTCATTTAACGGATTCCGTTAACGCATTCGTCTTTACACGACTGCGCATGGACAGATGTGTAAAATCAAGAAAAAAACCTATGACGGATTGTGTTATTTTGTACGATCCGTAGCATCCATTGTGCCACTATATGCAATGCATCTGTTGCATGCGTCACACAACGCAATGCAACGGATGCCATTCAAGGCAAGTGTGAAAGTAGCCTAACGGACGCAACAGATCAGTTTTTTCACAGGATTCCTGTGAACGGGATCCTATGAAATTACACATCCGTTGCGTCAGTTGACATCTCAAAAATGACGGATCCGTCATTGCGTCGCCACAACGGACCTGACGGAAGCAAAACAACGGAAGTGTGAACCTAGCCTAAAAGGAAATCTGCCTACCTGCTTCAGTGCACCCAGCACCAGCACCGCTGACCACCATTGTAAGGCCAGTGTACAATTATTATTATTATTATACAGCATATACATACGGCCCTGGAGCAGGCAAACCGCTGAGACAATCTGTCATTCAGCCACTGTAACTAAGCTGGTATAAGCCAACTATATTCAGCATAATCGTTGGTTTTCACTGGCTGAACTAAGTTCTCCACCAGGCCTGCAGCCAGATCTATCATCAGTGTATAATCTGAATATATTAATCTGCATATATTGATCTGTTTTTACCCCTTTTTTCCTTAGACCTATGAGACCACGAGGCACAGCAGAGCCTAGATCTCTGTTCCAATATTCCTCAATCACCCACTAATATAAAAGAAAAAAAGACGCCGGTCTGATGGAGCGCTATAACTGATTAAACGAAACCAGGGAATGTTTTTTCAGATATTTTTAAAAAAACAATCCTTTTATTAATAGTCCCTTATAGTCACAATGCCTTTCAACAACAATGTTGCCTTCCGCTAGTAATATCCAGCCTACTACTGGAGTTGTGCGGGGGCGCACAACCCTTTAAGGTGAGCAGTAAATTAAGGAAAGCTTTTTTAATAATCCCCCTGGTGCTTCTCATTTGCGCCCCTCTTGCATCTATCACCCACTTAAGCGGGCTTTACACGCTGCGACATCGCTAATGCGGAGTCGTTGGGGTCACGGATTTTGTGACGCACATCCGGCCGCATTAGCGATGCCGTTGCGTGTGACACCGATAAGCGATTTTGCATCGTTGCAAAAACGTGCAAAATCGCTAATCGGCGACATGGGGGACCATTCTTAAAAATCGTTACTGCAGCAGTAACGAAGTTGTTCCTCGTTCCTGCGGCAGCACACATCGCTGCGTGTGACGCCGCAGGAACGAGGAAGCTCCCCTTACCTGCCTCCCGGCCGCTATGAGGAAGGAAGGAGGTGGGCGGGATGTTACGTCCCGCTCATCTCCGCCCCTCCGCTGCTATTGGGCGGCGGTTCAGTGACGCTTCAGTGACGTCGCTGTGACGCCACACGGACCGCCCCCTTAGAAGGGAGGCGGTTCGCCCGTCACAGCGACGTCGCCGGACAGGTAAGTATGTGTGATGGCTGTTGTGCGGCACGGGCAGCGATTTGCCCGTGTCGCGCAACAGATGGGGGCGGGTACCCACACTAGCGATATCGGGACTGATATCGCAGTGTGTAAAGTAGCCTTTAGGCTGCTTTCACACCTCCGGTTTTTGCTATGCGGCACAATCCGGCACTCTGCAGGAAAAACGCAAACTTTTTTTTTGCTGCCGGTTGCGTTTTCTCTGCATAGACTTTAATTAGTGCCGCATTGTGCCGCATGGCCTTGCGTTCCGTCCGTTTTTTGCCGCATGCGGCAGATTTAGCCGATGCGGCGGCCGGATGGAACGTTGCCTGGCATGTTTTTTTGTGCGGCAAACAAAAAAAGCATCCGGCCGATGCGGCGCTATTCCCAATGCATCCCTATGGATGCCGGATGCGGCAAAAAACGCATCCGGCCGCCGCATGAGGTTTTTGCCACTGCGCATGCTCAGTAGCATGCCGCAAGCGGCAAAAACCGGACGGGCCGCATGTAAAAAACTTATGCAAAGGATGCAGTGTTTTCACCGCATCCGTTGCATAGGTTTCACAGCCGGATTGAGCCGCACGGCTCAAACCGGATGTGTGAAAGCAGCCTAAGACTTACCATACCCGGTGTATTTGTCTCTACACACCACCTCAAATCTGGGCACCGTGCTCAGCCAGTGGTCAAAAAACAGGCATTAAAAATTAGACTTAACGCCACTGCCCTATTTTGTATTTCATACAATATACATTAATAATAAAAAACAAAAAAGTAACAAAGAACAAAAAAGAATTTTTAAACTCTCCTAACCCTCCCCCATTTCCCCTCCCCCTCTTCATACCATTTCCCCACAGACAACCATCAATTATCCGCACACCTTGCTGCTCGTCCTGTACCTACTACCATGTACTATATCCCCGGGTACTTAAAGGCAAGGTCAGTGTTATCACATTATGGTCTATAAACCTTGTTTCCTTTTCTTCCCCTATCTCAGGTCATAGTTATTCCATTCTATTTACACTTATAGTTTTACCTCCAACTTTCCCTGTACTTTGGAAATTTGCATATTTTGGGCCTAAAGCATCTTCCTAAGCACCATACCAAATACTTCATAATCACAGGTACCCTAAAAAACTTTCTATCCACTGTTGTATCCATTTATTTATTTAGATTTTTATCTAGTATTATAGCAGTTAACCCCCTTACCACCACTAAACGACTACGTTAGGCGTATTTTAGCGCAGCAGTTATTAATACCATTTCTTTCGCTCTTCCTTGGCAGGATACGCGGACCCTGCCTACTGCTTGCAGCTTTACATTTGTGGTACATAATACCTTCTCAATAAACATACTCTGTCTTGAAGCTATTATTGTCTCCTCTCATTTTCTTGAGCGCCAGTGTTTCCTTACTGTAATTGTACATGAGTTATGGCGCACAGTAGATGTGCAGGAGCCGTCTGTGTTTTACAGTCTATGCAACACAATAACGGGGTTAACACTAATGGGTATTTATATTTCGCTGTAGGGTGGGCCCCTGGAGTCAATTTCCCTGGTGGGCCCCAGACACCCCAGTCCAACCCTGTGTGTATCAAATTACTCACCATCAATATTATAGCTATTTAACCACTTAATGACCGGGCTGTTTCACCCCTTTGCTTTCCAGTCACTATTTGGGGTTTTATCAAACATATGCCTTTAATCCCTTCCCCCCTGGGCAATTTTCTGTTTTGTTATTTCCTCCACTTCTTCCAAGAAGAATGTAATTACACAATTTTGAGGGTTTTTTTAATTTACCATGTTCACCATATGGTAAATTAAACGGCTGGTTCACGACACAGCATTAGTGGCCATATCCATGTAAAACTCATAGGGAAGGCTTTTCTCAAATACCTTGTGAAGTAAATTCTGCCTCTGAGCATTGCTATTGTGGTCCACTCACCCCTTCAAGTTGCCCCCAAACTCCGTGACCTCTGAGATCCGGTGATGTCACATCAACTTCCAGTTGACCCGGCATCACCGAGGTGGCCCCAGTCTTCCTGAGTGACTGGGCTGTGGGCAGAGTTTCACCGCTGACCGTGGGGTCACTTGTAGGGGATGAGTGGACATGCAATAGCAATGCTTAGAGGCAGAATTTACTTCACAAGGTATTTGAGAAAAGCCTTCCCTATGAGTGTAACATGGATGTGGCCACTACACCATGTTCCAAATTATTATGCAAATTGGATTTAAGGGTCATAGCGATTAATTTTTCTTTTTTCAATGAAACTCATTGATGGTATTGTGTATCAGGGTTCTTTGGATCACTGAAATCAATCTCAGATACCTGTGATAATTAGTGGTGCTCAATAAAAGGAAAACTGGATGTTCCACAATATTAAGCAGGCCACAGTTTTCAAGTAACATGGGAAAGAAAAAGCATCTCTCTGCTGCCGAAAAGCATCAAATAGTGCAATGCCTTGGACAAGGGATGAAAACATTAGATATTTCCCAAAAACCTATAAGCCTATCCTATATTAACATGTAACTTGGCCTGTTAGGATGTTTTTGATTTAAATAGCTTTCTAATTCAGTGAATGTGACCTCCTAATGCTGCAAATTCCACAAATGAGCACTTTCAGTTCTTTAAAACATATAACATGTTTAGAAACTCTACTGTGCCTAATAATTGGAACAGTGCATTTTGAGGTTTTTTTTTTTAATTTTGAAGATTACACTGTATTCATTGGGAGGTTTCTTCAATAAAATTCAATGTATACTCTAACGGGTGATGACTTTATTAGACTGACTGTCATTTGCACCGACCATTTAGGAAAATCACAGAAAAATATCATTTGCATAATAATTTGGAACATTGTGAAATGCTGAGTTTTGAACCACCTCTAACATGGCAATTTGATTCTCCAGGTCAATACGAGTACATAGATATCAAACATGTATAGTTTTTTTAAATAGTGAAAAAAAATTGGAATTTAAAAAAAAAATATTAATTAATTTTAAAAAATAAAAATAAATAAATAAAATTTGCTTGTCACCAATTTCCGAGACCTGTAACATTTTTATTTTTCGTGATCTGGGGGTGTGATGGCTCATTCTTTGTGCCCTGAGCTGGCATTTTTATTGATAACATTTTGGGGTAGATAAAACGTTTTGACTGCCTCTTATTGCTTTTTATTGAGACGTTGCAGTGAACAAAAATGTAGTTCCGGCATTTTGATTATTTTTGTCATGTTTGGCATTTACTAATCAGATTATTTTAAAAGATCAGACATTTCTGACAGTAGCAATACCAAATATGTGCAGATTTTTTTTAATTGTTTTATTTTTAATGGGGCAAAAGGAGGAGGGTGATTTGAACTTCTGGGCCATTTTTATTTTTTTCATATTTTTTCCAATTTTTTTATTTAACTTTTTACTGTATTTAATAGACCCCTTAGGAGACTTGAAACTGTAATCATCCGATCTCAAAAGTTGCGTTTAAAGAATTAATATCGCCAAAACAAATTTCTTGCTTGGATACTCACATAATTATTGCCCCTTTTTTCATGAAACATGGGCTTAATTTTTATGTAAGGTTTGTACTCCTCTTTTTCTGTTCCTATTTTCCATCCAATTAAAATACATTTGTAACCGGGATGGAGGATATCCCCCAACCAGGATAACCAGCAACTCAGATAATAAAGAAAAAACAAGAGGACAAGGAGTTATGGCTGAAAGAAAAAGTGTTTATTGAAAAATATCATAAAGTGCAATCGTGTATAAGAATAAGAAAAAAGAGGAGGGATATGGCATTAACAGAAAAGGTCCCAAATCATCCTGCAAAGTGCATGTGCAAGTATATGAAGAATAAATATTATGTGCAGGACAATGAGAAACACCAGACGAGAAAACACTGGGCAAGACACAACATTATGGATTGGACTGAGCTGCATGCAGGAAGGATCAAAGACAAGTTATGTGCAAACAAGTGACTGCTGCATGCAGCCCAGTAACACCACAAGTGCAAAATAGCAATGGTTGAATGAGGTATTTACAGTATTTTTCGGACTATAAGAGGCACCCTGGTTTTAGAGGAGGAATGTAGGAAAATAAAATTTTAAGCAAAAAATATGGTCAGACACACTGTTATGGGACGAGGATCTGCTGCTGACACTGTTATGGGGGTAATGTTCTCAAATTCTCTAATAAGGTACCCCATCCTGGTAATGATCCTCCTGCCTTGTTTATGAACCCCATCCTTGTATATACTGTATGTCCCTCATCCTGGTATAGCCCCCATCCTGCTATATACTGCCATCCAGCTAATAACCCCCGTCCTGATAAATACCCCATCCTGGTATAGCCCTTATCCTGCTATATACCACCATCCTGATAAATACCCCCATCCTGCTAAATACCCCCATCCTGTTATATACCCCCATCCTGCTATATACCCCCATCCTGCTATATACCCCCATCCTGCTATATACACCCATCCTGCTATATACACCCATCCTGCTCATATACCCCCATCCTGCTATATACCCCCATCCTGCTCATATACCCCCATCCTGCTCATATACCCCCATCCTGCTCATATACCCCCATCCTGCTCATATACCCCCATCCTGGTATGTGCCCCCATCCTGCTATATGGCCTGTATCCTAAGGCATAGAAAAAAATAAACATTTATACTCACCTTTCCTCACTCCCTGCAGCATCGATCATCTTCCTATCTGTGTCAGCAGCAGCGCCGCTGACCTGTGTGGAGCCGTCATGGATCCCTGCAGCTTCGCGATATCCTCCTGTCTATCTCCCGCTGATGTGTGTGGATCCATGTGCGCACAGTGATGACGTCATCGCTGTGCTCACCGCTCTCTACACAGATCAGCTGGCCGGCAGACAGGAGGAGATCGTGATGCTGCAGGGACCGGTGAGTATACCGTACTTATTTACTGCCCCCCGCACTGATGATGATACGCGGGGGGCAGTGAATATAGCCAAACATGATCACTCCAGGCTGTAGTTGCCAGGGGTGATCACGAGGACTGGCTGTTAATTATGCGCCCAGCCCCCGCCCATCTGTCAGCGCCGGCTTCAGCGCTGAGAGATTATGGGCGGGAGGATGCATGTATATGAAATGAGCGGGCCCACGTGGTCACGGCAGGTGCTGCTACAGCCTGCTCATGCCACCGATGAACTACTCCACCGCAGCACCCTCATTCCCCGCAGCCCTACATTTAGACTATAAGACACACACCCCACTTTCCCCCCAACATTTGGGGGGGAAAAAGTGCATCTTATGGTCCAAAAAATACGGTACCTATGTAGGAGTACTGCAATTTAAAACTCTCTCCCTGACAATATAACACCCACCAGCAGCACAAAGTATATAGTGCAGTGGCGTAGCAAAGGGGAAGGGGGGTCCTCCCCGGGCGGCACGTGTCAGGGGGCGGCATTTTGGGGGTATTAAAATAAAAAAAAAAACACATTTCCAATTAGCAGCTGTGATTGGTTGCAGTGAGACAGCTGTCACTCAGTGTGGGGGCGTGTCTGACTGCAACCAATCATAGGCGCCGGTGGGTGGGGGAAGCAGGGAATACGAGATGGAATAATGAGCGGCCGGCATTTTCCAAAGAGGAAAAGCCGCCGGAGCTTTGTGACAGCTGTGCAGTGCCACGCCGGTGATCGGTGAATATGAGAGAGGGGGTGAGAGGGAGAGACCGATCAACAGAGAGAGAGAGACAGACATCGACAGAGAGAGACCAACTAACCGACAGACCGACAGAGAGGGAGAGACCGACTCACAAAGAGAGAGAGACCGACTCACAAAGAGAGAGAGACCGACCAACTGCAAAAATGCTCCAAAACAACGATCCTTTTTTTGTACTGTTTTACTGGCAGCAGGCTATTGTGAACGATCAGCTGATCACCCGGCGGACTGCCTATAAGCTGATCGCTCACAAAAGCTGGCCGCCGGGCAATCAGCCGATCGCTCTCAAAAGCCGGGCGATCAGCTAATCGCACTCAAAAATCGGCCGCCGGGCAATCAGCTGAACGCTCTCAAAAGCTGGCCACCGGGCGATCAGCTGACCATTCGGCCGCCGAGAGAGAGAGAGAAACATTGATTTCAATGATTAAATATAAGAGCTGAGCATGCGCAGTGAACAAAAAGGGATTCCGACGCTCAAAAAACGCTACATGCTGCGTTCCTGACGCCCGACGGTCAATCGTTCCACGACTGATCCGTCATGTGGCTGATGCAACGCAGACACATTAGTCGCAAACCGTCGTCCATACAAGTCTATGGTAAACAGCGCAAGCCATTAACGGATTGCGCTGTTTTTCAAAGAGGCGGATTGCGACTAACGCAAGTGTGAAAGTACCCTTATCGACGGCCAATGGAGAGGGGCGGCAAATTTGAAGACCGCCCCGGGCGGCAAAAGCAGTTGCTACGCCACTGATACAGTGTAACACAAAGTACAGTGTAATAGCCCCTCTCCCCCAAACACATCACCTCATTACATACATGTTATCAGGACCCCACAATGCACAGTGTAATAGCCCCCTGACCCCACACACATTACCTCATTACATACACGTTATCAAGCCTCTACACTGCACAGTGTAATAGCCCCCCTTCCCAAACACACATCACCATATTACATACATGTTATCAGACCCCCACACTGCACAGTGTAATAACCCCCTCCCCCACACACATCACCTCATTAGATATATGTTATCAGGCCTCTACACTGCACAGTGTAATATCCCCCCTCCCCAAACACACATCACCATATTACATACATGTTATCAGACCCCTATACTGCACAGTGAATAGCCCCCTCCCCCACACACATCACCTCATTACATACATGTTATCAGGCCCCTATACTATATAGCCCCCACACTGCACAGTAATGAACCCTCTGCCACCTGTCTCCACAGTACCTCACTTCCCTCTCTCTCTGTACACAAACTTAGATGCTCTCTGCATCTTACCACCAGCCCGGAGCTCCCAGTGCAGTAGGAGGGAATCACTGAGACTGCAGAGGGAGGCGGAGCCGGCACTGAGCCCCGCAGGTCCTGGAGGAACAGCTGGGAATCCTCTGCAGACAGGTGCGCGTTTTGATAGGACCTGGCAACGCACACTGTGCTGCTCGGGTGCGTCCTGTACTTTTAAATGAAACCATAAGTTTTACCATCTAGTGTACTGGAAAACAGCAAAAAAAATCCAAGTGTGAAAAAACTGCAACAAAAAGTGTGATCGCACAATAGTTTTTGGGATATTTTATTCACTATGTTCACTATATGGTAAAACTGATGTGTCGTTGTGCTGCCTGAGGTCGGTGCGAGTTTGTAGGCACCAAACATGTATAGGTTTACTTGTATCTAAGGGGTTAAAAAAAATTCACAAGTTTGCCCAAAAATAGTGGCGCATGTTTTGTGCCATTTTCCAAAACCTGTAGTGTTTTCATTTTTTAGGATCTATTGCTCAGTAATAGCTTATTTTTTGCGTCTTGAGCTGATGTTTCTAATGGTACCATTTTTGTGCAGATGCTACGTTTTGATCGCCTGTTATTGCATTTTGCGCAAAACTTGCGGCGACCACAAAACTTAATTTTGGCGTTTGGAATTTGTGCTGGTACTATGCCGGCACTGAGAGAAAGTGACTCATGTTAGCTACAGGCGTCATCACATGATGACCATGTGCTACCATGGCAACCACCGGATGTCACGTGATCACGCACGTGACTTCCGGTGGGGGCAGGGGTAAGTAAAAGTAATGGCCACACGCATATACATCTCGCTGCCAGATTTTGGCAGAGAGATGTAAGGGGTTAAAAGTTGCGGGTGGAAAGCGAATCCACTTGTAACTTGCAGGCAGACATGTCAGCTGCTGAAATCAGCTGAAATGTGCGCAAATCGCCCCGGCCTGCCCACGGCAGGGGTCGGGGATTAACCTCACATGATCCATGACGGATATCTACGCAGTGCAGTGTCACATTTAATTATCAGTATTGTAGCTGCGGGTGGGCCCCGTCTGAGCACGGGGTCCGGGGCGACCACACCCTCTGCCCTCCCAAAGCTACCATTTCCTCTTCCCCCTGATGAAGCGGCAGGTAACCCCAGGGCCAGATTAAGGTTGGTGGGGGCCCCTGGGCGGAAAATCTGGTGGGGGCCCAATAACATTAACATTTTTAGTTATAACAGTAGAGCGCGAAATGTAGCATTTAGATATAAATCCAATGAGCTTGGATCTATCTTATCCTGTTCTTCCACACTCAGATTTACAGTACTACAATACAGATACAGTCCAGGATAACTCACAGCCGTCACATATACACACAGTACAATACAGATACAGTCCAGAATAACTCACAGTTGTCACTTATACACACAGTACAATACAGATACAGTCCAGGATAACTCACAGCCGTCACTTATACACACAGTACAATACAGATACAGTCCAGAATAACTCACAGCCGTCACTTATACACACAGTACAATACAGATACAGTCCAGGATAACTCACAGCCGTCACTTATACACACAGTACAATACAGATACAGTCCAGAATAACTCACAGCCGTCACTTATACACACAGTACCATACAGATACAGTCCAGGATAAATCACAGCCGTCACTTATACACACAGTACAATACAGATACAGTCCAGGATAACTCACAGCCGTCACTTATACACACAGTACAATACAGATACAGTCCAGAATAACTCACAGCCGTCACTTATACACGCAGTACAATACAGATACAGTCCAGGATAACTCACAGCCGTCACTTATACACACAGTACAATACAGATACAGTCCAGAATAACTCACAGCCGTCACTTATACACACAGTACAATACAGATACAGTCCAGGATAACACACCCGTCACTTATACACACACAGTACAATACAGATACAGTCCAGAATAACTCACAGCCGTCACTTAAACACACAGTACAATACAGATACAGTCCAGGATCACTCACAGCAGCCACTTATACACACAGTACAATACAGATACAGTCCAGGATAACTCACAGCAGCCACTTATACACACACAGTACAATACAGATACAGTCCAGGATAACTCACAGCAGCCACTTATACACACAGTACAATACAGATACAGTCCAGGATCACTCACAGCAGCCACTTATACACACAGTACAATACAGATACAGTCCAGGATAACTCACAGCAGCCACTTAAACACACAGTACAATACAGATACAGTCCAGGATCACTCACAGCAGCCACTTATACACACAGTACAATACAGATACAGTCCAGGATAACTCACAGCAGCCACTTATACACACACAGTACAATACAGATACAGTCCAGGATAACTCACAGCAGCCACTTATACACAGAGTAAAGTTACTCACAGGGGCGTAACGACCGCGGTCGCAGCGGTCGCCACTGCGACCGGGCCCGCAGGGTTTTAGGGGCCCGGCAGCCGCTCTGCACAGCCGGCTCCTCTCTGTAACAGAGGAGATGCGCTGTGTAGTGGCCGACTACGCGACCGCCAGGGGGCCGGCCTGTGAGTCAGGGGGCCCGGTGTCAGCAGGGGGCAGAGGGGCCCCCTGACCTGGAGAGACCCACCAGGCGTTTCTGAGCTGCGGCAGAGCAGAAGCGCTCCTGCACAGCAGACGAAATCCATCCTTCCAGGACCTGCGATGATGTCATGCCCATGTGAGTGTGTGGGAGGAGACACAGGAGGCCGGGCAGAAAGCATCAGAAGATACGGATTCCTGAAGGAGACATGGACACATGATGACTGGTAATGAGAAAAGAGGGGGCACGAGGGGGAGGGGAGTGCAGGGTGAGTGGCATATGAGGGCTGCAGACTGTGACAGAAGCATGTGAAGGGGTGCAGAGTGTTTGAGAGGGGTAAGTTGGGGTACAGGCAGGGTGAGATATGTGGGGCAGGGTGTGTGACATATGGGGGTGTAGTGTGTGTGCTATGGGGGGTGCAGGCTGTATGGGGAGCAGTGTGTGTGACATATGGGGGCAGGGTCATAACTACCGTGGTTGCAGGGGTCAAAAGGAGAAGAGAGGTACTTGTTTTTTTATTTTGCTGGCTCCATGACACATGGAGGCCTGGAGGGGCCTTGCTGCATGACACATGGAGGCCTGGAGGGGCCTTGCTGCATGACACATGGAGGCCTGGAGGGGCCTTGCTGCATGACACATGGAGGCCTGGAGGGGCCTTGCTGCATGACACATGGAGGCCTGGAGGGGCCTGGCTGCATGACATGGAGGCCTGGAGGGTCCTGGCTGCATGACATGGAGGCCTGGGGGCCTGGCTGCATGACACATGGAGGGCCTGGGGTGGCTGGCTGCATGACACATGGAGGCCCTGGGGTGGCTGGCTGCATGACACATGGAGGCCTGGAGGGGCCTGGCTGCATGACACATGGAGGCCTGGAGGGGCCTGGCTGCATGACACATGGAGGCCTGGAGGGGCCTGGCTGCATGACACATGGAGGCCTGGAGGGGCCTGGCTGCATGACACATGGAGGCCTGGAGGGGCCTGGCTGCATTACACATGGATGCCTGGAGGGTCCTGGCTGCATGACATGGAGGCCTGAGGGCCTGGCTGCATGACACATGGAGGCCCTGGAGGGGCCTGGCTGCATGACACATGGAGGCCCTGGGGTGGCTGGCTGCATGACACATGGAGGTCTATGGGACTGCATAAAAAACATGAAGGACACCTTATACATGGACTAGGGGTACATTATACATGGAGGAGTATGGGGCTGCATAATACCATCTGAAGTTTTATGGGGTTGTGTTATAATACATATAGGACTATGGGGGCTGCATTATAATATATGGAGGACTATGGAGGCTACCTTATACACGGACTATGGAAGTGCATTATAATACATTGGGGACTATGTGGTGCAGTATAATATATGGAGAACTATGGGGTGAATTTTAATACATGGAGAACTATGGGAAATGCATTATAATTGAAGGGCTACTTTATACATGGAGGATTATGGGGGTGCATTATAATATATGGAGGGCTATGTATCTGCATTCTAATATATGAAGGGTTATGTGAGACCCTTTATACAATTATTTGGAAGGCTATGTGGGGGCTGTTATAGTATTTTGAGAACTTTATACAGGGGGGACAAAGATACAAGTATGGGATGGAAATGTTTTGTGCTGAGGGAAAAAGGCTCTTTCCCTCAGCAGCCAACTTTCCCATGCTCTGCTATACATCTTCTCTCAGCACCCAGCTTTCCCATGCTCTGCTATACATCTCTCAGCAGCCAACTTTCCCATGCTCTGCTTTACATCTTCTCTCAGCACCCAGCTTTCCCATGTTCTGATATACATCTCTCAGCACCCAGCTTTCCCATGTTCTGATATACATCTCTCAGCACCCAGCTTTCTCATGCTCTGATATGGGAAAGCTGGGTGCTGAGGACAAGATAAATATCAGAACATAGGAAAGCTGGGTGCTGATAGAGGGATTTCAGGGTGCTGTGGGTGAGAGCCAAGTGTCAGCGTCATTATCCTGTACCCCGAGTGTCAGTGTCATTATCCCTTACCCCATACCTCCCAACCGTCCCGGATACAGCGGGACTTTCACGCTTTACGTTGTTTGTCCCGTTGCCACGATCGGGACGGCCGGCTCCCGGGCTCCGCCCACCCACTCTCTCTCCGCCTCCCTGCTTTTCCCTCCTACCATCCCAGTAGACGTGGCATAACAGAGAGGAGCGCTGCCTGTGCTGCTGCTGGTACAGTAAAATCTCCCCAGCGCTGATTTCCCTCCCTCCCCCCCCCTCACCCCCGGCCGGAGCCTCTCTGTGCGGTCGGCCGGCCGCCTGTCTGTGCGGTCGGCCGGCCGCCTTTCTGTGCGGGCGCCCCCCGGCCGCCTGTCTGTGCGGGCGCCCCCCGGCTGCCTGTCTGTGTGGGCGCCCCCCGGCCGCCTGTCTGTGCGGGCGCCCCCCTGCCGCCTGTCTGTGCGGGCGCCCCCCTGCCGCCTGTCTGTGCGGGCGCCCCCCTGCCGCCTGTCTGTGAAGGCGACCGGCCACCTCACTGTGTGGGCGACCGGCCGCCTCACTGTGGCTCCCTGCGTGTCCATGCTGGAGGCCCGCCGGCTGCCTGCGTGTCCATGCTGGAGGCCCGCCGGCTGCCTGCGTGTCCATGCTGGAGGCCCGCCGGCTGCCTGCGTGTCCATGCTGGAGGCCCGCCGGCTGCCTGCGTGTCCATGCTGAATGGGTGTGGATGGGGAGTGGATATGGGCGTGACTGTGAAATGGGTGTGGTTAGGGGGCGTGGCCTAAAAATTTGCCGCGACGCGCTACGCGCGCCGCAAACTTTGTCCTTCTTTTCCTTCTTTAAAGGTTGGGAGGTATGCCTTACCCCAAGTGTCTGTGTATGTGGAGGGGGGGCCCAGGTCTAAACTTTGCACCGGGGCCCATCCAACTCTAGTTACGCCACTGGTTACTCATATTATTTTATTGATCCCAATATTAAGACAGCCAAGGAATAGTAAAAATGCAGAAAGAGAACGTTTTCACTGGCAGCAATGGTTGCTAAAATTAACAATGTGCTCTCTATTGTATTATCTCCGGAGCAGTACATAGCAGCTGATGTCTGTACACAGTATACCATATACAGTATCAGAGGTGGATCGTTCAGTTTGGCGCCCCCTCCTATACATGGCTTATGTGGTTTGAGTAGTCATTATGCCGATGAGCTGCTCTTCATAATTCTCTCAATGTTTAGTGAAATACTACAGCCCATAAAGAGAAGCAGGAAGAGAAGCTAATTGTGACTGGAAGTATGAAAATGACCTGCATGTGGTCATGTGACCACTTCTGGAATTGGCAAGCAGAGCTGAATCCTTACATACATACAACAGTATATTACAGGTTGTTAGGATTGGGCATGCTACAGGGCTTACTTTTATTATAAAAGGGGTTATCCATTTCCACAATGAAAATTTGTAGTTATTCTATATGACTGCAGACTTCTGAATTCTCACAGCTTGCGGACTGCACGCTGTAATGATTTTCCCATGCCATGAGCAAGCAGTCACAGGACCGCAAGTATGCGATTTGCCTACTTCCAGCCACATTCTAATTAGATGTGTGCCGCCTCACTCAATATAAGTGAATTGTGGTTATACTTGTGGTTTCGTGCCCTCAAGCTCTCATTCTAACATGCTGTATATAAGAGCCCAGGTCACTGTGTAGGACTTAAAAAACACTTTATAATACTTACCTAAACCGGTCACTGCAGTGGATGTGACTCAAATAGGCGTCTTCATCCTCCGGTGTCGGCGCCTCCTCTTTCGGCCATCTTCATCCTCCTTCTGAAGCCTGTGTGCATGACGCATCCTACGTCATACACACTCACCGGTCCCGCTCATGCGCACTACAATGCTTTCATTTGCCCTGCTCAGAGCAGATCAAAGTGCACCTGCGCAGGACCTGAATGCCGGCGAGTGTGTATGACGTCAGACGTGTTATGCACCGCGGCTTCAGAAGATGGAGGACAAAGATGGCTGAAAGAGGTGACGCCAGCACCGCAGGACGGAGACGCCCATTTGAGCCACATCACCGCAGCAACTTCTTAAGGTGTGTATTATAAAGTGTTTTTTATGTTCTACACAGCGGTCTGGGCTATTATATACAGCATGTTAGAATGCTGTATATGGCCAAAAACACACTTCAGCATAAACAAAATGTACGTGTGACATGGTTTTTTTTTTTGGGCGTTTCTCCAGTACGTATGACATCCGTGTGATGGCATATGCTATCCGTGTGTGCGTGTGGAATGTCCGTGTGTGCGTGTGGAATGTCCGTGTATGTGTACGTGAAATGTCCGTGTGAAATGTCCGTGTGTGTAGTAAAATGTCATTTGATACATGTCGGCTGACAGCAGACAGAGTCGCGCGCTGAGAATGAACTCGGGTGAACTTCACCCGACTTCATTGTCATCCCACGGCTCTGTCTGTGTCGCATACTGATTAGCGGTCACCAGTGAAGGACTCACCGGTGACCGCTAATCCCCTGAGTGACTGAAGTGAGCAGCGCGATTAGCGCTGCCGTCACTCAGGTTACCCCCGGCTAGCTGGATCCTCCACCCGAGACCGCAACTCACCTGTGACTTCATCGCTGTCACTCGGGAGTCTTGCTGTCACAGGTGGAGGATCCAGCGGTGGCCGCGAGTAACCTCAGTGACAGCTCAGCTGATCGCGCTACTCCCCTCAGTTGCTGTGTGGAGCTGGCAAGAGCGGCGGTGTTCTTCTGCAGCTCCTGTCACCTTCATGTAGCAGAGCTGGAAGCGACGCTGGACCTCCGTGGATTACGTGGACATGGATGGGTTTTTGGGGCATAATAAATTGGTGAATGAGGGTATTTGTTATTGTTTTTTATTTCAAATAAAGGATTTTTCGTTGTGTGTGTTTATTTACTTTAACTTGCAGGTTAATCATTGGGGGTGTCTCATAGACGCCTGCAATAATTAATCTAGGATTTAGTGGCAGCTATGGGCTGCCATTAACTCCTTATTACCCCGATTGCTAACGCACCAGGGCAAATCGGGAAGAGCCGGGTAGAGTCCCAGAACTGTTGCATCTATTGTATTCGGCAATTCTAGGCGGCTGCTGGCTGATATTGTTGGGCTGGGGGGCTCCCCATAACGTGGGGCTCCCCATCCTGAGAATACCAGCCTTCAGCCGTATGGCTTTATCTTGGCTGGAATCAAAATGAAGGGGGACCGCACGCTATTTTTTTAAATTAATTATTTATTTATTTCACTGCACAGTATAGAGCCGCCCACCGGCTGCTGTGATTGGGTGCAGTGAGACAGCTGTCACTCAGCGTGGGGGCGTGTCTGACTGCATCAAATCATAGGCGCCGGTGGACGGGGGAAGCAGGGAATACGAGATTGATTAATGAGCGGCCGGCATTTTCAAATGAATTGAAGCCGCGTATTTTCGGCACAGCTGTTCCTCGCCGCGCTGGTGATCGGGGATTGGTAAGTATGAGCCGGGGGAAGAAAAAGACCGAGCGACAATGTAAGTATGACTGAGAACAGCAGAAAAAAGGTACCGTAAGTAGACTGACTTTAATAAAAAATAAAAAAAAAAAATAGATCGCTCGTTTAAAAATGCACACGAACGAAATGTGCTGAACACGGACATGCTCCGTGTGCGGTCAATGCAGGCACGGACCCATTGACTTTAGCGGGTCCGTGCCTGCGTGCTGACCACCAAAAATAGACATGTTGTCCGTGCGGGAAAACGCACGCACGGACTTATCATACGGACACACGTTCCGTGTGATTTTACGCGTGTGTGCCATCACCCATAGAATAACATGGGTCTCCGGTACGTGCATAAACGTACCAAACACATCATACCGGAGGCACGGATGTGTGTTGCGGGCCTATAAGAGTCCACTAGTGGTGGCCGCAGCTTATAGGGCAAAAAACTGGTGACAGGTTCCCTTTAAAGGTACAGTGCGGTCCTCCGGCGGCCCTGAACCACGGCTAAAGCAGGGGTGGGATTCAAATTTTTAACAACAGGTTCTCTGTAAACCCCGCCCATTTGAAAACCACACCCATTCTGTAACCACACCCATTTTGTTAGCCACACCCATTTTCACGCACTTTCCTCAACCAAAAAAATACAAGTAATTTAAAGTAAAATCTCTTTCCCCTTATTACTCTCCTATACCGTCACTCTCCTGTCCAGCACCAGTAGTTCCAGTCACTGTCACTCTTATTGTATTAAACGGTTTATCTACAATTTTAAAAAATTATTACTAAAGTAGCCCTGCTAAAATTAGAACGGACGACCTTCCCCATACAGATCTCATCCCATGTGGCTGCTTTTCCAGTGCAGAGCCCATCCCATGTGATCTTTCCCCTGCAGATCCCATCCCATGTTGTCTCTTTCCCCTGCAGATCCCATCCCATGTGGCTCCTTTCCCCCTACAAATCCCATCCCATGTGGTCTCTTTCCATTGCAGATCCCATCCCATTATGACCTCTTTCCCCTGCAAATCCCATCCCATTATGGCTTCTTTCCCTTGCAGATCCCATCCCATTATGGCCTCTTTCCCTTGCAGATCCCATCCCATTATGGCCTCTTTCCCCTGCAGATCCCATCCCATTATGGCTTCTTTCCCTTGCAGATCCCATCCCATTATGGCCTCTTTCCCTTGCAGATCCCATCCCATTATGGCTTCTTTCCCTTGAAGATCCCATCCATTATGGCCTCTTTCCCCTGCAGATCCCATGCCACTATGACCTCTTTCCCCTGCAGATCCAATCCCATTATGACCTCTTTCCCCTGCAGATCCCATCCATTATGACCTCTTTGCCCTGCAGATCCATCCCATTATGGCCTCTTTCCCCTGCAGATCCCATCCCATGTGGCTCCTTTTCCCAAATAGTTCCCATCTTATGCGGCTCTTCTGCCCTACAGATTCTTGTCTCCCTGCTTCTTCGGCTTATTGAGCGCTTACCTACTCCAAGCACCGGCAGCCTCTCCTCTGTCTTCCGTCCTCCTCCGCGGCACTCTGCAGTCACACTGACGCTGACAGGCGGCAGCAGGATGAGCAACCTCACGACACTGCCGTGACCTTTGCAGCGTCAGCACGTCGCTGCACGCCAGGCAGGGGCTGGCTGTCACATTTTAGCCTGGGGGGAAATCATAAGGCAATGGCCCTCAAGTTGTAGCGGCCCACCTTTGGCCTATTTATCTCTAGCCGCTGCATTAAAGCAGCAGAGGTAACAGGCTTTACGAACAGACTGGTACATATATATGGGAACAGAACCGCGCTTACTGCAACAGAACCAAGATGAATACAAAGATACGGGAACTGCAAGGAGCTTACTACAGAGATATGGGAGGATAATCGAGCTTACTACAGAGATACAAGATCAGAACCGAGCTTACTACAGAGATACGAGATCAGAACTGGGCTTACTACAGACATACAAGATCAAACCAGAGCTTACTACAGAGATACAAGATCAGAACTGAGCTTACTACAGAGATACAAGATCAGAACCGACATTACTACAGAGATACAAGATCAGAACCGAGCTTACTACAGAGATACAAGATCAGGACCGAGCTTACTACAAAGATACAAGATCATAACCGAGCTTACTACAGACATACGAGATCAGAACCAAGCTTACTACAGAGATACGAGATCAGAACCGAGCTTACTACAGAGATATAAGATCAGAAGCGAGCTTACTACAGAGATATAAGATCAAAACAGAGCTTACTACAGAGATACAAGATCAGAACTGAGCTTACTACAGAGATACAAGATTAGAACCGACATTACTACAGAGATACGAGATCAGAACCGAGCTTACTACAAAGATACAAGATCAGGACCGAGCTTACTACAGAGATACAAGATCAGAAGCGAGCTTACTACAGACATACGAGATCAGAACTGAGCTTACTACAGAGATACGAGATCCGAACCAAGCTTACTACAGAGATACAAGACCAGAACCGAGCTTACTACAGAGATACGAGATCAGAACCAAGCTTACTACAGAGATACAAGATCAGAACCGAGCTTACTACAGAGATACGAGATCAGAACCGAGCTTACTACAGAGATACGAGATCAGAACCAGGCTTACTACAGAGATACGAGATCAGAACCGGGCTTACTACAGACATACGAGATCAGAACCAAGCTTACTACAGAGATGCATGATCAGAACCGAGCTTACTACAGAGATATGAGATCAGAACCAAGCTTACTACATAGATACAAGATCAGAACCGACGTTACTACAGAGATACGAGATCAGAACAGAGCTTACTACAGAGATACAAGATCAGAACCGAGCTTACTACAGAGATACAAGATCAGAACCAAGCTTACTAAAGACATATGAGATCAGAACCAAGCTTACTACAGAGATACATGATCAGAACCAAGCTTACTGCAGAGATACAAGATCAGAAGCGAGTTTACTACAGAGATATAAGATCAGAACAGAGCTTACTACAGAGATACAAGATCAGAACCGATCTTACTACAGAGATACGACATCAGAACCGAGCTTACTACAGAGATACGAGAACAGAACCGAGCTTACTACAGAGACATTGGAGCAGAAGAGAGCTTAATACAGAGATAAGGATGGAGAACAGAACCGAGCTTACTGTATCCATACAGTAACAGAATTGTACTTACTATTCTACTACATAGAAACCGCAACAGAACCAAGCCTCCTACATAGATATGGGAACATAACAAGCTTACTGCATACACATAGTACCACAACTAACTTATTGTTTAAATATGGTACCATAACTGAGCTTACTATATAGATGCAAAACCACACTTGCTAAATAGATACAGTACCATATCCCAGCTAACTACATATACAACAATTAGAAAGCTTCTCCTATATTTTCAATGTTAAACACGCACAGCACACAGATGGCACATGGACTGTACACTGCATGTGCTGTACGTGTTTTTTACAGCCCCATAGACTTCTAATGGCCCTTGTCATCTGTGCTGCTGGAGAAAAAACAGACTGCTCCATGTGAAGCACATGGACACGCGGTCCTCGTAAACACATGGACATGCGAGCAGCACCATAGATTATAATGGGTACACGTGGTAACAGTGAAAAAAACGGATACAACTCGTACCAGACACACAGACATGTAAAGGAGGCCTTAAGTTCACTTAGCTACGTCACAGTGCAGGGGTTAATTTCACTTTTCTTTTCATAAACATAGAAAGACAAATGAAATTCCCAAACACATATGTGATTGAGCTGCGTACCCACGATCAGTGTCAACAGCGTTTTGGACGCAAAGTGTTTTCACTGTGTCCAAAATGCTAAATTGTACAGTACAAGCACAGTTGATGGATTTATAGAAATCTCCTGCCCCCTGGGCTTCTTTTAGGCGTTCCATAAACCGACCTGTGGCGTGAGTTTCCGTGCTGCAGCATGTCAATTTATTCTAACAGCGATGATAGTGCTCTGGGCGGGAGAACACAGCGACAATCCGCTGTCAGTCACCCTGATCGCTCAGGAGACTAGCGTCTCCAAAAGAGAAAGTACGCTGCATCCACACCATAAGGAAGCCTGATGGTGGGCACTCACCCTTATAGATTAAACGGTGCTTTACACGCTGTGACATCGCCAACAATATATATCTTCGGGGTGACGTCATTAGCGACATCGCAGCGTGTGACACCTAGGAGCGACGATCAACGATCGCAAAAACGTCAAAAATCGTTGATCGTTGATACGTCGCTCCATTTCATAATATCGTTGGGGGTGCATCGCTATGTGTGACACCGCAGGAACGATGGATCTCCTGTCCACTGGCAATGAGAAAGGAAGGAGGTGGGTGGGATATTCCACCCGCTCATCTCCGCCCCTCCGCTTCTATTGGCCGGCCGCTTAGTGACGTCGTGGTGACGTCGAATGCACCTACCCCTTGAAGGACGGATTGTTCGGCAGTCACAGCATTGTCGCCGAGCAGGTATGTGCGTGTGAAGCTGCTGTAGTGATAATGTTCGCTACGGCAGCAATCACTACATATCGCATGTGAGACGGGGGTCGGGTACTATCGCGCTCGACATCGCTAGCAATTGCTAGCGATTTCGCAATGTGTAAAACCCGCCTTAGTGTTGTGCCCTAAAGATACAAATGTTTTACGCATACACCACAATACACTATAAAGCTATGTGCCCACGTTGCGTTCTGTCCGTGCAGAAATATCTGCAGCGATTTGAACAGCACACGTGCACTTCAAATCGCTGCAGAAACAGTCCGTAATGAAAAGCCGATTTCATGCGCTCTGGATGCTGCCTCTTCCATGGACAGAGCGGGACCTGCATCCAACGCACATGAAAGAAGTGACATGTTGCTTTTTAGAACGCAGCGATTTGGCAGCAGCCGAAGCGCTGCGTTCTAATATGCAACGTGGGCATGGATTAGGCACAATCTTCATAGATTGTGCTGGGGACGCAGGACGCATGCAGTTACGCTGCAGTGCAGAGCGCAGCGTAATTGCATGAAAATATGCTACGTGGGCACATAGCCTAAGACGCAGCATGTCCTCTCCTGCAGGGCCACGAGTGCCATCTGCAGGGATCACAGCTGTAGTGAGTTCTATCCACAGGGACTGCAGCTGCTACATGTGCTATCTTCAGGGACCGCAGCTGCCACCGGTGCTATCCACAGGGACTGCAGCTGCCACTGGTGCTATCCGCAGAGACCGCAGCTGCCATGAGTGCCATCCGCAGAGAAAGCAGCTGCCATGAGTGCCATCCGCAGAGAAAGCAGCTGCCATGAGTGCTATCCGCAGGGACCACAGTTGCCGCTGGTGCTATCCACAGGGACCGCAAACTGCTGCTATCCACAGGGACCGCAAGCTGCCGCTGGTACAATCTGCAGGGACCACAGCTGCCGTGAGTGCTATCTGCACGGACTGCAGCTGCTATATGTGCTATCCGCTGGGACCGCAGCTGCCGCTGGTTCTATCCGTAGGAACCGCAGCTGCCGCTGGTGCTATCCACAGGGTCAATAGCTGCCGCTATCTGCAGAAACTGCAGCTGCCGCTGGTGCTATCCGCAGGGACTGCAGCTACCATGTGTGCTATCTACAGGGACCGCAGCTGCTTGTGCCCACGATCAGGGTTCGGGCTGCTGCGGTCTTTCTCTCTATTTTCTGTGTGAAGAACACTCGTGGCTCCACAGCAATAAAGTGACATGCTGCAGCATGGAAAGCTACACCGCAGGTCAGGTTACGCTGTACACGCACAGTGGGCATGCGATTTCTATAATTCCATCCACTGTGCTTGTACTGTACAATGCAGCGTTTAGGAAGCAGCGAAAACACACTGCTTCCTACGCTGCAAACACTGATCGTGAGCACACAGCCTTACACACATACAACCCCAGAAACACGGACATGTAAACACACAGGACACAGATGTGTACACATATACAGACATTTGCACACACCTATACACAGACACGTACACAGATATAGTCACATAGAAGCATATACATATTTGAAGACAATCACAAACATGTAAACACACAAGAATGGAGAAACACAATCATATACACAGCCATACACACATACTGGGGGCTTTTACTGATGATGATTGGGGGACACTTCTTCTCTTGTCTTCCGTGCCGTCCACATAATTGTTTGAAGGTAAACTCCAGTGGGCTAAAGGACCTTGCTGACGTCATGCACATGTGATCAGAAGGGGGCGGGGCCAACATTGCTGATACCAAGATCAAACTCCACGTGGTCCTGGAATTGTTTATAATAGAAGCGCGGGTCTGAGGTAAGATCCCCAAATGGGAAGGGGTGCGGGGGGGGGGGGTTGGTCTTACCACAGACCCCCACTTCTATCATAAACAGCATAATAGTGGGCGGGAGGAAACATGGCCACGCCCACCAAGCAAGCCGGCCACGCCTACTAACCGGGAAGGTCCTTCTAGCTACTGGGATTCAGCCACAACCCTTGTCTGATGCTCCTCTTCGGAGGCAGCGCGCGCAGCATGACGCCATTATAACACACATGGCTGTGCACTGCGCACGGCCGTGTCTCCTGTACTATGCGGCCGGTCAGCACTGTCTGCGCCTGTAATGTGTCAGTGTGTCCGGCCACATCACAGTGCAGGAGACGGCCACGCACAATTCACTGTGCGCGGCCATGTGTGTTATAATGACATTATGCAGCGGGCGGCCGGCCCTGAACAGCTGGGGGAGCAGACAGGGTCCACTGAACCCGGAAGTGCGGCGTGTACGGAGGGACGGGATTCATTTGTGTTAGTGTCTTAGGCCGAAAACACACTTCCGCATAAAAAACGTACGTGTCTCACGTTCCGTTTTTTTGGGCGTTTCTCCAGTACGTATGACATCCGTGTGATGGTGTATGCTGTCCGTGTGTGCGTGTGGAATGACCGTGTGCGTGTGGAATGACCGTGCATGTGTACGTGGAATGTCCGTGTGGAATGTCCGTGTGGAATATCCGTGTGTGTGATGCACAATGTCGTTGATACATGTCGGCTGACAGCAGACAGAGTTGCGCGATGAAAATGAACTCGGGTGAACTTCGCCCGACTTCATTGTCATGCCGCGGCTGTCTGGGTGCCGCGTACTGATTAGCGGTCACCCGTGAAGGATTCACCGTTGACCGCTAATCCCCTGAGTGACTGAAGTGAGCAGCCCTCTCTCATACTTACCGTTCCCCGATCTCCGGCGCGGCGCTGCACGGCTGTTATAAAAACTCCGGCGGCTTTTACTATTTTGAAAATGTCGGCCGCTCATTAATCAATCTCATATTCCCTGCTTTCCCCGCCCACAGGCGCCTGTGATTGGTTGCAGTCAGATACGCCCCCCCACGCTTAGTGACAGCTGTCTCACTGCACCCAATCACAGCAGCCGGTGGGCGTTTCTATTCTGTGCAGTAAAATAAATAATTAAAAAAAAACGGCGTGCGGTCCCCCCCCCCATTTTAATACCAGCCAAATAAAGCCATACGGCTGAAGGCTGGTATTCTCAAGATGGGGAGCCCTACGTTATAGGGAGCCCCCCAACCTAACAATATCAGTCAGCAGACGCCCAGAATTGCCGCATACATTATATGCGACAGTTCTGGGACTGTACCCGGCTCTTCCCGATTTGCCCTGGTGCGTTGGCAATCGGGGTAATAATGAGTTAATGGCAGCCCATAGCTGCCACTAAATCCTAGATTAATCATGTCCGGCGTCTCCCCGAGATACCTTCCATGAGTAATCTGTAAGTTACAGTGAATAAACACACACACCTGAAAAAATCCTTTATTTGCAATAAAAAACACTAATAAATACCCTCATTCACCACTTTATTCAGCCCCAAAAAGCCCTCCATGTCCGGCGTAATCCACGGAGGTCCAGCATCGCATCCAGCTCTGCTACATGAAGGTGACAGAAGCTGCAGCAGACACCGCCGCTCCTGTCAGCTCCATGGAACTGGAAAAGTGTCACATATCACCCTTAATTACCTGAGGGTCCCCTCACCCACTGTCACCTCTAACTTCCTCTGGGCCACCTCACAGTGAGGAAGAGGGCCCACAGGAAATTAGAGGTGACACGGTGGGAGAGGGGGCCAACAAGAAATTGTCCCTCTGCTCCTCTGCATAAACATTTGGTGCTGCTTGGGCAGTCACTTGACCCAATCGCAGCACATCTTGCTTCGGCTGTGTTGTGATGTCACACAAAGAAAACTAACACTGATTGGGTGCACTGCAACTAATCAGTGTTAGACCATCGCTGTCCAGGGATTTGAACCCATGGAAGAGGAGCTGGAGACGCAGGGAGCAGGTGACCATGGATCATCAGCTGCCACCCTGCCTGTGATTGCTGGCTGATGTGATCACACGCTCAGTATCTTAGCAGCAGTGCACGCAATGAGATCAATACAAGCGGCAGCAGCAGGTGATGTGACGGCGCTGCACTGCACATCCCCTTGTTGTTCTTCAGTAGTGCTGCAGGCTGCCTGCCGGTGTCAAGTAAAAAGTAAAGCAAGCACCCCTCAGTGCACGTGATTAGAAGAATACTGGGCAGGTTAGGCACTAATTTATGTGCAGGAGCTGCAGTGCTGGACTGGAGGTAGGGCCCACCAGAGGAATCTCCGGTGTCCCGGTGCCCCAGTCCGACCCTCCCTACACCTAGTGATCACATTCCTTGGATCCAGAGGAGGAAGCACAGTCAGTGATTCCTAATCTTTTCATAATTTGTATACACAAATGCTGGTTCAGCCCTGTATATACCACCACGGGGAAGGTAAACAAGATAATAATTTAAACCTTTTCCATCTTCTCTGTGACAAGTCTGACTGTAAGTGACAGCCAGCCCCCACCCCCATAACATCATGGTTTTGTGCAAGGTACTCACACCGCATTGACGTTTTACAACATAAATACAGAGTAATGTGAGGATAGCCCAGGCATTTATAGTCTATCGGCTGGCTAGAAGTACCGTATATACTGGCGTATAAGACGACTTTTTACCCCCTTAAAATAATGGCTACAGTGGGGGGTCGTCTTATACGCCGGATATACAGCCGGATATATCATATATATCATACCTCGGCAGCAATCTGCGGCGCCGTCACTTTAAGGCGCGCAGACATCCTGTTTTGAATTTCATCTGTGGGCGGAGCTACCGCCTTCTCAGTCCCACAGATGAAGGAGGCGAGCTTCTGTCCGGCGCTGTGTGGGCCCCCTCTCCACCGTGACCTAATCGGGTAAATGCCCTCCCCGCCTCCCCATTATGGGCCCCGGTGAGCTGCTTCTAACCCCCCAGATGTATGCCCTGCCAATCCCCCCCCCCCGCCGATGCCGCGGGTGCTGTACCCGCCGAGCCGCGGGTGCAGGCCCCACAGAGCAGCAGAGTTGTGTGTATTTGTCTGTATGTAGCAGAGTTGTATGTGTTTGTCTGTATGTAGCAGAGTTGTATGTGTTTGTCTGTATGTAGCAGAGTTGTATGTGTTTGTCTGTATGTAGCAGAGTTGTATGTGTTTGTCTGTATGTAGCAGAGTTGTGTGTGTTTGTCTGTATGTAGTCTTATACAGTGAGTATATCCCAAATTCTATATTTTTAGGGCAGAAGTTGGGGGTCGTCTTATACGCCCAGTCGTCTTATACGCCGGCATATACGGTAGTTAATTTACTTCATCCTACCTCAGTTACAGCTACACATTCCCACCTTCATTTTAAGGATTTGGGTCATGTGATCTCTAGTCTGACAACTAGTCGGGTACATGCACTAATGTGTAGACAGGAAGTCAGTCTAAAGGGTGCTTTACACGCTGTGATCTCGCTAGCGAGTGTACCCGCCCCCGTCTGTTGTGCGTCACGGGCAAATCGCTGCCCGTGGCGCACAACATCGCTTACACCCGTCACACGGACTTACCTTCCCTGCGACGTCGCTGTGGCCGGCGAAACGCCTCCTTTCTAAGGGGGCGGTTCGTACGGCATCACAGCAACGTCACACGGCAGCCGTTCAATAGAAGCGGAGATGAGCGGAACAAACATCCCGTCCACCTCCTTTCTTCCTCATTGCGGGCGGCCGCAGGTACGAGGTTGTTCCTCGTTCCTGCGGTGTCACACATAGCAATTTGTGCTGCCGCAGGAACGACAAACATCCTCGCTACTGACCAGACAACGATTTTTGGTAAATGAATGACGTATCACAGACCAACGATTTTTGCCTCATTTGCGATCGTTTAAGGTCGCTCATAGGTGTTACATGCTGCGATGTCGCTAAACGTCGCCGGATGTGAGTCACAAACACCGTGACCCCGACGATATATCGTTAGCGATGTCGCAGCGTGTAAATGGCCCTTGATCTCCTTTGAACTTCAATATGACATCATCACCTATCAAATCCGTCCTAGCAGCTCAGACTCTTCCCTTCAAAACCCAGCTTTAGACTCTGTCACTTTCCATGTCCTCACATGCAGCTAAAGATATGTTTGAAGACTTGTTTAAGAGAAAACCTGTCTTTGCCGCCCATAGACCCAATCATAGAGCAGCTTCATTCTGTTTATATAAGTGATCAGTGACATAATAGGGCAGATAGGCTGAAGCGCCATCACATAGGGCATCACCCAATCAAAGCTGTCTTACAGTATGACTGTTTACATTGACCGTAGCAACCAATCAGAGCTCAGCTTTCATATTATCAAAGCAGTTTTAGAAATTTAAACTGAATCCTGATTGGTTGCTATGGGTAACAAAGACAATTTTAATATTGAAGAGTTTTGAGAAATGAGGCTCTCAGACTCTGCATTATACATCAGGGTACAGCAGGGCAATGTCACTGATCTATCACTATTGCCAAGAGATAGGAGAGCAATTCATGAGACTCTAGCATTATGGGTAATGTAGTCTGCACTGCAAGAACCATATTAGAGGAGAATTCAAGATGGCAAATAACCCAGACATGGCCCATCCACCGCAACAGGTATATACTTGGCATAAACAAGACTCAAAAACCAGAAAAGAGAGTCACTGACACTACCTTAATGCAGAAAAGTACAAGTTTATTGGACAATAAAAAACACATAGATTAAAAGAGGTTCAAAGATGGAGTGCTGGAGGGGATACAAAAAACGGGGAGCTGCATACCACTGCTGAAAATGTACAAAAAGTGCATCAAATAGTGGCTGGGGGACCTGTGTCGCCAGGTAATAATTCAGAAATCAGCTCAAAACCTGCAAAAGATTGCCATATAAACCACAGTAAGGTGCTGCCTAGTGCAAGAATACTGGGCGCAAAAGGTGGTATAATGAGTGCCCAGCACACAAGCACCATGCCTGACAAGAATAAAGCCGGGGAGGAAAAAAACCCCTAGCACATGGCAGGAAACATATAAATTTGCAGGTCAGAGCAATAACAGTGAACAGGGACACGTACCCATAATAACCAGTCAGCAGACGGACGTGCAGCTCCACAGACCCCAACGCGTTTCGCGAGGGCTTCTTCACTGGGGGTCGCAATGTACGGTGTGTTTCCCAAGGTATAAATACATACAGAGCAGCTGATCGGAATTCGCGCGATGGCGACATACGTAATAGCGCATGCGCAGTCGGCCCGAAAAAGTCGCCCGGAAACTGCGTCAGCACTCCAGTGACAAGGTCCGGGAGGGAAAACCCCTTCAGACGTCACATCCGGCCAGTCACTCGATGGAGGCATCAGCAGTCGCCAGGCAACGCAGGTCGAGCGCGCATGCGCACTATGTCACCAACGTTTGAAAGCACTTCCACAGATACCAACGTGGGACGGTCGCATCCAGAGGGGATGCCGACCCGGATCATATTGGAAAGGTCAATGATAGGAGACATAGACAACAACAGCCGCATCTTAATACGAAAAACACATATGTAAGTGCATGAAAATATACAAGCATCGTGTGTCGGGCTGAAGCTTCTCCATAGTCCCCTGACATGCTGTTCATGATCCGTAGTCAGGTGCACATGTAATGTGTAACGTGGAAGGAAAAAATTCCAGTAACAGATGAACCACAGCGCTAAAAACAAAAGGAAGGAAAAAACACACACATTAATAAAAAGTATGGAAAAGAAGAACAATTATTATTGTCAATTGACACAATAGTACAGCACGCCAAGGTGTTAGAGACATGGATGGAAAGATATATAGAGCAGAGAATAATGAATAGTTAATAAGATGTAGTAAATGAGAAATGGAAAAATAAAATGGGAAAATAAAATAAAATAAAATAGAAGGACGGTGGTAACCAGGGCAGAACACCACATTATAGGAAAGGGGCAAAGGAGAGCCTCTCATTGAGGCCATTAGGGGCAGCAGATCCCACGAGCACAATCCATCTACATTCCATTTGTGCGAGGCGCCGTTGTAGGTCACCTCCACGGATACCTCCGTGTATGCAGTCAATACCTCTGATCTTAAGGCATTTTGGATTGCAATCGTGGAACCTGAGAAAATGTCGGGGAAGAGTTTTCAAAGTGGTTATGTCCTCCACATCACGTGCTGCCACGATGTCCCTCACATGTTCGCGAGTACGAACACGTAGCTCACGTGATGTCAGACCCACATAGATTAATCCACAAGCACATGTGGCATAGTAGATAACATGTGTTGATTTACAAGAAATGTATCTCTTGATCTTAAACTCCCGTTTGCCATCAGATGACATGAAGGTAGTAGCGCGGATGATGTTCTTACATCCCATACAGTCACCACATGGAAAGCAGCCCAGCCGAGGTTTACCTACCCCGGGAATACTGGGCTGCTTTACCACGTAGTGACTACGTACAAGTAGGTCTCGAAGATTTTTACCCCTACGAGCCGTCATTAGAGGTTCAGACGGCAAAGACAGGGCCAATGAGGGTTCAGTAGTAAGAATAGACCAGTGATGTGATAAAATTGTCCGCATTCTATTCCACTGGTGGTTAAATGTGGAAATGAAACGGACTGGTGGGTTTACTTCTTCTTCCCCTCTTCCCTTAATATTGGGGTTCAAGAGATCACTGCGTTGGCATTTCTTAGCCCGCTTATAACCATCGTTGATAGAGCGCTTACTATACCCCCTTTCCAAAAACCTTTTTCTTAAATCCGATGCCTGTTGTTCAAAAAACGGGTCAGTGGAACAAATGCGTCGCATTCGCAAAAATTGGCCCCTAGGGACCCGCCCTGATGGTGGAGGTTAAGTGTGCCGAAGATGCGTGGAGGAGTGAATTGACGGACGTCTCCTTCCTATGGACATCCGTCTCAATCCTACCATTCTCCTGGACTAAGAGTCGAATATCCAAGAAATCGACGGATGATCGATTGTACTTATATGTCAATCTGATATTGAGGCTGTTGCGGTTGAGGTCGGACATAAATTCCTGCAGTTCCGGGATGGTCCCATGCCACACAATGAGTAGGTCATCTATGTAGCGGAACCATCCCGAGACGAGGGAGGGGGCGTGGGCGCCACCCCGAAATACCTCCCGCTCCCAGAAACCTAGGAACAGGCATGCATAAGATGGCGCACACGCCGCCCCCATCGCGGTCCCCCCGCTGCTGTAAATAGAACTTGTCCCTGAAGGTAAAGAAGTTATGGGTTAGAATAAACCACAACAGCTCCAAAACCAGATCACATAGTGCCATGTCCATATTACTCATCCTCAGAAAAAAGTCAACTGCCCTCATTCCATCCCGATGATCAATACATGTGTACAAGGACTCCACGTCGGCAGTCACCAAAAGTGCACAAGGATCAAGATGTAATCCATCCACCTGTTCAGAATGTCCATAGTGTCTCTGACATAGGAGGGCAAGGTCTCAACTAGTGGTCTTAAATAGTATTCGATGAATTTGCACACCGGATCGCAAAGCCCTCCCATGCCAGAGACAATTGGACGGCCAGGGGGATTCAGTCGATCCTTGTGCACCTTTGGCAACAGGTAGAAGGTAGGAACAGTGGGAAATTTTGTCAGAAGGCCATCCATGATTTTTTTGGTTATGGTACCCTCTGTTACTGCCCTCTCAAGGATGGTTAACAAGTCCTCCATGAACCCCTTCAGTGGGCAGGATGATAGCAAGGAGTATGTGTCTTTCTGTCTAAGTTGTTTAAGTGCCTCCTTCTCGTATTTCTCTATAGGCCAGATGACGACATTCCCCCCCTTGTCCGCCGGTTTTATCACAACATTGTCAAGAGCTCTAAGTTCATTAAGGGCACGTCTTTGAGTAGGTGTTAAATTGTCATATTTGCATGTATTCTTCAATTTGCGAAATTCGTTTGTGACAAGACGTGTAAAAATCTCGACTTGTGGGCATAAGGACAAGGGGGGAAAGGTCGAACACCTAGGCCTAACACTTGAAGGAAATTTACCTCTCAAATCGCCTCCAGACTCGTATTCAAGCTCCTCCAAGGTGCGTAAGGCAATCTGTTCCTCGGCTGGGATTTATCATTATTTTTGTTAGCCTATATAGGGGTTATGGTGATCGGAGGTGATCACCAAAAATCTCCCCCGTTTGTTCAGATGTTGTTTATATAAACAAGACTGTCTACATGTACGGTGTATGGTGATGAGAAGCAACTGCAATACTCATGAAGTAAACCTTAAAGATGGACAATGCTTTTACAAATACCACTAGGACTGTATATTATTACATTTGCACACAACAAAAATTAGCAACTTTTTAGTAGTCAATAAATGGTTTGTCCACAATTGGTCACCGCTCATTAAATGCTACAGAAACCCCAAATGTAGTATAAACAGTTTGCAATTACTAAGAAATATAGCACCAACATCGCTGGAATGGCGCCGGGCCAGGAGGTATGTGTTTTTATTTTATTTGAGGAACTGCATTATTTAAAGGGAATCTGTCACCAGTTTTTGACATAATCTGAGAGCAGCATAATGTAGAGAAAGAGATCCTGACTCCAGCGATGCATCACTTACTGGGTTGCTTGTTGCTTCTCCGCAGGAGGTTAGCACTAGAGGACTAGTATACCTGCTGCTATGTAGTCTTCCATATTCATGATCTCTGTATGACCCCAACCCCCACCACTGATTGTTCACAGAAAGATGCCAATTAGTGGTGTGGGCGGGGTTATAAAGAGCTCAGCATTCAGAGAACTGGTAAATCTGCAGCAGATAAACAGTGATTTTGTCAAAGTCAAAAAAATATGTAGCCCAATGAGTGACACATCACTGGCATAAGGGCCTCTGCCCCTTTATCATGCAGCTCTCAAATCAGGTAGAAAAAACTTGTTGACAGATTCCTTTTAAAAAGGTGTCAGCATTTTCCATGTCTTGGGGTAAATCTCAGAACTGAACCTGCACATTATACAATGATTGGAACATTTCACCATGATTTGGGAATAATAGAAACCTCTGACCACTTTGTCCTGGTGAATTGTGCCTTCTACACCTATAATAATCCACCCTGGTATAACACTAGTTTTGGTAATTTTACATTATAAAGGCAGATTTTAAATAACTTCTCAGAGTTTTTATCCCTGGATAACATGTGGAGGTAGAAACCATGTACAATAATGTTCCCCATAATTACTGCTTGTATTTCTCTGCTTACCTGAGCCTCTCGGGTCCTCCTGCAGGTCTTCTTTCTTCTGGATATTGGTCTTGATTGATGGTGTCTTTCCTTCCTCTGAACAGTCCAGGCCGATTCTTCTGTTCTTCGGTCCTTTACTCTGGGCAATGACGTCTTCATCCGCTCGCTCCATCTCTGGAGTGGGAGACATCTTATGCACTGGGTCTGATTTCTTCCTCTTTCTTGCCCTCCTTTGGGCCTTTTGGGCAATGACGTCTTCATCCACTTTTTCCATCTTTGGGGTGGGAGACATCTTTTGCACTGGGCCTGATTTCTTCCTCTTTCTTGCCCTCCTTTGGGCCTTTTGGGCAATGACGTCTTCATCCACGCGTTCCATTTCTGGAGTGGGAGACGTGTTCTGTACTGGGCCTGAATTCTTTTTGGCCTTTTTGATTGAAGACTTCTCATCAGCCGATGAGTCCAAGTGTCTTCTTTTCTTCAGTCTCTTCCTCATCACAACCTCTTCTTTTTCCATATTAGAGCTTTGCTCACAATCCGCAGACAGCTTCTTCACCGTCACCAGCCAACTCCAACTGTCACTTTTCTAACTGTCAACTCGCGGTTATATGTAAAGCACCACAATAGCACTGAGCGCACGGGCACCTGGTCATGTGATCAGTGACTGACCAATAAGATTCCAAGGCTAATGCTACAGTATAAGTATTTGAAAGTATCAGTTTTATATATGAGTTGTAGTAAAATTAAATCTGTTTCTGTTTTACTATTTTTGTTTATTTAAATTCCAGTGACTTTTTTATTTTCCATCACTTTATTATTATTGTACAGAAAATTTTACAATTTTAGGGACCATTTTAACAATATGTTGCATTATTTATCAATATGTAAACCTATAAAATAAATTCCTGTCCATTGAGAAAAAGTTGAGAGCTCTAAATAATTTGACTAGTGTGGCGGCTACATTATTAAAATAGCAAAGCAAGAGGGAGTCACAGGTGGGTTGCCCAGGTGCTAAAGTTTTTGAGGGTGCAAAATATTTCCTCCCAAAATACCCCACGTCACCCCCAATATCAAATGATTAACACCTAAAACTACTATTTCCTATTGGAGCGGTGCAGTGAGGGCCCGCATAGTTTGGCTTATGCAGCATGAAGCAAGCAAGATGCATTTGACATTCACACCTGCACTCTGCATAGGCAGCAACTGAAATGACAAAGCTAAATATGAACAAATTAACTTTGTCATTGCATTGCTGGTTACGTAAAGCACAAAAGTCCATAAAAAAATAATTTTCAACTGCTGTCTCTGTATGAGCAATGACAAAGATAACAGAAAATTATCAGCTAATTAATAAAGACAGCTTGAATCATGTGCAGTATATATAAGCAGTGTTTATCCATTAGCTGTTCTTTTTATGTAATTTCAGTTTCTGCCTATGTAGAGTGAAGCACTTGTGATGAGTTTACCATAGCCTGTTGCGCTCTCAGTAGGCAGTGATTTAGATGGGAAAGCTCACTTCATTATTCTGAGCTTGGTCAATTGTTGATTATGTAGAGAGCAGCAGCCACTGGCAAACGTATCCCACCTACTGCGCTCTGCACAAGCAGCGTTGGGTGAGCTTCTGCTTTTCCACTCAATACTGTCTTCATTCATTACTTATAGCTGCTTTTATGGTTTTACATTTTTCTAACCTGACCTAGCGTTACAAGTAGGGCCAATTTGTACTTACATAGGCTGAAAAAAGACTTAGGTCCATTTAGTTCAACTTTTCTCGAACATTGTACAATCTTTGTCCATAACTCACAATGCCATTTTTGCTGAGGAAATCATCCAGCCTTTCTTAAAAGTTGTTATAGTATCTGCCATTACTACCTCTTATAATAGGGCATTTCACAGTCTGACTGCTCTAACTGTAAAGAAACCCTTCCTATTTAGCTGCCGGAATCGCCAGGATGGTGTCGCTCCCCACAGGCGGAGCGGGATTACCCCGGGGAGTATGGCGGGGGTGGTAGTATTCCCCGTTGGCTCCGCAGCGCTGGACGACTGCGCCAGTAAATGGAGAGGCAGATGTAGGGGCTTCAGTTCCAAGTCTTTTTACTCACAGGTTGTTCAGACGCTTCCCCAGAGTACCGTCCTCTGCCACAATGGGCTCCAGCTGATCCCGGATAGTTGGCGGTCACCTCTGTAGCTATCCGGAACCCGGGCTGAGCCTCCTGCTCCAAGCCACGGGCCCATGAAGAGAAACACCAACTCCAGTTGTCAGTGCTAGGTGTTATCCCAAGCTGTGCTCAGGAAGGTTCTGTCTAAAGTGTGATGGTTGCACCTACTTCTACCCCATGTGGTGCCCGCCCCAGGTGGTTATCCTAGCGACTGGGGAAATCCCATGCTTCGTGATGGCTGGCTACCCTGTCTGCCATAGTCCAACCCCCTGTAAGTAAGCACATGCTGCTGTTTGTGTGTGTTTTGTGAAGGCACCGGCAGGTTAAAGGGAACCAATCATCAGGATTTTCGTGTATAAGCTGCAGCCAGTGCAGTGCTGGCACTATCAGGCACAGTGTGTACATACCATCAGGGGGCAGCTCGGGTGTTTAGGCAGTGAAATACAACTTTATAAAGTTTGAAATTTCGTGCACTTTTTGATTGACGTGTGCACCTCTCTGTTAATGTCCGGGCGGGTTATGCAGGAGTTCCCCGCCCCCCCACCAGCCTGTTCCTCCCTCTCTCCTGATGTCCGGGCGGGTTATGCACGTGTTCCCCGCCCCCCCACGCTGCCTGTTCCTCCCTCCCTTTGGCTGTATGTAAAATGCTAATCTTCAGAAACATGGCGCCGGAGTGGGCCTCTGCGCATAGCGCTTATCTCCGGCGCCGTGTTTCTGAAGCCCGCAGTACACAGCTTGGTGTCTGCAGACTGCAGAACAGCTGATCGGAGGACGCGATCAGCTGTAGCTATGATGACGTGCCGCCTCAGGACACCGGGCCAGGACAGGAGCCTGCCAGCGACATCGGGGGTCAGGTGAGGTAAGTTCACCATGGACTCACATGACCCCGTGACGGCAGTGCTGCGAGACCCGGTCACGGTAGTGATATCGGGCGGCACTGTCTTCACGGGGTCAGGTGAATGAAATTACTAGCACCTGTGATGTCATTGCCCCAGCAGGCACGCACACATTATACACACACATACACACACTATATATACACACACACACACACACACACACACTGCTGTGTGTGTGCCCCTGCGTTGACCTGGGCTCACCTTCTGAGTTCCAGGTCACTGCAGGAAAGCACTCACAGCTGTGTGTGTGTATAATGTGTGTATGCGCGTGTATAATGTGTGTATAATGTGTGTATGCGCGTGTGTATAATGTGTGTGCGCGCGTGTGTATAATGTGTGCGCGCGCGTGTGTATAATGTGTGCGCGCGTGTGTATAATGTGTGCGCGCGCGTGTGTATAATGTGTGTGCGCGCGCGTGTGAATAATGTGTGCGCACGCGCGTGTGTATAATGTGTGCGTGCGCGTGTGTATAATGTGTGCGTGCACGTGTGTATAATGCGTGCGTGCGCGTGTGTATAATGTGTGCGTGCGCGTGTGTATAATGCGTGCGCGTGTGTATAATGTGTGTGTGTGTATAATGTGCGCGTGTGTATAATGTGTGTGTGCGCGCGCGCGCGCGCGTGTATAATGTGTGTGCGCGCGTGCATAATGTGTGCGCGCGTGTACAGTGTGCGCGCGTACAATGTGTGTGTGTGTGTGCGCGCGCGCACATACACACACGCGCGCGCACACACACACACACATTGTACGCGCGCACACTGTACGTGTATAATGTGCGCGCGCGTGTATAATGTGCGCGCGCGTGTATAATGTGCGCGCGCGCGCGTGTATAATGTGCGCGCGCGTGTATAATGTGCGTGCGCGCGTGTATAATGTGCGCGCGCGCGCGTATAATGTGTGTGCGCGAGCGTATAATGTGTGCGCGCGCGTATAATGTGTGTGCGCGTATGTGTGTGCGCGCGCGTGTATAGTGTGTGCGCGCGCGTGTATAGTGTGTGCGCGCGCGCGTGTATAATGTGTGCGCGCGTGTATAATGTGTGCGCGCGTGTATAATGTGTGCGCGCGCGTGTATAATGTGTGCGCGCGCGTGTGTATAATGTGTGCTCGCGCGTGTGTATAATGTGTGCGTGCGCGTGTGTATAATGTGTGCGTGCGCGTGTGTATAATGTGTGCGTGCGCGTGTGTATAATGTGTGTGTGCGCGAGTGTATAATGTGTGTGTGTGCGCGTGCGCGTGTGTATGTGTTTGCGCGCGTGTATAATGTGTGCGCGCGCGCGTGTATGTGTGCGTGCGCGCTGGCGTGTATGTGTGCGCGTGTATAATGTGTGCGCGCGCGTGTATGTGTGCGCGTGTATAATGTGTGTGTGTGTGCGCGCTGGCGTGTATAATGTGCGTGCGTGTGCGCGCGTGTATAATGTGCGTGTGCGCGCGTGTATAATGTGTGTGCGCGCGTGTATGCGTGTATAATGTGTGTACGCGCGCGCGTGTATAGTGTGTGTGTATAGTGTGTGTGTGTGTATAGTGTGTGTATAGTGTGTGTATAGTGTGTGTGTAATAGGATAATAATGATGGAGGAGGAGAATGATGATGGAGAAGTAGGAGGAGGTGGAGTATTCATAGAGCTTACCTATCCCCGCTGCCTGCCGCGTCCTCGCTACCTATGCTGCTGCTACTTGCGGTTGTATAATGAATTTTTCATCGATATGTATGTTGGAAGGTGGCTTGTGCAACCAACGCACCAAAACCGCAGGAAAAACGCATGCGCTTTTCCTGCAGTTTTCGCGCGGTTTTTCCACAGGTTGGTTCCTGCGGTTTTTTTATGCTGAACTGCAATAAATAATATAGATAATCGATAGACAGATAATAGATAGAGGGAAAGAAGGATAGATATATAGATAGATAGATGAGAAAGACCTATATAATGTCCCACCCCCCCTGCATATTCTAAGCTGGCACCCTTTAGTGACTTTCATGTGACACTAAAGGGTGCCTAGCCTTGTAATTAGCCAGAAAATAAATATTTAAAAAAAACGACGTGGGGTCCCCCTTATTTTTTTGTAGCCAGCTAGGGTAAAGCAGACGGCTGCAGCCTGCAGACCACAGCTGGCAGCTTTACCTTGGCTGGTAATCCAAAACAGAGGGCACCCCACGCTGTTATTTTACATTAAATAAATAATTTAAAACAAAAAACGTGGGGTCCCCCCCAAATTGGATCACCAGCCAAGGTAAAGCGGACAGCTGGGGTCTGATATTCTCAGACTAGGGAGGTCCACTGTTATTGGACACTCCCAGCCTAAAAATAGCAGGCTGCAGCCGCCCCAGAAGTGGCGCATCCATCAGACGTGCCAATACTGGCGCTTCGCCCCAACTCATCCCGTTGCCCTGGTGCGGTGGCAAACGAGGTAATATATGGGGTTGATAACAGCTGTGAATTGCCAGCTGACATCAAGTCCTGGTATTAGTAATGGGTGGGCATCTAGTAGACACCCCCATTACGAATTCCTTTATTTGAAAGTAATACTTTTTATTAGAACAAAAAAAACCCCGACGCCATCCCTCGTTGACCAATTTATTAACAAAATTATTAAAATGCTAAAGGTCCGCCGCAATCCATTTAGATGTCCCCCGACGTTCTCCAAAGTTGACCCTGAAAAGACATAAAAATAGAAATTAGAACATCCATAATCCAGGTCCACCGAGATCCAAATCTGGGGTTGATCCCATAATCCCTGGTACGTTCAATTCGGAACTAAAAGTCCCCCATTGATTCCCCCATTGATTGTGAGAGCAGCCCCTCACTTCCACCTGTGACGTCATTGCCCCAGCAGAGAGGCACACACACACACTACACACACGCGCGCACACACACATTATACACACGCGCGCACACACACATTATACACACGCGCGCACACACACATTATACACACGCGCGCACACACACATTATACACACGCGCGCACACATTATACACACACGCGCGCACACACATTAAACACACACGCGCACACACATTATACACACACGCGCGCACATACACTATATACAGACGCGCGCACACACACTATATACAGACGCGCGCACACACACTATATACAGACGCGCGCACACACACTATATACACACGCGCGCACACATTATATACACGCGCGCATACACATTATATACACACACACATTATACACACATATATATATAGATATATACACACGCACACACATTTATACACACACACATTTATACACACATATATACACACACTATACACACACACACTATACACACACACTATATACACACACTGTATACACACACTGTATACACACACACTATACACACACTGTATACACACACACACACTATATACACACACATTTATACACACACACATTTATACACACACACATTTATACACACATATATACACACACACTATATACACACACTATATACACACACACTATACACACACTGTATAAACACACTATACACACACTGTATACACACACACTATACACACACACTATACACACTGTATACACACACACTATACACACACACACACACACACACTATACACACACTATACACACACACACACACTATATACACACACACTATATACACACACACTATATACACACACACTATATACACACACACACACTATATACACTATACACACACACACACTAACACTATACACACACACACTATACAAACACTAACTATACACACACTATACACACACTATACACACACACACTATACACACACACTATACACACACACTATACACACACACACACACACACACTATACACACACACTAACACTATACACACACACACTATACACACACTATACACACACACACTATATACACACACACACTATACACACACACACACACTATACACACACACACTATACACACACACTATACACACACTATACACACACTATACACACACTATACACACACACTATATACACACACTGTATACACACACTGTATACACACACACTATACACACACTGTATACACACACATTTATACACACACACACATTTATACACACATATATACACACACACACTATATACACACACACACACACTATATACACACTGTATACACACACACTATACACACACTATACACACACACTATACACACACACACTATACACACACACACTATACACACACACACTATACACACACTATACGCACACTATACACACACACACACACACTATATACACACACACACACTATACACACACTAACTATACACACACTATACACACACTATACACACACACACACACACACACACACTATACACACACACACACTAACACTATACACACACACACACTATACACACACTAACACTATACACACACACACACACACTATACACACACACACACACACTATACACACACACTATACACACACACTATACACACACTATACACACACACACACACTATACACACACACACACACACTATACACACACACACTATACACACACACACACACTATACACACACACACTATACACACACACACTATACACACACACACTATACACACACACTATACACACACACTATACACACACACTATACACACACACACTATACACACACACACACTATACACACACACACACACACACTATACACACACACACTATACACACACACACACACTATACACACACACACTATACACACACACACACACTATATACACACACACACACTATACACACACACACACTATACACACATACACACACACGATACACACACACTATACACACATACACGCGCGCGCACACACACATACACGCGCGCGCACACACATACGCGCGCGCACACACATTATACGCGCGCGCACACACATTATACGCGCGCGCGCGCACACACATTATACGCGCGCGCGCACACACATTATATGCGCGCGCACACACATTATATGCGCGCGCACACACATTATATGCGCGCGCGCACACACACATTATACGCGCGCGCACACACACATTATACACACGCGCACGCACACATTATACACACGCGCACGCACACATTATACACACGCGCACGCACACATTATACACACGCGCATACACACATTATACACACACACAGCTGTGAGTGCTTTCCTGCAGTGACCTGGAACTCAGAAGGTGAGCCCAGGTCAACGCAGGTGCGCACACACAGCAGTGTGTGTGTGTGTATATATAGTGTGTGTATGTGTGTGTATAATGTGTGCGTGCCTGATGGGGCAATGACATCACAGGTGCTAGTAATTTCATTCACCTGACCCCGTGAAGACAGTGCCGCCCGATATCACTACCGTGACCGGGTCTCGCAGCACTGCCGTCACGGGGTCATGTGAGTCCATGGTGAACTTACCTCACCTGACCCCCGATGTCGCTGGCAGGCTCCTGTCCTGGCCCGGTGTCCTGAGGCGGCACGTCATCATAGCTACAGCTGATCGCGTCCTCCGATCAGCTGTTCTGCAGTCTGCAGACACCAAGTTGTGTGATGCGGGCTTCAGAAACATGGCGCCGGAGATAAGCGCTATGCGCAGAGGCCCACTCCGGCGCCATGTTTCTGAAGATTAGCATTTTACATACAGCCGGAGGGAGGGAGGAACAGGCAGCGTGGGGGGGCGGGGAACACGTGCATAACCCGCCCGGACATCAGGAGAGAGGGAGGAACAGGCTGGTGGGGGGGCGGGGAACTCCTGCATAACCCGCCCGGACATTAACAGAGAGGTGCACACGTCAATCAAAAAGTGCACGAAATTTCAAACTTTATAAAGTTGTATTTCACTGCCTAAACACCCGAGCTGCCCCCTGATGGTATGTACACACTGTGCCTGATAGTGCCAGCACTGCACTGGCTGCAGCTTATACACGAAAATCCTGATGATTGGTTCCCTTTAACCCCCTCCTGACCCAGGATAGATATTACCCCTGAAAAGTGGTGTAATACCCTGTGGCACCTGAAGCCCAAGGGTGCCACACATACACTCCTACGTCAGTGATAATATACTTCCTTGATTGGTCCATATACTATGACGCAATTGGACATGCACATTACAGCATACTAGACGCCGAGTTTGACGCTTTTGTAACATGAATTTATGTACTGTATCACAGCATACAAAGTGGTGAGTAGTCCTCACTAATTATTATACATACATGTGAATGTTTAATAATAAATTATACTTTAAGGTCGAAATCACACTTGCAAGTGACTCGCATGAGTCTTGCATCGCATCACCTGGCACAGCCTGACGCTCTCTGATCAGGAACGGGTCAGCTCCATGTATTTCTATGCAGCTGAGACGCTCCTGTCCGGAGAGCGGCAGACTGTAGCGGGTGATGTGATGCGAGACTCGCACAAGTCACTCACAAGTGTTACTCCGGCCTAACAGATGTAAGCACGATGCACTTTGTAGAGCAGGGGTGGGGAACCTTTTTTCTGTCGGGGGCCATTTGGAAATTTCTACCAACCTTCGGGGGCCGCACAAAATTATCAATGTTTAAATGACCCTGCTATATTGGGTGAAGCAATTAATTAACTGGGGGCATGGGGCTTGGGGCACAGACACCACACGCGGGGCTGGGGGCACAGACACCACACGCGGGGCTGGGGGCACAGACACCACACGCGGGGCTGGGGGCACAGACACCACACGCGGGGCTGGGGGCACAGACACCACACGCGGGGCTGGGGGCACAGACACCACACGCGGGGCTGGGGGCACAGACACCACACGCGGGGCTGGGGGCACAGACACCACTGGAGGGGCTGGGGGCACAGACACCACTGGAGGGGCTGGGGGCACAGACATCACTGGAGGGGCTGGGGGCACAGACATCACTGTGGGGAGGAACAGACATCACTGTGGGGAGGCACAGACATCACTGTGGGGAGGCACAGGCATCACTGTGGGGAGGCACAGACATCACTGGGGGGAGGCACAGACATCACTGGGGGGAGGCACAGACATCACTGGGGGGAGGCACAGACATCACTGGGGGGGAGGCACAGACATCACTGGGGGGAAGGCACAGACATCACTGGGGGGGAGGCACAGACATCACTGGGGGGGAGGCACAGACATCACTGGGGGGAGGCACAGACATCACTGGGGGGGGGCTGCACACAGGACTGGGGGGGCTGCACACAGGACTGGGGGGGGCTGCACACAGGACTGGGGGGGGCTGCACACAGGACTGGGGGGGGCTGCACACAGGACTGGGGGGGCTGCACACAGGAATGGGGGGGGCTGCAAACAGGACTGGGGGGTGCACACAGGACTGGGGGGGTGCACACAGGACTGGGGGGTGCACACAGGACTGGGGGGGTGCACACAGGACTGGGGGGGTGCACACAGGACTGGGGGGGTGCACACAGGACTGGGGGTGCACACAGGACTAGGGGGTGCACACAGAACTGGGGGGTGCACACAGGACTGGGGGGTGCACACAGGACTGGGGGGTGCACACAGGACTGGGGGCTGCACACAGGACTGGGGGGTGCACACAGGACTGGGTGATGGGCTGCACATAGGATTGTGTGGGGGTGCACACAGGACATTGGGGGGCTGCACACAGGACTGGGGGAGGGGTGCACACAGGATTGGGGGAGGGGTGCACACAGGACTACTGGGTGATGGGCTGCACACAGGACATTGGGGGGCTGCACACAGGATTGGGGGAGGGGTGCACACAGGACATTGGGGGGCACACTGCGCTGAGAGTTTCATGCAACTCTGGGGGAGAAGGTTTACAGAACTGGTGTGGGGAGGCACAAAGCATTGGGCAGGGCACATAGCAGCAGAGGGTCGGTGCTGGACTCACAGCAGCATTGCATTCATATGACCGGAGTGCAGGAGCCGGACACACTGCATCAGAAGGAGAAGGCAGGCACTGATCTCCGGAGGGCAGGGGGCGGACACACAATGCTGGAAGCTGTGAGGCTGCTGTGGACCTGCCCACAATTGGCACTGGCCGACGGGAGAACACATTGCAGCACAAACAGCAATGTGTGGATTTAAAGGGCCGGCGGCAGCAAGACCGCGGTGACAGCACCAGCACTGCCTCCCCCGGGAATCTGCCCGGGGGCCACATAAAAGGTCATGGCGGGCCGCATGCGGCCCACGGGCCGGAGGTTCCCCACCCCTGTTGTAGAGGAATGTGTAAATATATGTATATGATACTGTGAGCATTGCTGATTTGTAAGAAAGCTTTCACAGATGAAATGACACTAAAAAAAATGTTATTTTTTTGCACTAATATGTTAATCATAATTGATTAAAATGTTAATCGATAACGATATATATATCTTGTGGATACACAAATAGTTGCTTGACAAAGGTTCTTAGGAACTGAAGCATTGCCACAGGGCTCAATAAAGTCCATATTTTTTCACAAGTTGAAGATAGCAAATATACCAGAAAGATCCACAGTACTTACAATGATAAATAGCTGGACCAACAAGTGAGCTGATAATCACACGACAGGAAATAGACCTAAAACATAACTTTTAATGTGTATATATAAAAAAGTGAACAGCGTTCACTTAGGTGAGAATAAAAACCAAGGGTAACAATAGTCAACAGAGGTGATGACTATTATAGTAATAGGGCACATATGAATAGCCCAGTTCTGTCCCCATCCAAGAAGCTAGCTAGGGGTACACTATATAGGATTACAAGAATCCTCCACCATTAGGCTAGCTGGGGTAGACAGATAGAACACACATATATACTCCTCATTCAAAGAACCCACTAGGGGAGAGGTATTTTGCGTGTTCAAGAGACAAAAACCACTAAACTCTGGTCCTAAGCACCGTAGGATTAAATCCCAGTACAAACGGGAACTGTCTTACCGGATCCAGAGTCGATTAACGGACAGCATATCGGGGTAGCAGCTCTGTAGGGGGCTGTCAACCAGCACATCAAAATCCCATAGATAGCCAGCAACCTGTATCAGGCAAAAATAGCACATATTCCCACTCCCGACGCATTTCATGGTGTGTAGATCATCAGGGGAGTCCAGGTGGGATAGAAATATGGACTGTCACTGGGAATCACCCATAGCAGTTCAGTCCACCAATGCCCGGATCACGCACACAAAACGTGTGTCAGGACGCAGTTTCAAGCTCGCCGCAAAATACCTCTCCCCTAGTGGGTTCTTTGAATGAGGAGTCTATATGTGTGTTCTATCTGTCTACCCCAGCTAGCTTAATGGTGGAGGATTCTTGTAATCCTATATAGTGTACCTCTAGCTAGCTTCTTGGATGGGGACAGAACTGGGCTATTCATATGTGCCCTATTACTATAATAGTCATCACCTCTGTTGACTATTGTTACCCTTGGTTTTTATTCTCACCTAAGTGAACGCTGTTCACTTTTTTATACATACACATTAAAAGTTATGTTTTAGGTCTATTTCCTGTCGTGTGATTATCAGCTCACTTGTTGGTCCAGCTATTTATCACCATATTTTTTCACAAAAAAACTGGAGTTCTGCCTATACTTTTTTTTTCATTAGTTAAGGCCGCTTTACACGTGTCGATTTATCGTACGATCGCATGTGCAACGTGACATGCCCAGATCGTATTTACGATTTGCCGGTATTGCTTATAGATCGTTTATTTGCTGTAACACTTAACAATCTCAAAATCGACGCATCAGTGATCAACGATATATTGTTTGACTCAGGCGATCGTTTGAATGTTGTTTGTTGTTGGCAGGGTGTCAAACTGAGTGTCGGCTGCTTCCCCAAAACGAACATTTTTTAGAAATGAACAACGTGTCAACGATCCACGATTTTCATCCTATTTGCGATCGTTCAGAGTCGCTCTTAGGTGTCACACGCAATGACGTCGCAAATGATGCCGGATGTGCGTCACGGAATCCATGACCCCAACGACATATCGCCATATAAATCGACGCGTGTAAAGCGGCCTTAAGTTAGATAGATTGGTACGGTAAATATATAGATAGCTAAATATAGCTAAATATATAATGGATAAATGGATGGATAGATAGATAATCGATAACCGATACACTGACAAGCGAAAGGGTAACAATGTTTTGAGGTTTTAACTTTCAGGCTCCATATCTCACCATCCACTACAGCTTTCAGTGTGAGACTACCTTCATTTTATAGACAATCATCTTGGCTATCTCATATATAAATTTGACTTGCAACTATTTAGCATGTGATTAGTAATGCAGAATTTTGTCATGTCACTGCATTGTTACTGTTCTGGTAATAAAATCAAAGTTTTAATTTTTATTACTTTGTTAGTAGTTTGTAAATCCACTTTTAGCTTTCAGCACTGCCTGAATCCTTCTGGGCATGCTCTAGATCAGATTAAAGCATGTAATGACCAAAATCTGATTCCAGGTCTCTTCTACATGGTCCAAATGTTGGTGCATACTGGTAGACTCATTTGGGTATGTATCCAGCTTTTTCTTCAACTCTACCCACAAAGTGTTCAATTTGATTAAATTCTTGGGACTTTGAGGACCAATCCAGCACATATACTTCATTGTGATTGAAGCATTTCTTCACCAATCTTGACGTATGCTTTGAGTCGTTGTCCTTCTGGAACCCTATGTCGCCTTTTTCATATCTATAATACTCAAGTGTACGAGGTAACTCGTCTTGTAGGATACTCACATATACCTCAGCATTAAGATCACTATTGATCCTGGTCAAGTATCCAACGCCTTTGGCTGTGAAACAACCCCATATCATCTGGCTTCCTTTACTGCATATAACAGTTCCTTCAATTTCTCGATCCGTTAGCGCCTTGTTTCTTCCAGACCCATTTGCACCTATCAGAGCCTAATCTATTGCCTTTTATCTTATTGCTCCAAATCACCTGTTTTCAATCTTCTACTGTCCACTTTTCATCCTTCTTTGCAAACTTGAGCTGACACTTCTGATGATGATATTGAAGTTGAGGCTTCTTCACTTTTTTCAGGTCACCCTTTCCACGCTTGTGTAATGTGTGCCGAATGGTGCTTCTGTAGTGCCCCACGGAGCCTTAGGGGTTACTCGTCACCGGGCCAGTTGTTTTGTGGGGTTTGCTGTGACTGGCCTGTCCCGGCTCCGTGGCCCCATCGGCTACATGTAAAGACAGGTGCAAGGGTGTCCGGTGTAAAAGGGGGATGGAAGGAGAGCGAAGGGTCCCTGGGAAGCATGTCACCGGTTGCGGTGGTGACGGGGGTCCCGGCCTCCTCCACCGCAGACCCTCCCTGTGACTTTTTCCTCTCCCAGGAACGGTGTTGGATGGGGATGGGGGATGCTTTGCAGCGCCACCCGTGGTGTGTGGCCAGGGATCAGCCGCCGCTGCGAGATGTTGCTCTCCTCCGGGGCTGGTGTTCACGCAGCTCAGGTAGTCCAGCTCCCCAGAGGTGGAGCGAGCCCCGGGGAGGTCATCGGCGACATGGGAAAGGGGCCCTTGGCACCCAAGCACAGTGCGCCGGTAATAAGAGGCAGAGGCAGCGACCGCTGGTCCATGTCATTTATTACAGTTCTTTAGAAGGCTGCCCTCAGGGTACTGGTCACCACCGTGCTGGGCCCCAGCTGATCCCGAGTAAGCAAGGAGCAACCACCGGTGTCTGTAAACATGTAAGACCTTTCTCCTCTGCGCTTGTAGTGTAGTGTGGATCCCCGTGGCATGAAGCGACTTGTGGACTCCAGTTTCACGTTGTGTCCCATTTAAAATGGGATTAGCCCGAGGACTACCTAGTCTACCCTCGACCCTGCAGAATATGATAAAGCAACCTGAAGTATGGTCCATCCCAGGGCTCTGCAATCTGACTGCGCCAGCCCCAAGGGAGCGTTTCAGCTTCCCATCGGCTGCCATGTCCTCCTCAGTCTCACAGGCTCACCCGGTGGTCTCATTTACTCCCAGTCTACCTGGTTCCGGTTCCCTCCAGTCTGCCCGCTTCTACGAGTCCACGGTGTTCCGGTACTCTCTCTCCTTTCCCCTGGAATAGCTCTCAAGCACTGATTCCAGTCGGTCCCTCTGAGGGAAGCCATCTGGCGCGCCCCTCAGCGACCTGTCTCCTTCTGTGTCCCAGACTGATCTTAAGTGAATTCCTGTCTGCTCCTTCACCTCACTCCTACTGCCCCCACCCTCTGGTGACTCACTGCCAAGGTAACCACCTCTGCCCTAGTTTCAGTGTGAAAGCACCTGGTTTCCTAATTGTGTAACTTGATATGAACATGTACCGCCCCGTGCTCGGCAGCTGAGCCGCTCGGATCCGGACCTTCAGTGGGTGGCTCGAGGGTTACTGGACCCGGGGGTCTCACGGTCACTTCAACTGAAAAGGGAGTGGTGGTTTGGGAACGTAGGTGACGGCCGGAGCCGTGTTAAGTTCGTGACGCCACCCTCAGGATGTGGTGAAGGTAGACACTATGGCTGCAGTTACGGGGCACCCGGGGGAGAAGTTCGGCAGCAAGTTGTTAAACCCTCTGTGGGCAGGGATGGTGGCCCCGGGACCCGTTGGGTTTGGTTGGCGGTGCAGGGAGTTGGGCGACCGGAGGGTGCTGATGTACTCACTATTAGTAAACACACGAGTCTCTGGTAAACCAAGGTGATGGTGGTCGGTGCCCACAGCCGGCTGCAGTCTGGTCCCCCACCCGGCTGGTGGTCTCTGTCTTTCTCCTGCACCTGTGTGTGATGGTGGGCTGCCTGTGCTTGCAACTTCAGGAGTCCGCTCCCGGCTTGTGGTCGCCTAAGTAGCCCGTTGCCTGCAGACGCTAGCCCGTGGGATCTCTGAGCCGTGGCGGTGGCTTTCTATCCCCCTCGTTGGGCTGTTGTCTTCAGTCGGGACTTTTGGTGGGACAGGACCTCTAGTCCTGGCCTCAATCAGTTAATTAGCTAGCCCCCAGTAGCTTCTGGACCTAGCTTCAGGGTCTGAGTACCCCCCTTTGTGCTCCGGTTTCCGAGTCGGTTCCCCGGGTCGGTACCGGCGGGCTACAACCCTGTTTCCGGTCCACCCTGGTTCCACCGAGCTGTCTTCCCGGCTTCTGCAGACAGAGACTGACGTCTGCTTCCTAGCCAAAGGTACCAGGGCTCCTACCCTAGCACCTGCTCAAATTGGTTTCTCTCCTCTGCTGGAGCTGCACACAGCTCCAGCCCACATACCTCTCCAACTTGAACCCTCAAACTCTTGTGTTGTTTACTTTCCCGCCTCAGGCTGTCTGAGACTCCGAGGTGGGCGTCTTCAAACCACCTGGTTCCGCCCCCTGGTGTGTCCATCAAGCCCTAAGGGGGTGACTAGGGTTTTAGTGTTTGGCTGTGTGTTACCTATGAGGGACAGGTGTAATGCGGGGCCCTATTTGTGACTACCCGGCCCGGCCAGGGCGTCACAAACACAGGATGTTGTGTAAAGCTCCAAACACCAGCGGTTAACCCCCTCTTACCTGGATCGGTATAGCACCCTAAATCAGATGCAGTACCCTGTGGCGACTGAGGCCGACTTGTTGATATTTTGCCTGCCCACTTCTTAACTTTTGAATGGATGGACAGACTTCATTTTGTAGTCTTCCAACTATCATGTCACTCACACAATGGAGTTTGCCAATTTTCTTGCTGGAGTGAAGCTATCGATGAACTGGATGATGCCGTTTCTCTTTTCATGGAATATCTTCTTCTTGGCTGCTCCTTGAATCAAAACAGTGACCTTTCACTTGGGAATCAACCTAGTAAAACACTGCACTATTGTGGAATGTGAGAATAGGTTGTTATCTGTAGTATAGAAGAAGAAAAACATTTTTCAAACACCAGGAGCAAAACAGTAACAATGCAGTAACAGGACAAGAAGCTGCAGAACTAGTTATATGCTAAATAATTGCAAGTCAAATTTATGTATGAATTAGCCAATATTAATGCCTATAAAATAAAGGTAATCTCACGCTCACAATTTAGTGCTTGGTGAAATATGGAGCCTGAAAGTCAAAAGTTTAAGCATTGTTACCATTTTGCTCCTCACAGTAGATAGATAGATAGATAGATAGACTGACCGTTCCGGCTGGGATGGAGATGTGGATCTACTGGACCACGGATCATGGAGGGGCATAACTAAGTGGCTACCTGTTCTTCCCTAGAATCTTTGGTGGTGAGGTTAAGTTTGTGCTGTAGGTTGCACTCCAGGGCAGTCCCCAAATCTGCATAAGCTGACACTAACGGAAACAGGTGAGGCAGAGTCATTGCCACAGCCAGAACAGGATTAAGATAACCGGCAGGGTGTAAACTGGTAATAGTACAAATGGGACTTGTTCAGGCTCAGGTACAGGCAGGATGGCTGATACATACAGGACAGATTCAGGTTTGGGTTCAGACAGTAACTTGGTTTCAAAGGTTTAAAAATTCCAATGGAGAAACAAACTTCCATATATTCTATAAAACTTGACTTTTATCTTGCGTAATTACATAATGGATAAAGAAACCAGCATGGACATGTAGGAGAGAAGCAGGGTATAGGAATACGCGTTTCATTTCTTTATAGCGTTTCATGGTTTTTGCCACTGCACTTGGGGACACTTTCGAAGTTTTCCTCAGTTTTCAGACTGACTGACCTTCATTTCTTAAAGTAATGATGGCCACTCGTTTTTCTTTACTTAGCTGCTTTTTTCTTGCCATAATGCAAATTCTAACAATCTATACAGTAGGACTATCAGCTGTGTATCCACCAGACTTCTGCACAGCACAACTAATGGTCCCAACCCCATTTATAAGGCAAGAAATCCCACTTATTAAACCTGACAGGGCACACCTGTGAAGTGAAAGCCATTTCCGGTGACTACCTCTTGAAGCTCATCAAGAGAATGCCGAGAGTGTGCAAAGCAGTAATCAAAGGAAAAGGTGGCTACTTTGAAGAACCTAGAATATAAGACACATTTCCAGTTGTTTCACACTTGTTTGTTAAGTATTTCATTACACATGTTAATTCATAGTTGTGATGCCTTCAATGTGAATCTACAATTTTCAGAGTCATGAAAATAAAGAAAACTCTTTGAATGAGAAGGTGTGTCCAAACTTTTGGTATTTTTGAAGCTCATAATTCCCCTATTGTTCTCTTATATAGTGTAAGTGCAACCTATAAAATAATAATATTGCCTCTTAGGTGTCCCCTATAAACTAATAATGCTCCTTTAATGCCCCCTTAAAAGTAATATACTTCATTGAGTGATGCAAGAAGTTATAATACCCCCTAAGTGCCACCTCTAAAAGTACTTATACCTCTTAATTGCACTTAAATAGAACCTGAAATGTAGGCTAATGTAACCTGCAGGTATAGGACTAAACTGCAGGTTAATAGCATTAGTGTTGTGCATGGCTGCCTTAAAGAAAGAGCACCCCTGGGAGAAAATAAATAAATAAATCTCTCGAGAAAACCGCAGACTTTCAGTTATACAGGCATGCAAGCAGAGCTTCAGTACCCTCTTACATCACTATGAAAGGTGGCTTTTAGCATGCCACGGCACTTTGACTGACATTTGCCTCTACACCGATGCACAACTGAGCTGATTTTCTGTCAAGGTTTTGAGGCATACTTATAGCAGCCGCTCACAATGCTGTGACTGTGGCTTCCTCAGCATCCCTGGGTGACTGAAAGCCGGCGGCTCCTGGAGAGTTAAAGTACATTTTCTTCTGGGCACTGCATTTTCTCTACAGTGGCCTGATACCTTCCTAATGTGTCACTACTTTCCTTTTAACAATTAAAAGTGCTCCAAGTGCCCTCCAAAACGTAATTGTGTCCTGAATGCCCCACAACTAGTAATATTGTCCCATGAGTATAACACAAATAGTAATAGTGCCCCCTAAGTGCATCCATAAATAGTAAGAATGTCCCCTAAGATGGATATAATGAAAAGGCCACCAAGTGGCTGTATAAAAAAAAAGTACCAAACACTCCAGTTTGTGAGTCTGCCAGCAATTGCACCAGCTTTGATGGAAAGATGTGATATCTATGTCTTCCTAATGCCTGCAGCGGCAAGCTGATATTCTGTAAGGAGCCTTGCTCTTCAGGTGCAGCCTACTATAATATGTGGCCATTCAGGGAGCTCATGGTTCCCTACTTCATTATATTTTTGGACACATGCTGCTGGGTGTAGTGGTTACCCTGGGATCTTGGTGGGCCCACTGTACAAGTGGACCAGAGTTGCCTGCCCCTCTTCCTGGCTATGCCATTGCTACAGCATCAATATTAGGACATTCTCAGGTGTCAGAGTTAAGGACTGTAATGCACATTTGTGTCAATGTCTCTCTTTAAAGACTCCAATATCTAACCCTGATACTTAAACTTGATTCTCACACCTGAGCCTCAAATTCCTGACAACTGCTTCTAGCTCAGTGTATGTGTGTGTGTATGTATGTGTGTATGTATGTGTGTATGTATGTATGTGTATGTATGTGTGTCCGCTAAAGGAATCTGTACCGTCGCATTTACAATCACAAAATTTTGCACAGACACTTCATGTGACTCACGGAACGTCATAGACTATGTTTTGATGGGAAAATGTAACCCCGTGCTTTACAGTTAGTCTCCAAAAAATCTGCCTCCATTAAAGTGAATGGAGCTGGGAGCTACAGGTTATTAATAGCAGCTTTGATTGGTTGCTATAGGAACAAAGGAAATTGTTAGAATAAGAAGCTTATGTGTGAGGTAAAATGATGTTGGTGGAGAGACAGACACAGACAGATACAGACTGACAGACAGGCAAACAGACAGAGAGAGAGACAGGCACAAACAGACAGAGAAAGAGGCAGACAGGGAAAGAGACAACGAGACAGAGATAAACAGACAGAGACAGATAGGAAAAAATAGCCAGACAAAGAGAAAGAGACAGAAAGACACACAGGGAAAGAGACAGACACAGGCAGACAGGGAAAGAGACAAACAGACAGATACAGACAGGGAAAAAAGGCAGACAGAGAAAGAACCAGAATAGACAGAGGTAGATAAAAAGAGAGAGACAGACAAAGAGATACAGAGACAGACGAAAAGAGACAGAGAGACAGACAGAGAGACAAACAGACAGACAGAGAGAGACAGACAGAGACAAACAGACAGAAACAGACAGACAAAGAAAGACAGACAGGGAAAGAGACAGACAGGGAAAGAGACAAACAGAGAGAGACAGACAGAGACTGGGAGAGAGACAGAGAAACAGTTTCTATCCCGGGCAATGCCGAGTACTACAGCTAGTGGCTTATAAAGCTACCACAGATAAGATTAGGGTTATAGCTATTTTTCTAAAACAGAAACAAAAGCTCAGTGTTAACGGGAACCTGTCAGCGAATTTCGCTTCAAAAGTATTTATATGCACACGTACTTCTTTCAAAGACAAGTTCAGAAAATATAAGTAGTTACTACCGCGCTACCAATAGGGGAAAAAAGGAAGTACTAAATGTCTATCCAAATATTTGTGAAGGTGACGTACAAAGGGGAAAAAAAGTATTTAGTCAGCCACCAATTGTGCAAGTTCTCCCACTTAAAAAGATGAGAGGCCTGTAATTGACATCATAGGTAGACCACAACTATGAGAGAGAAAATGAGAAAACAAATCCAGAAAATCACCTTGTCTGATTTTGCAAAATCATTTAAAAAATAACCATAGGAATAACATGCATTGTATCACATGTATTGTTATTATACTATAATCTAGTAACCATCTGCAATCATCTTTATAAGAGCCATGGACATGTCATCATAAATTATCATATGACCTCCCACTTGCGGTCATAGTCTGTGATTATATACAGGCATTTAGTCATATTACTAAACAAGAAAAAAAGTAATGATAATAATGTAAATGACACTTGTAAGTAGGATTTACTTGTGCTTTTCATATATTTTTTTTATGGAGGAATAGTCACTTTTTCTGTCTCAACCATTATCAAGATGCTCAATGTCACACAGAGTTTGGCTCAAGACTCACTGAGTGTCAAGGCGGCATCAGATGCTGTTCACATTACAGATTCTGTCACTCCTCACTAGGGTTTCTCTGGTGCTTCTGATTTGCACAGGCAGGCATCGACCAGCTGTGTGCTCATTAGTGGTCAGGCTAGCAGGAGGTATTCTCCGCTAGCCTGCTGCTTACCACTAGGATCACATATTGTAGGTAACCTATCACAGTTTCCCAGTACCTTTTTAAAATGGTGGAATCTGTCTTCACATGCTGTCTATAGCTTCTGCTAAACTGGTCCTTGTGCTGTGTGTCCCAGTTTGCTTGTTTTGTGTCCCAGTTGGCTTGCTTCTTTATATTACATGCTGCTTGGGGTTTTGTGGAATTATCTTGTTGTCTTGTTGTTTCCTCCCTGCTCTTCTTTTCCTCATTATTTGTTGTCTAATACCTCCGTGTGAGCGTGTTGTGTTATCGATTTTTTGTTTGCCTTGTTTGTCTCCTTCTGTGGGTTTAACCACTCCTGTCATGGCCCTCTCCTGGGGAGGGAAAGAGGGGGTATTAGATCAGGGCTGGCCAGGAGAAGGATCAGGAAGGTGGCCCAGATGTCCTCACCTTCAGAGGTATCTCTGGAAACAGAGATAGTTTGGGCCCCCCCTAGCCTGAGGGCCAGTCTAGGAGCCCAGGTCCCGTTATCTCCATACCAGCTATGACACTGAACGGACATTATCCGTCCATGTTAAATTAATATCCAATGAAAAATACCAAATATAAAAGTAACAATATGTTACAATCAAGGTAATGTTAAAGGGATTATCTAAAAGTTTACAAAGTTTTTCTCTCATTTTTTACAATATAAAATAAATAAAGAACAATAGTATCCCCTCTTGTTCCAGGAAATCCACCCTGTCGGTGCCCATTTGTCCAGCATGTATCCTCACCGCTGCTACCGATCATTGTCCTCACTGCTGAAGTGATTGCTGAAAGGCATTTGGGGTTATCCTCCCCCTTCCTCAAGATTCAGAATAAGCTAATGATTGTTCCCCATGTGATATTTTCTTACTGTCGGGACACAGAGCAGCTGGACGTCTTCCATTTGTTTGTCCCTGGAGACCTGAAACCTCAGAAGAGGTTTACATACCTCGAAACTGGGAACTATCTATATAAACCTTATTCACAAAGTAAACATTCGTGTGATTTAAATAGGGAAGATATACAAAACAATAAATACAAGACAAATTAATATGTAACCTGGTTGACTACTGTGCCCACCAATGGCTATGAAAACCTTACCTTAAAAGTATCTGCATCGACACTATTCCCCTTTACACCCTCTGCTATTTAGCTTCTTCTGGTTTCTTTATGGTGGTAGTTGAGCTCAATTTCCCTTCCGAGGTGATACATTAATATTCTAAGTATCGCCATAAGCACATGATGAATATTTTTTTTAACTCTCTAGAGCTTTAATGTTTGCTATGAACATAGTCCTTCTGCTTGCACTTTACTATGGATATATTTGATTTCTTGGACATCGTAGTCTGTGGTTGCCAGAATGTTAGATCCCCCAGCAACCGAATCCGGAGGGCAGGAGGAGTGTAGGTCTCCTGGCCCCCAAAACAACCCAAAGGTACAGCTGCATCACCAGGGCCCGGTGTGGACTCTAGCAGGGAAGCATCAGAGAGGGCCTGCGCAGCCTATCCTATGAGAAAGGGACGTACCACAAGTCCCAGCAGCAAGAGAGCCATTGCCAAACCCAGAGTGCAGGGTCCTGTAAGAGAAAAGGAAGAACAGGGAGTAGGCCTCAATACTCGACTGGCCAAGGAGATCACCCCAGGTACTTCCAGGCCGACCAGATCCCCTTCACCACCTGTGACGGTCTCCCAGGACTGAACTGCTACAGAGTAAAAGAAAAGGTAAAGAGACTGTTGTTTGTGTCGGTTCTTTACACTACCTGATTAGCCCTGCACCATTTCCAAAACCATCATAGACTCTTAGAAGCACCAACGGTTGCCCCGGGACACCGCTCCACCTGTGGGGAGCAGAACCATCCCAGCTGCTAATCCATCAGCCCCGGAGGTCCCATCCAGCAGCGGCGGCTCCATAGCCGCAATCCACAGGTGGCGTCACGAATATTTCCACCAACTTTAATTAATATCACCATCACCATCACTGTCATATTAGTTGACCCCGCCAAGGTCACGGAGTCGGGCCCCGCCACCACTGACTACCCCCGGACTAGTCCGGCCCGACACCGGGTGTCCCAAAGCCCTGGGGTGAGCGAGTCATATGCAGCTTTGACTAGTGAATGGGGCAATAGATTTCCCAGACTAGTCGGCCCACTTAGCATGATAACATGATTTACAGTAGGCAATGTCATTGCCAGAGCTTTAGAAATCATACACATGCACGCAGCTTGTTCACTTACATCACTGAGCCAATGAAGCCGGATGTATGCAAATATTTCTATTCCTTGGCTCTCCTGTGTATGTGAGCCATCTTCTGCAATTCCAATCATGTGCAATGCGCCTCTCTGAAGCCGGGACGCATACACCCTGCTTCAGAGGCTCAATGATGTAAGTGAACAAAGCCGCTTGTATGCGAGTGATTTGTAGAGAGCTGGCAATTACACCGACTTTTGTAAATCATGTTATCATGGCCACAGGGGCGTGATAACACACTAAGTGGGCCGACTATTCTGCGGAAACTAACTCCCCATCAACTAGTCAAAGGGTTCATTTTCACATCATAAACGGATTTTAGAAATATTTTTTCTAAAGATTTGTTTATGTGTCCAATGTAATAAATGGACTGATAGGCAGGGAAATTAGGTACACACAACTGCTGGTTTTTCTGGGGGCAATGGGGACCTGTCAGGTTCCCTTTAAGAAAATAACAAGCCCAAAATATGAGGAATATAGCAAATGAGAAGTGGTTGCCCAAGTAGTGGACAACCCCTTTAAGGCCGTGGTCACACGAGTGTCCCTGTGAGGTGCGTGGTGGAAATCGTGCGCCTGTTCATTATGCCTGACGTCTCTACCCTGCACTTTTCCAGCCTTCTGTGGGCACAGACTACAATTTTGATGTCTCAGACATGACTCCGGAATGTCTGACTGAAGGCCTTTGACCTTCCCCAACAACCCCCTACCCCCTAGGGTTCTTATCTAAAATAAACACAAACACTGTGTGACGTTGGAATATAAAGGCCACAGCAGCCCCATTTATTCATAACATAAACATCAGCCATGTAACAATACAACTCTTCATTGAAGAACCCGAAAAAGGAAGGGGGGGGGTACCTGAAGGTTAACCAAAATGTTCTTTGCAACATCAGCCCGTCTCCTGACCCTCAGCCGCAACACACCGACTCGAGAGCCCAAGCCAGATGTTGCCCCCACTATGTCCCGCTGAGACTCAACCCAGCAAGGACCCGTTTACCAAACAATTGCACCGCTAGAGGTAACCCGCTCCGGCACTGGGTTCCGTCCTCTCCTCTGTGCAAACCCCCACCTTCAGACACCCCCCTCCTTTCCGCCGCTGCGACAAATACGATCTTCCTTCTTTTCTTCATCGATGTCGAATCCACAATTAGGGCGGGCGGGCGGGAACGATTCCAGTCACCGTCCAGGTAGGAATGACCCACCCCCCCTCTGACCTGCCCTATATACTACCCCCTATAGCCACCACCCCCTGACCAATCAAACTGACCCCTGATCCTAACTGCCCCTTAGCACCACCCCCAAATTTCGCGCCCAAACTGACTTTCTCCATTAACCCCTTATTAACCCTATGGCCTGGCATCCCTCCTAGTCATGTAGCCCTCCCTTAAGCCCCTTCGGGTCAGCAGTCCGGGCTCTTCCTTGACTCCGGAATGTCTGACTGAAGGCCTTTGACCTTCCCCAACAACCCCCTACCCCCTAGGGTTCTTATCTAAAATAAACACAAACACTGTGTGACGTTGGAATATAAAGGCCACAGCAGCCCCATTTATTCATAACATAAACATCAGCCATGTAACAATACAACTCTTCATTGAAGAACCCGAAAAAGGAAGGGGGGGTACCTGAAGGTTAACCAAAATGTTCTTTGCAACATCAGCCCGTCTCCTGACCCTCAGCCGCAACACACCGACTCGAGAGCCCAAGCCAGATGTTGCCCCCACTATGTCCCGCTGAGACTCAACCCAGCAAGGACCCGTTTACCAAACAATTGCACCGCTAGAGGTAACCCGCTCCGGCACTGGGTTCCGTCCTCTCCTCTGTGCAAACCCCCACCTTCAGACACCCCCCTCCTTTCCGCCACCGCGAGCTCGCATGACCCCTTGTGCGCGTGAGTCCTCCCACACCAACAAAGCCTTCTCAAGCCCCTCCATCAGCCCTAAGGCCCAAATATCATTTCCAACCGAATTTAAATGGACCCCGTCCCGGCGCAACAAGTCGGCGGACGCCGCTTCCAACTCCGGGTGCCGAACAGAGACACCCCCAACCCGGGAAATGAACCGCCCAATCTCCCGATTCACTTTACTTCGCGCCCTGTTTACTGCCTCCACCGACCTGGCGTGCCGCCATGTCAGCCGCGCAACCATATCCGACCAGACAATTACTAGACCCGGGTGGGAAGACAGGAGCCGCAGGCAGTCACATTTTATGTCTTGTATCAGGTCCCTGGAAGCCCGGAGACCCAGGTCATTCCCACCCGCGTGTAGTACTACCACGTCCGGTGCTCTGTCCAGCTGCGAATGGTGGCGCCAGGTAGGCAACACCTCACTCCACAGCATGCCCCTGACCCCGATCCATCGCACAGTAGCCTTTTCTCTGGGAACCCCCAACTGGCGGCCGTCCGGTCGTATTCCCGCACGAAACGCCCCCCAATACACGTATGAGTGGCCGAGCACCCACACCAACAACGGTAAACCTACAAAACAAAAGGTGACAACACAGAGGGGGTGGGGGGGGGGGGGCACGAGGAAGAAAATGGGTAATGATTACCAAACAAATACCGCCCCCGACCCCCCCCCCTTCCCCACCAATAGCTCACAACAAGTTCGGCCGGACGTAAGATCTAAACCTGGCCGAGTCCCATCGTCCAATCTTACGGAGAGCCTGCGCGCCCAGACCCCAACGAGCCGCCTGAGTCGCAGCCCCAATCCGAAAGGAATGCGACGCGAACTCAGCCTCGTTGAGACCGCAACACTGCAGGCACCTCCGAAAGATGCAGACAAATTGGTAACTCGACAAGGCTGACCCGTCCTGGTGGGACAAAAGGGACCCCGGGCGAGCTCCCCTCACTTCTAAAAACGCCGACAGCCATCTGACAGGGCACTCCGCTAAACCAGGTACACCCCATAGTTCCACCATCCGACCTCTACCCAGCTGGTCCGTCTTTGACCGTCTCAAGCAACACCGCACCACATCCATACCGCATTCCACGTCCTCCAGCAACAAACCTCCGTGACTCCTCGTGTTTCTGCTCACCAGTTCACTAATTCTAAACGCCCCAAAGAAGGCCAAAACAAAAGCGGTCCCGAACAACTGGCATTCATACTCCGAACAGCACACCCGAGGCAACACCGACAACAGCTTGCCCAGCAGCTCAAAAGATACCGGGCGCCGAAGGTCTCGGCGCGCCCCCGCCCTCCGGTAACCCTTCATCACCTGGCGCACCCAGAAATCCTTCGTAACATCCTTCCAGCCCAATAACTTGAAAAAGAAGGAAATGCCCGCTAACCTGCCCGCCACGGCCGACCACGAAAGGCCTTCTTCCTTAGCCCTGCCCAACATGAACAAAACTAAATAAACTCTGTCACCTTCAGATACATGACCTCCCACCTCATCAACCAACTCGAGCCAACGGTCCCACGCTGAATTATAGCTGCGCCACGTACTGGGTGCCACCGAATGTCGGATCAATTCCCAGGCCGGCTGCAAACCAGGTCCCACAACCAGACGGGCCATACGGTCTCCTGCTGCTCCGCGTCCGGCGCCAGCATTCGAAAGCGGTCCCACTGGAAGCGAGATAAAGCATCAGCCACAGAATTCAGCACCCCCGGCACATGTACAGCGCAGACCCACAAGTTCAACTCCAGACATTTCAGCACCAAATGACGCAAGAGATCCACCACCGGGGGGGAATCAGCTGTCAACTTGTTAACACACTGAACAACCCCCAGGTTGTCACACATGAAACGCACCTTCCTGTCTTTCAAATCCTGTCCCCAAACCTCTAAGGCCACGACAATAGGGAAAAGTTCCAACAGGGCCAAATTCCTAGTCAGACCGCAAACCCGCCACGAATCAGGCCACCTGCCGACACACCATCTCCCCCCAAAATATGCGCCAAAACCACTGGAACCCGCCGCGTCCGTATACAGCACCAACTCCTCATTTGACACCACCTCACGAAGCCACAATGACCGTCCATTATACAGCTGCAAAAAACGGGACCACACTCTCAGGTCCGCCTTATGCTCCACCTTCAAACGCACAAAATGCAAAGGGTGCAACACACCGGTGGTGGCTTGAGCCAAGCGACGGGAAAAAACTCTCCCCATCGGCAATATTCTACACGCAAAATTCAACTTCCCCAACAGGGACTGCAAGTCCCGTAAACGAATCTTCTTGGCCTCAATGGCCCCTTGAACGCAACGCCTCAAATCCACCAGCTTGTCCTCCGGCAAGCGGCACTCCATGGCAACCGTATCCAGCTCGATACCCAGGAATTTCAAAACCTTAACCGGACCCTCCGTCTTCTCCGGCGCCAACGGAACGCCAAACCGGCGAGCAACCTGCTCCACTGTCCGAAGCAAAAGGGAACACTGCGAGGATCCCGCAGGCCCCATGCACAAAAAGTCGTCCAAGTAATGCAACACTGAATCTAGACCCGCCTCCTCCTTAATTACCCATTCCAAGAAACAACTAAACTTCTCAAAATAAGAACATGAAATTGAACAGCCCATAGGCAAACAACAATCTACATAAAACTTGTCCTCCCACCAACACCCCAACAGGTGAAAACTGTCCGGGTGCACCGGCAACAGGCGGAAGGCCGCTTCTATATCCGTTTTCGCCAAAAGCGAACCACAACCCAACTTCCTTAACCATTCCACAGCCTTATCAAAACGGACATACGAAACCGAAACCAGCTCAGGATCAATACCATCGTTCACCGACCGGCCAGTAGGATAGGACAAATGGTGGATGAGCCGAAACTTGTTAGGTTCCTTTTTCGGGACCAACCCCAACGGGGACACAACCAAGTCCGGCAATGGAGGGGCATCAAAAGGCCCCGCCATCCGTCCTAGCTCCACCTCCTTCCGTAACTTATCCGCAACAATCTCACCATGTAGGCGAGTCGACTGTAAATTTTTTAAACGAATCTCTCCCGTCTTAACCACTGACGGTATCTTGAAACCAAAACTAAAACCGTCACTCAACAATTCCGCCGACCCCCGATCCGGGTATCTACTTAGAAACGGCGCCATCCGATCTACCCTCACCGGGGTCCTCCCTTTTTGACGAAGACTCAGCGGCCTTTCCTTTTCCCTTCCGGAAGCACTTAAGGTGACTGTGGGCGCCACCACAGCCCGAACACTCGTGCTTGAATCGGCAGGAAGACCCAAACCGGCATTCCTTCTCATTAAACTGCCAGCAAACGCCCTTTTTGGGCCCCGACGAGGTGCCAAATGATCCCCCGCCGGTGCCCCCTGGAAAGGACTGTGATGCCGACTTCGGCGCAGCCATCAGCCGCATCCATAGACTAATTTCTTTGTGGTCCCACCGTAAACTGGGTCTGACCGCCTTCCTCTGGCGAAACTGCTCGTCATACCGTAGCCAAGCAGTCCCCCCATAGGTCCTATACGCCTCACAGATAGAATCCAGATAACAAAAAAGCGCCGTACAGTTATCCGGAGCCTTTTCCCCCACCACACCGGCCAGTATCACAAAGGCCTGCAACCAGTTCTGAAAAGTGCGGGGAATAAGGCGATAACGCCGCCGTTCTTCCTCGTCCTTTTTGCTCTCATCCGGTTTAACCCGATCCAGATTAAACTTTTCCAACGGAAGCAATGAGAATATTTCAACATATTCATCCTTCCATATTTTTTCCCTGGTCTCCTGCTTCAGATGCGCCCCCAACGGGCCATCAAAGCAAACATACACTTCCCCTCTCGCCTTGTCATCCAATCGAACAATGTCCACTGCAGCCGCAGCTGCGGCAGCGGGAGCCGCAGCTGGGGCCGCGGGAGCCGCCACCACCGGCTCACCAACCGCATTGCCACTAGCAACCCCTCCAACCGCAGGAGTCGCAACCTCCTGCCCCGTCGCTCCCTGCCACACCAAGCTAGGGCCCCCCACAGGGGCAAACAAACCCCTAACCAACCTCAACAACTCGGATGCCACACTGCCGTCACCCGTCACCACATTCACGACCCGCCCACCACTCGGGCCACCAAGTAAACCACCCGTACCACCAACCACATTCACGCCCTGCACGCCATCCATATCACCAGACACACCATCCATAGCCAAACCAGATGCACGAGAAATAGAAGACACCGTGGTCTTACCAGGCTGACTCCGAGAAGATCCCGAAACAGCCGTCACATGTCCTCCGCGTCGCACTCCAGCCGCCTCGCCGACCTCCACGATCTGGTCCCCGGTGCCGTCCTCCGCGCCGTCCTCCTCCAGGGTGGCCTCATCGTCCTCACTGGACCCAGGCCCAGGGAGCCCGCCGTCCGGCAGACTCGACCTTAGGCCCCGTCCGCCCGCAGCACCATCCATCCTCCGCGACGATCCAGACGCTGGCTCCGCCACATATACACCGCCTGGGGCATGCCGTCCGGCATCCCCGCGTGCTCCGGCTGATCCCGACGCCGTCCCATCGTTGTCCCTCCGCTGCGATCCCAGGCCGGGCCCCGCTGATCCGGGCCGTCTCCGCACGGACTCCCCCGCCGACACTGGGACCCCATGCTCCTGCAGGGGCCCCGCTCTGCTCCTGGACCTTGCTGCCGCCGCCACTGTGGCCTCATCTGCGCCCCGCGATCCCGCTGGCCCGCGCAACCCAGCTGGCCCCCGTGACCCCGCTGGCTCATACGACCCCGCTGGCCCACGCGACCCCGCCGACCCACGCGACCGCGCCGGCCCACGTGACCGCGGCGGGTCAGGTGACCGCACCGGGTCAGGCGAGCCTGCCGGATCGCGGGGACGCGCCGGGACGGGTGAGTACGCGGGGTCACATGACCGCGCCCGGTCAGGTGACAGCGCCCGGTCAGGTGACAGCGCCGCCCCACGTGACCGCGCTGCCCCACGCGACCGCGCCGCCCCACGTGACCGCGCCGCCCCACGTGACCGCGCCGCCCCACGTGACCGCGGCGGGTCAGGTGAGCGCGCTCGGTCAGGTGAGGCCGCCGGAGCACCAGGGGACGCCGGGTCACGTGAGCGCAGCGGAGCACGTGACCGCGCCGGGTCAGGTGACCGCGACGGGTCAGGTGACCGCGCCGGGTCAGGTGACCGCGCCGGGTCACGCGGCCGCGACGCGCGCGTCACTGCCGTGCGCCGCGAACCGGAAGAGGAGGGGAGGCCGGCCGTGTCGCTCACCGCCCCGTTGCCTTGGCGCCCGCGGCCCGACTTCCGGCCGGGGCCTCGCGACGTTCCGGCTCCCGGATCCACCGCCGCACATCCACTTGGGCTCCGTCTCCGCTGCCGGCTCCTCGGCGTCATCTCCGGGCTGAGGCGCTCCGGGGGCCGAGTTCTTCGCTGCCGCTTCGGAGGCAGGGGGGTCCCATCTTCCTCGCCGACGCCGGACCATCGCTGGAGCTGCTCGTCCATCCAACGCTGTCCACGCTGCTCCGCCATCCTCTTCATCTGTGCCATGAAGTCCTCCATCTTCGGGATCCAGCCACAACGATTCCAGTCACCGTCCAGGTAGGAATGACCCACCCCCCCTCTGACCGGCCCTATATACTACCCCCTATAGCCACCACCCCCTGACCAATCAAACTGACCCCTGATCCTAACTGCCCCTTAGCACCACCCCCAAATTTCGCGCCCAAACTGACTTTCTCCATTAACCCCTTATTAACCCTATGGCCTGGCATCCCTCCTAGTCATGTAGCCCTCCCTTAAGCCCCTTCGGGTCAGCAGTCCGGGCTCTTCCTTTGGGAGTCACTGCTATTTCACAGTGCAGAGGACAGATGGCAGGCAGAATGTGCAGGCTGCGCACCTGAAGTCACAGAGACACTGAAGAGGTGAGGAAGAATCCTGACTCAGCAAGGAGGTGCGATGACATCATTACTCTGTGCTTCCTGTGTGGATGGAACCTCAGTAGAAATAGTGCACTGACTGAAGCAGACATTGCGGGAAAGGTGGAAAGTGAGTAGTTTTTTTATTGTCAGTACTTGTGGACTTGATGCCTTCTGGGGGCAGTGGAGGAACAGACAACGAATATGGTATTTGGACGTCTGTTGGGGCTGCAGGTATGACCAGACCCTGAGTCACAGCCTAATGGCAAGGCAAATAGGATACAGAAATAACAATACCACGCCACCTAGATACACATAGAGCTATAAAACATATATGTGAGCAACCATATATGTAAATGAAAGGGGCATCCACGTATATATAAAGGGTGCCTGCAGGATAAAAAGGAAATAGCATATTCCACACAGTACAACATATGAATAAAGCATATATGAATTGAAATGCAGTTTTTTAATCATTTAAAAAAGGGGGGAATAAAAATAATTGCAGTACATTACCAATGTTAGATATTAAACACACAACGAGTCCTAAAATACTTGATTAATAGTAGCCTGCAGTGACAAGTTTAAAAACTTTAAGAAAAATATACCTCAGAACAATAACTATGCAAATTAAGGTCACGGATGCCCACAATGGGGACTAACCGTGCCTAGCACTTACTCCATGACATGTATCCAAAACAGAAGAATTCAGAGTAATAAATTGTGCAAAATATAACAATATTTATTGATGTATAAACACGCAAGCCACACAAAAGGAAAAAATGGCCATTGTAAATCACCATTAAAAACACCATAGACAAGGGGAAAGTAGCCTTAAAGTGGACAGGAATACAACTACATAGATGTACAATATAAGTAACCTGAACTAGTAATAACTCTCATATACAATATATCATGCATAAATACATCATGTGTAACACTTAAATCAACAAAAGAGACATAAATTGTTGCATTTTGCCATAAATTGCAGTTATACAAGAAGCCAAAATAGGCAGTATTGGATATATCCCAGGATTGCACGTAATATAACCTATACAGTGCAAACATGGTACAAAGCAGTAAACGGGTCACTGGAAGCAAAAAGGTGCTATATGCAAGTACTACAAGTCCCAGTAAGGGGACCCCATGAAAATGAGCCCCCTAACCATCCAACGCACATTTCAGCATTATATAAATACCCTTGTGGATACAGCTTCATCAGGGAGGGAAGACATTTAAAAGCTTTCACAACCAGAAGAGTCAGATAGTAGTCAGAAGCTCCGCTCTGGGAGCACTTACAGTTACCACAGGGTAGTGCCTGGAGGAGAGATGTCCGTAAAATATCCAGTGCAGATGAGGGATCCTGCATCTGATCTGCTCGGTGAGGACACTCTGGCCGGCAGACGATCACAGTCGCTTCTAAGTAACCCCAGCGTGTGACGTCACAGTGATGCTTCGGGTGCCTCGCAGACTCTTCTTCCGATGCGCTTCCAAGAGACCGGCTTTCTTTCTTAGGGAATCATTACTATATGTTTTTTTAGCTCTATGTGTATTTAGGTGGCGCTGTATTCTTATTTCTGGGTTTTAGTACTGTCAGAATTACTGGGAATCTGCTGTGATTTTCCCAGACTTTAAAAGTTATGAGAAATAACTCTACTGCTCTAAAAACATTTTTTATGGGGGGCATTTAGAGAGGGAACCCAATTAGGACCTTTGCTATGAGCCCCATGATTTCCATGAATGCCACTTACTAAATTGGTAAGACAATTATGCATCGACTTGGGCAACTAATGACATCTTGAAACTTCAGAAGATTGGATTCTGGGCGAGGTTTGATTCTTGTCTGTGTACCTGTTCCAGTCTTGTCTGTGTTCCCAGATCTGCCCTGCCTGAATTCTAGTACTCGTCCTGTCTGTGGCTCCATTACTGTCCTGCTGTCATCCAGCTCCACTCAGCTATTACAGTCCTGAACACTGCCCTGGAAGTGGCACCTGGCGTCTACCGGCAGTGAAGCCCAACCTCACCATCAGAGGCTCTGGTAAATACCTGGTAGGCACTTACATAACTCCATGCTTACCCACACACTTGTCTGATGAATCTAGTGCTGATCATAACATCCTCATGGTTTTATAGAAGCCTAGGTACATAAATTTCTTACTTTGATGAAATTTCTGTGCTGATATCAGAAAAAAAAAATATCCGGCCTCTGCCCCCTTAATAGCCGGCCATCACTCACCTGTTTCCTCAGCACACATGACAGATCTGTCATAAGGATAAGGAATTTTACGTACAAGTAAATGTAAAACAAACATAGGGATGTGCTTAGATGTTACGATTAAAAAAAAAATCCGGCCTGCTCATCTCCCCTTAATAGCCGGCCATCACTAACCTTTGTATTTTCCCATTGCCCAAAACAGCACTAGATGCTGGTGCTATCAGGAGCATGGGGAAATCCACTTACTGGTAAGTATAAAATGTGTTACACAAACCTATGTCTTATAGCACAGGTGTTATAGCGCTTACTTACTACCAGCTGCTGGATGGATCTGCTGGCTTCTTCGTTTTCCGTCCTCCTAGTGTCTTTCATCCAAGTCAGGTGTCTTCAGAGGAGCAATGACGGTCTTCATCCATGTAGTGATGCATGATGATATTGGATATTTAGTCTCCTGGTCTCTTCTCATGGTCTTATTGAGGCACAAGTACATATTTTTCTTACTTTGATGACATTTCTAATCTGGTATCTGGAAAAAAAATCCGACCTTCTTATCTCCCCTTAATAGCTGACCATCACTCACCTTTGTATTTTCCTGTTGCCCAAGACAGCACTAGATGCTGGTGCTATCAGGAGCATGGGGACATCCACTTACTGATAAGTAAAAAATGTGTTACACATGCCTAAGACTTGTGGTGCTGGTGTTATAGCGCTTACTTACCGCTAGCTGCTAGATGGATCTGCTGCCTTCTTCTCTTGTCCTCCTCCTGGCATCTTCCATCCCAGTCATGTGTCTTCAGAGTAATGTCGTACTTCATCCATGTAGATATCTATGGTGATGCGGGATATTCAATCTCCTGGTCTTGTACTCTGTAACGCCGGAGTTCCTTTACCTATATTTGATGTTTGCTGGCGTCCCGGTGTTTGCCAGTGCTTATGCCCCTGCATTCTCCTCTTCCACCACCCAGCAGGGATACTAATGCCGTTAACTCCTCGGCCGCCTGCTTTGGTTGCGAGTGTGCATGTGTTACATGGCCCTCTACTCCCTCGCATGGCGATCCACGTGTGTCTAGGTCCCCTGCCCTCTTGAATGGCTGTTCATGTGTGTCTCGGTCTTCTCTGCCACATGGCCGCTCACTTGCTGCTTGGTCCTTGGTTCTCCTGCACTGCCATCCTCATGCGTGGTCCTTTGCTGTCCTGCATTGCTGCCCACATGTAATGCGGACACTGGTTCTCCTCCGCGGCTGCCCACTTGTGCTTTGGTTTTCAACTCCTGGCAAGGTCCCTTAGGCTCCAAGGCCTGCTCTTGCTGATCGGGTTCCCTGGTTACTAGGATAGAATATGTGTGCGCAATCCTCTTCCCTTTAAGGTGCAGCAAACCTCTGTGAAGATGTCCCCAGCCTTTCTCTGGGTGGCACCAGGCATTTAAAGCCCATTCCCCTGTTGGACGGGGCTTGAGCAACGCTTTAAGTTTTTAACCTTTTCCTGTCATGTTGGTCCAGCCTGTTGCTCCAGTTTACCTATATCCAGCTCCAGTCCTGCCTGTAACCAGTTCTGTGTCTGCTGTGTTCCTGGACCCATCCAGCCTGTGTTCCTGTCCATGTTCCTGTATCCAATCAGCTTGTCTTCCTGTCCGTGTTACTGGATTCATTCAGCTTGTTTTTCTGGCCATGTTTTTGGACCCATCCAGCCTGAGTTCCTGCCAGTGTTCCTGGACACGTGCAGCCTGGGTTCCTGTACCTGATCTGTTCTGTGTTGATGGATCCCTCCAGCCTGTGTTCCTGTATCCTTACCTGCATCAATTCCTTTCTCCACGTACCAGCCTGTGTTCATGTGTCTGTATTCCGGTATCAGTCTGGCCTGAGTCTGGTGTCCTTCCTCAGTCCGGCATGTCCTGCGTCCGTCAAATTTAGGGTTCAGCGTATTCAGAGACCGGCGTATCCAGGATCCAGTGTTCAGTATATCCAGTCTTGCAATTGTTTCTGTTCCAGTCCTTTCTATGTACCTGTTCCAGTCTTGTCTGTGTTCCTGACTCTGCCCTGCCTGAATCCTAGTACCCGTCCTGTCTGTGGCTGCGTTACTGGCCTGCTGTCATCCAGTTCTGCTCAGCTAGCACAGTCTCGGACACTGCACTGGGAGTGGCACCTGGCTTCTACCGGCAGTCAAGCCCAACCTCACCATCAGGGGCTCTGGTAAATATTTGGTAGATAAGCCCCTCCCTTGTAACGGTAAGAACAGCTCTGCCTGTGATCCAGTGGGTTCAAGCTTACCAACACACTTGTGTGCGATGAATCCAGCGCTGAGTATAACATCTTTATTGTTTAATAGAAGCCTAGGTTTATATTATTCTTACTTTAATAAAAAAAATTGTTTAAAAGAACAGAGAGTCCTCAGTGGTTGATACCTTTTAATGGCTAACTGAAAAGATGGTAATAATTGCAAGCTTTCGAGACTACTCAGGTCTCTTCATCAGGCATGGTATAACACAAAATCTGAAGAGTCACGTATTTATAAATACGTGACTCTTCAGATTTTGTGTTATACCATGCCTGATGAAGAGACCTGAGTAGTCTCGAAAGCTTGCAATTATTACCATCTTTTCAGTTAGCCATTAAAAGGTATCAACCACTGAGGACTCTCTGTTCTTTTAAACAATTTTTTTTATCTCTACTGGCTAACACGGTACAAAGATATATTTTACTTGTATCTTACTTTAATGACATTTCTGAGCTGATATCTGAAAAAAATTAAAATCCGGCCTCCTCATCTCCCCTTAATAGCTGGCCATGACACACCATTTTCCCCATCACCCATGACAGATCTGTCATAAAGATAAGGAAATTCACGTACCAGTAAATGTAAAACAAACATAGGCATGTGCTTACATGTTAAGATTGAAATAAAAAACAAAATCCGGTCTCCTCATCTCCCTTTAATAGCTGGCTATCACTCACCTACCTTTGTATTTTCCCCTTGCCCAAGACAGCACTAGATGCTGGTGCTATCAGGAGCATGGGGAAATCCACTTACTGGTAAGAATAAAATGTGTTACACATGCCTATGTCTTATAGCGCAGGTGTTATAGCGCTTACTTACTACCAGCTGCTGGATGGATCTGCTGGCTTCTTCGTTTGCCGTCCTCCAAGTGTCTTACATCCCAGTCAGGTATCTTCAGAGGAGCAATGACGGTCTTCATCCATGTAGTGATCCATGATGATATTGGATATTCAATCTCCTGGTCTCTTCTTATGGTCTTATTGAGGCACAAGTACATGTTTTTATTACTTTGATGACATTTCTAATCTGGTATCTGAAAAAAAAATTATCCGACCTCCTTATCTCCCCTTAATCCCCATCACTCACCTTTGTATTTCCCTGTTGCCCAAGACAGCACCAGAAGCTGGTGCTATCAGGAGCATGGGGACTTCCACTTACTGGTAAGTATAAAATGTGTTACACATGCCTATGACTTAATGATGCAGGTTTTATGGCGCCTACTTACTGCCAGCTGCTGGATAAAACTGCTGGCTTCTTCTGTTGTCCTCCTACTGGTGTCTTTCATCCCAGTCAGCTGTTGTCAAAGTAATGGAGGTCTCCATCCATGTAGTGATCGATGGTGATGTTGGATATTCAATCTCCTGGTCTCTCCTTGTGGTCCTCTAGAGTCTCCGGTACATATTTTTCTTACTTTGATGGCATTAGGCTATGTGCCCACGGGCGCTCGTACCTGCGGATGTATCCGCAGGTACGAGCGCATGTTTCCCGCAGCTGCCCGCCGGCGTCCGCAGCTATTTTTAGCACTGAGATTCCAGTGGAATAGCTGCGGGAAACATGCGGACATTCATGCGGCTTACCTGCGGACGTCCCGGCCTCTATCTCCATAGCGGAGGGCCGGGATTTCCGCAGGTAATTCCGCATGAATAATTGACATGCAGTTACGTGCGGCTGCGGGACATCCGCAACATGTTCCGCAGCCGCATTTTCCGCAGCGTGGACACAGCACTCCCCATGTCCCATAGGATAACATGGGGAGTGTCTGTACATGCTAAAACCTGCGGATTTATCTGGAAAATCCAGAAAAATCTTCAGGTTTTCCGCGGCAAAATCCGCAGAAACAAGCTCCCGTGGGCACATAGCCTTACTGAGCTGGTAGCTGGAAAAAAAAAATCCGGCCTCCTCATCTCCCCTTAATAGCCGGCCATCACTCACCTCTTTCCTCATCACCCATGAAACATCTGTCATAAGAATAAGGAAATTCAAATACCAGTAAATATAAAACTATCATAGGCATGTGCTTAGATGTTAAGATTTAAAAAAAAAAAAATCCAGCCTCCTCATCTCCCCTTAATAGCCGGCCGTCACTCACCTTTGCCTTTACCCTCTGCCCAAGACAGCACTAGATGCTGATGCTGTCATGAACATTGGGAAATCTACTTACTGGTAAGTATAAAATGTGTTACACATGCCTATGTAATATATCGCAGATGTTATGGCGCCTTCTTCTGGTGTCTTTCATCCCAGTCAGGTGTCATCAGAGTAATGGAGGTCTCCATCCATGTCTCTTCTCATGGTGTTATTGAGACACAGGTACATAATTTTTATTACTTTGACAACATTACTGAGCTGGTATCTTTTAAAAAAAAAAAAAAAAATAATCCGGCCTCCTCATCTCCCCTTAATAGCCGGCCAACACTCACCTCTTTCCTCATCACCCATGACAGATCTGTCATGAGGATAAGGAAAGTCAATTACCAGTAAATGTAAAACTATCATAGGCATGTGCTTAGATGTTACGATTAAACAAAAAAAAAAATCCGGCCTCCTCATCTCCCCTTAATAGCCGGCCATCGCTCACCTTTGTATTTCTCCCTTGCCCAAGACAGCACTAGATGCTACTGCTATTAGGAGCATGGGGAAATCCATTTACTGGTAAGTAAAAAAGTGTGACACATGCCTATGACTTGAGGCGCAGATGTTATAGCGCTTACTTACCGCCAGCTGCTGGGTGGATCTGCTGGCTTCTTCTCTTGTCCTCCTCCTGGTGTCTTTCTTCCCAGTCAGGTGCCTTCAAAGAAATGGAAGTCTTCATCCCTGTGGAGGTCCCCGGTGATGTTGGACATTCGATCTTCTGGTGTTCTTTGCATTATCTTCTGGAGGCTCAGGATCACAGCATGCTCTGATATTATTGAGCTGGTGTCTTGTTGAGGGTTTCCCAGTTGACAAATGAAAACCCTCTGAACCTGGCCTGGTCCTCTGGTGTTATAGAACACCTAGCCTCTGCTGCTTCGATGTTTTGAAGCTTTAATGGATGGGAGCTGGGATTACGCTTAGTTGGCTACAAGAAAATGAGGCAGAAAAACAAAGTCATTGTGAACTTGGTGACTAATTATAGCAATCTTAGATTTGAAGTATTGAAAAGAAATTTCTCAATGTTTAAGGAATGTTTTCAAATGTAAAAAGAATATCTCAGAGACAAAACCAGCACCGCATGCATTGCATCTCAGGTCTAGTCACCTCAATGAGCTTCAATGCCATTAATAATCTATATGGACAATTATACTTTTGTCTTATCATGAATAGGATGCAGAATTATGTGCACTGTAACATGAAAGTGCTGAAGCATGGTTAGAATGAGAAATGACCAGAAAACAGTTTTTACACAAATACAATATAACCTGTCATTATAACTTCAGCTCTGGAAACAGTGGCATAACTAAAGTTTGATAGGCTTTGGAATAAAATTTGGACCTGGGCCCCCCCTCCACGTACACCGACACTCGGGGTATGGGATAATGACGCCGACACTTGGCTCTTAGGCTATGTGCACACTAGAGCTTTTTACCCGCGGATTTACCCGCGGATTTGCCGCGGAAATTTCTTGAGAAATGGCTGCAATCTTTGTGCAGACATTTCCCAGCAATTTCTATGAAAAAAAAAAGCTGTGCGCACTTGTGCGGATTTTTCTCAAGAAATTTCCGCATGAGGAATTTCTCGAGAAACTTTCTTGAGAAAATGAACATGTCCATTATTTCCGCAGGTACCCTGCGGATTTCTGCAGTACAGCCTGCAAAAATCCGCAGGGAACCACCCACGGGAAAATCGCAGCAATTCCGCGGCTATTCCGCGGCTAATCCGCGGCAAATCCGCGTCAAATCCGCATGCGGATTTGGTGCGGATTTTTTCCGGAGGTCCGGAAATCTTTCACTCCCAGAAGTTTCTCAAGAAATTTTCTTGAGAAACTTCACATCTCTAGTGCGCACATAGCCTTACCCTCAGCACCCAGGTTTACCATGATCTGACATCCCTTTTTCTATCAGTACCCAGCTTTCTTATGTTTTCATATCCATCTTGTCGTGGAGACCTAGCTTCCCCATGCTCTACTATACATCTTTCCCTCAGCACCCAGCTTTCCCATAACAGCATGGGAAAGCTGGGTGCTGAGACAATATGTATAGCAGAGCATGGAAAAGATGGGTGCTGAGGGAAAGAGCCATTTTCCGTCAGCAAAAAAACCTTTCCCATCCAGTGCTTGTATATTTGTCCCCCCCTTATATATAGTTCTCCAAATACAATACTGGCCCCCACATAGCCTTTCATATAGTATAAAGGGTCCCACATAATTCTTCATATATTAGAATGCACCCCCATAATCCACCATGTATTATAATGCATTTCCCATAGTCCTCCATGTATAAAGTAGCCCTCATAGCCCTCCAATTATTATAATGCCACTCCCATAGTCCTCCATGTATTATAATTCACCCCATAGTTCTCCATATGTTATAATGCACCCGTTAGTCCTCCATATATTATACTGCAACACATAGTCCTCCATACATTATAATACACCCCCATAGTCCTATATGTATTATAATGCAGCCCTATTGACCTTCATATTGTATTATACAGCCCCATAGTCTTCCATGTATAATGCACCCCTATAGTCCTTGTATAAGGTGTCCTTCATATTGTATTATGCATACTCCTCCATTTATAATGCACCCCTATAGTCCATGTATAAGATGTCCTCTATGTATAATGCAGCTGCCCATAGACCTTCATGTATAATGCAGCCCCATAGAACTCCATGTATAATGCAGCCCCATACACCTCCATGTATTATGCAGCCCCCTAGGCCTCTGGCCACCATGTACTTACTGATTTAAAAAAAAAACAAAAAAAACAACAAGTACTCACCTCTCCTCGTTCCCCCGCTGCTCTGGTCAGAGCATCCTCCCGTCCTGCACTTCGTGATCTGCAGTTTCAGCACAGTAGTCACGCAGAAGTAACGTCACCATGCTCTGCTGCATTGAGACGTCAAACACAGGCACAGGGGGACAATGATGAAGCATGGAGTGGAGCGCGCCGTTTGATGCTTCATCATTGCTGTGTGCGATGATGGGCGAGGGTGACCCGGTGCCGCTGCCGCTGACACCGGGGTCCCCTTGACTCACGGGCCATATAGCAGCCGCGTGGTTTGCCACAGAACAGCGCAGCTCCTCTCTCAAAGAGAGGAGCCGGCTGCTGTTCTGCAGGATGGGTGCTGGGCCCCTAACATGCCGGGCCCGGTCGCGATGGCAAGCTCTGCGACTGCAGTCATTACACCAATGTCTGGACACTTGGGCCTGTTAACAGACTTTCCAAATTGTTGTTAGCTCGATCAGTTCTGTTTTGTGACAAAAGGTTTTTTTTTTCTTCTGGCCAAAATCAGTAGTGGAGACTATATAAAAAAAGGAGAATTATGGAAAAATGTAAACTCTTCTCTGGAGGTCTTTCTGAAAAGTTATCAAGAAGTTGTGAACTTGGCCTCATGGACTGCTCATTTTAATCTTTTAAGTCAAGGTTCCTCTCTTCTAGCTCAGGCTACAGACACCTGTGCAGTGCTTTGTTGGATTTAATGTTTTTTCACCTTATAAAACTTATAACCAGTTAATTATTCGCATACAGACTGCAAAAAGGGTCTTAAAGAGGCACAATACTTTAGATTAGACATACATCATTAATTAATTAAGTTTTCCAACCAACCCGATAAGGCCTTGTGCGCACTAGGCGTTTTTGCTGCGTTTTTAGCGGCTTTTTTTACTGCGTTTTTGTGCTGAAAACGCAGTGACATTGCTTCCCTAGCAATGTCTATGGGTTTTCATAAGTGCTGTCCGCACACAGCGTTTTTTTGTAGCTGCGTTTTTGTGGTGACCACAAAAATGCAGCATGTCAATTATTTCTGCGTTTTTCACTGCGTTTTTCACCCATTGAGTTCAATGAGATGTTCAACAACGCAATGAAAAACGCATATAGCTGCGTTTCTATGACTAAAAACGCAGCTATAAACGCAAGGGGTGGGCAGTAAAGTGACGTGTACAGGAAGAGGATTCCTTCTGTTGGTAAACACAGAAGCATGAATCCTCCCGGTACCGTCACCGCTGCGTCCACAACCCGCCCGGTGCCATGTCAGCTCCGTGCGGCGCCATGTCTGGGCGGGAGGTGGAGGCAGCGGCGAAATCCAAAGTGAACAGTAGAAAAAAAAAAATATGTCATACTCACCTGTCTGCAGGGTCCCGGTGCCATGCCCGCTCCTGTCCCGGTACCGCCGCTCTGGCTGTGTGCAGTCTCCCCGGGGCACGTACGAAGCTTGCAGGACCTGGCGGTGGATCACCTGATGCAGTCACCTGACGCATCAGCTGATCGTAATTCTCGCGGTGTCGCCGCCTTTTTCGTGCCCGGCCGGCTATCAGCTGATCCTACCGTCAGGGGACTTCATCAGCTGATTACCGTCAGCTCCTGCAGCGATGGGACAGGATTAGACTCTCATCCGATTGCTCCAGGAGCTGCCGGTAATCAGCACAGACGTGAGTATTTATTTTTATTTTATTTTTTTTGCACTGATGCATCAGCTGATTGTATATTCGGCTTTTATACAATCAGCTGATGTGTGATGTGATTCACGTAGTTTAACCTGACACATCTGATCGCTTTGCCTTCCAGCAAACCGATCAGATGATATTGGATCCGGATTGGACAGCGCGGGACCCTTGACCCAGGATTACTGCGGAGGGGGGTTCTTTATTTCAATAAAGATGGAGTCACTAATTGTGTTGTGTTTTATTTCTAATAAAAATATTTTTCTGTGTGTTGTGTTTTTTTTTTTATCATTACTAGAAATTCGTGGTGGCCATGTCTAATATTGGCGTGACAGCATGAATTTCGGGCTTAGGGCCAGCTGATAATATACAGCTAGCCCTAACTCCATTATTACCCAGCGAGCCACCCGGCATCAGGGCAGCTGGAAGAGTTGGATACAGCGCCAGAAGATGGCGCTTCTATGAAAGCACCATTTTCTGGGGTGGCTGCGGACTGCAATTCGCAGTGGGGGTGCCCAGAAAGCTTGGGCACTCTGCACTGAGAATTCCAATCCCCAGCTGCCTAGTTGTACCTGGCTGGACTCAAAAATTGCGCGAAGCCTATGTCATTTTTTTTTAATTATTTCTTGAAATTCATGAAATAAAAAAAAAAAAAAATAAAAAAAAGGGCTTCCCTTTATTTTTGATTCCCAGCCAGGTACAAATAGGCAGCTGGGGATTGGGGGCAGCCTGTACCTGCCTGCTGTACCTGGCTAGCATACAAAAATATAGCGAAGCCCATGTCATTTTTTTTTCTTTTTGGGCAAAAAATTCCTGCATACAGTCCTGGATGGAGGATGCTGAGCCTTGTAGTTCTGCAGCTGCTGTCTGTTCTCCTGCATAAACTAGTTCTGCAGCTGTCTGCTCTCCTGCATAAACTAGTTCTGCAGCTGTCTGCTCTCCTGCATACACTAGTTCTGCAGCTGTCTGCTCTCCTGCATACAATGAACATTTTGACGAAGGAAATGACATCAGACCTTTTTTTTTTTTCTTTTCATCAACAATCTTTAATGGCATTGTGCACTGATTAAAAACGCAGTGAGCAAAAACGCAGCAAAAAAACGCACCAAATCGCGGTAAAAACGCATGCATTTTTGTCGCGTTTTTTAGCCGCGGGTGCGTTTTTTGAGACAAAAACGCACATAAAAACGCAGCGTGTAAAAAACGCCTAGTGCGCACATACCCTAATAGTATTGTAAAGATTAACGCCATCCAAATTACTTTCCAATCCTAACATTAACCATAAAGTATAAGAGAGCCAAAAGTGAAGAGTGTTGGAGAATATGTAAGTCTTATCCAAGTGACATATCAGTAAAATATATACTTACTACAGGGATGTATGGTGGGTCCATCCTAAGGGCTTCCACTGAGACCCAATCAATACGCTGGAAGAATTGATGTTCTCGAATGTTACCATTGACTCCCAATCGCTGGACAGGATCTTTCTGGAGGAGCTGAAAATGAGAAACATATTTAGAATTTAGTAAGTGAACCCCGTGATCTGCGGAACACACAAGAATCTGAACAATAAAGATTATAACACAGTGATCACTTCATTCTGATTGCTGCTCTCCAGTAGCATCATTGAAGCTCATGTGCCCCAATGCAAAGCTCCAACGGGGCCCACAATTATTGCAAGTCTTTTATAGCATTGGTCTTTCCACATAGGCCAAAGGGACTTTTGGGGCCCCCAAGTCTCTAGGGCTCTGGTGTGATTGCACCTATTGTAATTGCACCCCTGCTGCTCTCCATTTTTAGTTGTCTGTTGTGATAATAAAAAATAGCAATATTTAGTGGTGACGGGTGCAATCAATGGAAAATGTCTGTGTAAAGCGCTGTTCAATTCAATTCCAATCACCATGTCAGCTGTTAATCTGGCAACCCTAATACTAGAATCTTACACCGTGAACATACTCACCTGTTTAATGATGTCCTTGGCGCCGGAGGAAGATTCATCAGAGAGTGTGCGATGGTATGCACTCTTACTGGGCAGCATATCGTTTAGGATGACACCAAACGAGTACCAGTCTACTCCGGCGTTATACTCCTTCTTGTCCAGCATCTGCCATAAAGAATCATTATTAGTACTGCTACATACTGTATGTCACCATACTGATATGTCTCATATTGCTGTCTATTTATATAGTAAATGGCACTGTGTTTTACTAACTATTCAAGAGACAACATCCTTGTAGACATGTGCGCTAGGAGGAATGAGAGACTCTAGTCCTCCCGCTTAGTGATTGTGAAGCTTCTATAGATGAAACATTTCACACTTGTTCTGAGGATAAGTTGAAAATCCCTTAAAGTGAACCTGTCAGGAACAATATTCACCCAGAACCACGTGCTGTTCTGGGTGCATATTACTAATCCCTTCCTATCAGTCCCTGTATATAGTAGCATAGATAAAGAGATCTTTAGAAAAAGTATTTCTAAAGCTCCTTTATGATATGATAATGAGCACAGGGACACGTCACAAGGACGTTAGTTCCTGCGCTCACTCTGCCCTTAGCATGTTAGCACGCCCACATGGATGTGCTAACATGCTATACAATGCGAATTTCCTAGCATCAACAGCGATGATGAGCGAACCTGTGTCCATTGTCACCGCCTCAGGAGCCGAGCCTAGGGTCAGTGCGCATAATCAGAATGCCAGCACTTCCGGACATGTGCACTAGACCTCTCTGAAGTCGGTACGCGTGCACCTGGCTTCATAGTGCGCATGACCAGAAGTGCGGGTCATTCTGATCATGCGTACTGACCCTAAGCCTGGCTTCTGAGGCGGTGACAATGGACATAGGTTAGCGGAGCTCCACAGCTCTGATCACTGGATAGTGGCAACTGCTCAATACTACAGATCAGCTCCTATTGAAATCAACACAGGCTGATCTGCAGTTTTCTGTGCTGACCACTAAACAGCACAGAGGTTCGGCTTTCCACGCTGCTTACATCTAGTTTCCGTGAATGATGATAGCTAATCGGTGAGGATGCCGGTTGTTAGATCCCCAACAATTTTATATTGATGACCTACCCAAAGTAAGTGTCATCAATATAAAAGAACCAGAAAGACCCTTTTAAGTGGAAAAATAATAATAATAATAATAATAATAATAATAATAATAATAATAAATAATTAAAATAAAAAGTAAAAATCTTTTCTCACCTCAGGAGCCATGTAACCCATGGTCCCAGCGTAACCGGTGGCTGTCCGGTCTCTGTGCATGTTGTCAAGAGCTAGACCGTAATCCATGATCTTAATATGGCCCGTATCAGCCACCAGGATGTTTTCGGGCTTCAGGTCTCTGTAAGAATAATAAAAAGTACCTGAATATGGAGTAGTTGTTTACTTATATCTGTGATCAATGATGACACACACTTTAATAAACATATTTTATTTTATTAAAATACTTTCATTGATGAAATTCTTTCATATGTCCTATTTGCAACACTGTGGATATAACTGCGGCTACATGTGACAGGCCGCTCATTGTAGCTTCCTGGCAGTGGTACCTACTAGAAACCCATTCACAGGGCATCAATCTGCAGGCCACCAGGGTGGAGAGTTAAGTACAGGCTTTAACACTGACTCAATTACCTATGGATGACGCCCTTAGAATGGAGGAACTGGATCCCACAAACTAGTTCGGCGGCATAGAATCTGACAAAAAGAAAATGAACAAGTATCAGTTCCTGTAGATAATACACTTGTGAATTCATATTAGTCAATGTCAATATAAGCATTATTCTATATTATCCTGCTTCCAGAACAATTTTCTATTATTACTAAAGATGAGCAATCTGGTTTGGAAAAGATTCGCCAATTTTAAATTTGGTACGAGCCTTGGCGCGCTCAGCTTGGGCTCGGATTTGCGAACACTTTTGTTAAAAGTCGGCAATGTTTGGTTATGTTTGGTAACTGTTCAGTTTGCAGATACCATCTACTCACAGCCCCATCACAGCCAATATCAAGTATTGGCATGGCTGTGATTGGCCAGGGAAATCATTGCAGTCAGACTCTCATCCAGGCCAGCTTAGTAAACTTCATCAATGTTCAATGCTTTCCCCACCTACCCTCTGTGTAAAGCAGTCTGTGTTTGGTTACTCCAGCAGTGAGGACGGAGTGCAGAGCACGCCCGGAAGATAGTGTCACATCATGGGCAAGGGCAGCTGTAGTCTCCTGCGGAGGACACTTATGGCCCCACAGGAAAGGACACGCTGCTTCCAGGATGCAGTGTGTCCTGACTCCTGAACAAGTGCATAAACACTGAAAGTGAAAGTCACTGCCAGAGTGCGGAGCAACCCACACTCTGGCAGCACTTTCACTTTGAAGCCACTGACGGACTGTCTGAAGGTAGAAAAACACGTTCTTTTAGCTAAAAGATGCAGATTTTTGCTGAAATTTATACACAAAATTCCTGCATCAAATCTGCATTTACTGGCAAAAAAACGCATCAATACTGCATCACTACTGCATAGAATATTTTGCTAGAAGATGCAGATTTGGTGCAGCAATTTGCAGCATAAATTTCAGCAACAAATCTGCATCTCCTGGTTTTTATGCGGTTTTCTGCCAAGAGATGCAGCTATAGTGCAGAAATGTCTCCATCTAGATTTCCAAGCAGCTGGGAACTCAAGGAATGTTAAAGGCTCTCTTGCAGCAGCTTTCAACACGGTAACTTTAAGGGAGCCTTTAAGTGAGCCTTTAATGTTCCTTAAGTTCCCAGCTGCTGGGACATCCGGAGGCTGTGGGCTGGTACCAGGGTTCAAAGCCTTCAGGTGTCCAAACAGGAGGGAATTCCAATAAACTTACAGGCTCTCTTAAAGGCTATTTTAAAGGCTCCCTTATGGATTCTGGATTACGCAGCTGCCGGGAGACCATGTGGCTATAAGCTTCGGTAACCTTTATGTTATATAAGTTGTATCTTGTCTGTAGTGGCAGGGACCTCAGAGCAACTGGCTTACACCTGTCACTCATCCATCCACCCAGCTCTTGATTTGAAAGTTCAAAATGCTAGGCCAGTCCCTGTGTCATGTATGGCCCATGCTTGACTGAAGTGGTAAGACACTATGGGTGCTGTGGGGCAATTGATGCCACTGTCCTACTGTCTGGTTCTAATTTTTGTAAATGTTGAGATTACAAGATGGGTCTCCAAGTTGTCTGTAGTGGCAGGGGTCTCAGAGCAACAGACCTACTCCTATCACTCATCCAATATTTTTTATGTTAATAATTTAGGAAGTTAATGGCTGTGACACAACAGTGTGGCTCCACCGTAAAACAATTTGAGCTGTATTAGCAGCTTTTAGACCCCCATTAAGGTGTTGTCTATGCCTTTGTTTTGCCTCCCATTGAATTCAATGGGTTGTTCAGCGAACCATTCAGTGAACACAGGTGAAGTCAGAGAACACGAACTGAACCTCGGGCATTTCGCTCATCTCTAATCATTAGGCTAAGCAATTTAATTTGAGTTACTTTAAAAATAATCAGAATTAATCTGAGCCCTTGATGAGACTATTATCAAATATTTCCACTTTCAGAAACAGACGGACTCGCAGGACCTGACCTTTCAGAAATGGAAGTAACGCTGTGACCGAAGTATCTAACTACCCATATATGTACAAAGTAGCTTGAAGTTTTACTTTAAGTAGTTGTCTGGTCTCAGAAGAAAAGTCTAATGTGACGGTGTAAAAAGTGCACAGTGTCAATATTCCTTTATCTTTACCATGTGTTTGGGCAGTCTCGTGACTGCATGTATGCAACTTACATACTTGGGATTACATGCAGACTATACTCCTGCACTTCTCTCAATTCTCTCCTATTGAGTGCAGCCAGGTGAGACTAGTCGGCACGTGACCACATGTTTACAAACACAGGATCGCCCACTTGAACAGTGAAAACAGAGAGATCATGTGACTGCTGACATTTATTCTGATGCCGGGCAAACCATTAGACACTTTACCTGGCACTGGTGATGTCAAGCCGCCCCTTCTTCCGTAGAAGTTTGGCAAAGTCCCCGCAGCGCATGTATTCCATACCAAGAAAGAGACTCCCCTGTAACATGGAACATACTTGTATACGCATTTCTTATACATTATAGACAAATACTGTATACATTTCAATATTTAAACCCTTAAGTAATGACAGATATTTTCTGTCAAAAGTAGGTGTCAGTTCCTGCATTATGATGGATATGCTCATCATGAACTTGAACTGTCACTGTGCGGAAACACTTTCTTTCAGCCATCTCCATTCTCCTTCTTCTGAAGCTGAGGTGCATGATGCGTCCTACGTCATGCACACGTGCCGGCATTGAGGTCCTGCGCAGGCGCACTTTGATCTGCCCTGAGCAGGGCAGATCAAAGTATTGTACTGCGCCTGCGCAGGACCTCAATGCCGACACGTGTGCATGTCGTAGGACGCATCATGCACCTTCAGAAGAAGGAGGACGAAGATGGCCGAAAGAGGAGGCGCCGCACACAGAGAACCGAGCCTCTCATTTGACCCATCGGCACCGACCCAACCGTTTAAGTAAGTATTATAAAGTCATTTTTTCGTTCTACACAGCGGCCTGGGCTCTTATATACAGCATGTTAGAATGCTGTATATAAGAGTCCACTGGTGATTGCCGCAGCTTATAGTCACCAAATCTGGTGACAGGTTCCCTTCAAGCAGTGAAGCTTTTATTCCATGCAGTGACAATTGTTAAAGGGGTTTTCCACTATTATGATACTGAATACTTATCCTTAGAATAAATCATCAGTATCAGATTGGGGAGGGTCTTATCAGCTGTTACCGGCTCCTTCAAAAGTGGAATGTAAACAATGTAAGGAGTGAATATTGTTTAGTGGTCACTGATGGGTACAGCAGTACAGCTTCTATTCAGATGAATGGGTCATCAATATCAAAGAAGTGGAAAACCCTTTTAAGGCTGGGGTCACACCAGTGGGTTGATTATGCAAATCACACTCTGATAAGTGATCAGTGTATGATCAGAAAGTGATGATACCTTGGTCTGGAATGAGAAGTCTGCGTGGACTAGGAAGGGGCTTCCAGTTGCCAGCTGAAGAACTCGCCTCTCCACCATGACATCCTCGTCATCACCAGCGGCTAGCAGGGCTCTTTTGCTAATGATCTTAACAGCAAATTGCCGGCGGGTTAAAGTATCTTCCGCCATCAGGACCTTTCCAAAACCTCCAGAGCCGATCTTATGATGGAATAGTAATCTCTCTTTGATGGAATGAGAGCTTGTGCTGGAGGTGGTAGGCCGAACACCGCTGTATCCTATCAGTGGAGATAAATGGGATACATCACTTGGCTGTACAGTATTCACAATGAGGATATCGTCAGCTCTAAGTAAAGTTTGTGCATCATGTAGGCTGTCATGAGATTGAAGAGATTGAACAATGTGAACATTTAAAGCGTTTTTCCATAATGACACTTATCACTAGAGATAAACAGAACTGGCGAGATTCAAGTTTGCTAAATCGCATGGATTTTACTGGAATATTTGATTCACAGTAAATTTCTTCTCTATAAACTCAATGTCCTTTATTAACCTCTGGGGTATTGAAAGCCCCCGGGTCATAAGAACCATAAGATATAGAAAAAAACCCCTACTAATACCACACTGCTTACTGTCTCCTGTAGGTCCTTGGTCCTTCTTCTCACCGCTGGCGAGAAGGGTATCTTCATGCTGAGCTAGGACTTTTGGCCGCATACACAGGAATGCCCTTGTGTACTCCAAGAGTGCACGTCCTAAAGTCATGGCGTACATCATTACGTCACTATGTGTGCTTCACCTTACAGCAAGCCTTCTAAACCGGGACTTTCGGCTCTGACTAAGCCTGGGATGTTCCTGTGCATGATGGCAACTCTGTACAGGAGATCTGAAAAGGTGTTTTACCATGTTGAACCTCTCTGTAGGGTTTTAACAGCTGTGTATGTTTAATCTGGTGCACAACGCTAATCAGAAATGCTTTCTGAGTGTTTCCTAACACTAAAGTGCCCCAGGCTCGCTATAAGAAGCGCACCAAAACACGTTCACTGTACTGTTGAGTGATGACTGCCATAGACATCTGGACAGATGCTATGGCTGCGTCACTCAAGAGCAAAGGTGTAGTAAAGTGCTCACTGCAGAATGCCCAGAGGTCAGGAGCAGCGTGCACCAGAGACAAATCTACATTTTCTAATTTGTGATGGTGATAAAATATACATTTGCAGACTTCTTTTTAGAGAATCACTCCAGCACTTTTTTGTGTGTATACAGGGTTGAACTGGCCCACCAGGGTAGCAGGGAATCCCCTGGTAGGCCTCGGGCCCTGAAGTATAGGGCCATGGGGCCTCCTGTTTCTCAGGTTAGGCATTTATTGGTGGGCAGACTGGGCAGCTGAACCAGGGCCCCCACGCTCTGAGGGGCCACCAGCCTTTAAATCATAAACTTTAGTGATCATACAAGTTGTGTACAATCACTGAAGTTTGCACAGTTGCAGAATGACCTTTAGTGGCATCAAAGTCATGTGACTCACCAAAGGTCCTAACGCTGCCCTGAGGACCTGCACAGATGAGGGACATAATTACTATATGAATGACAAAGGAATTCAGCTCACCCACTCCAAGTCTCCAGGCCTTCTCTCTGCAGCAAGGACAATCGGCCGGGAAACTGCAAGCATGTAAGAAAAGATCCAGCGCAGAAAGGAAGGCACTCTTCAATATAAATTTCCATATGATTTATTCCATGTGCACACATGTGAAGGTAGGTACAGACAGCCCCTAAGCAGGGGAAAAAATGACTAGCGACGCGTTTCGACCGTATTACATGGTCTTAGTCATGTCTAAGACCGTGTAAAGCGGTTGAAATGCGTCGCTAGTCATTTTTTCCCCTGCTTAGGGGCTGTCTGTACCTACCTTCATATGTGTGCACATGGAATAAACCATATGGAAATTTATATTGAAGAGTGCCTTCCTATCTGCGCTGGAACTTTTCTTACATAATTACTATATGGGGCCAGAATGAGGGACATATATTATTGGTTTATGGTGACAAGTGGGGCATAATTACTGTAGGGGAAATTATTATTGATGAAATAAAGGTGCATTTTGAGGATACTGTCTTCCATGGAGAACAAAAGTCTGATGTAGTGTAGAAATTGGGGTAAAAGTGTGGAATGTGCTCTGAAAGTGATCAGCTACAGGTGACTGTGTTATTTTCTGCAGAGTTGCCTCATAGCAGGAAGAAGTGATGGCGGTCAGTGCCGGATGAAGAGGAAAATGAAGCTGAGTAACTTCAGCTAGAGACGTCACTGGTAAGTCAGTGTATTACATGTATACACACTATACACTATATACAGCGCTCCTGTGTATTATGTCACTGGTGATCACTGTATTACCTATACACTGTATACAGAGCTCCTGTGTATTACAGTACTGATGATAATAATAGTGTTATTAGTATTGTAGTTTTAATTCATGATCATTATTGTAGTATTATACGTCCCTGTTTGGTAGTAATATGTGGTCTGGTCATGGTGTGCTGATATTTGTCTCTTGTGTTTGGTATTATTTGGTCATTATGTTGTGTGGTTATAGTATTGCAGTATTTCTCCTTTGCATGTGGTTGTATTCTGTCACTATGTGGTCTGATTATGTTGTGGCGGTATTACTCTCTTGTATGTGGTTATATTCGGTCATTATGTGGTCTGGTCATAGTGTTGCGGTATTTCTCCCTTATATGTGGTTATATTTGGTTACTACGTGGTCTAATTATGGTGTGGCAGTATTCCTCTCTTGTATGTGGTATTATTGGTTTTGGTATAGTAGATTGTATCATGTATGGTGGTCACTTTTTCTCTCTATAAGGGGGAGATTATTTCCAGTATCTATTAAATACTTGAACATTAAACCCCTCTCTGTCCTGTGATTATTGCACTGTAGGAAACATGCACTTACATAGGTTCTCCGGTCAAAATAAGTGGAAAGTAAAAACCGGTCTTATGAGCGCTAGTAATAGATCTATTAGTCTTTAGTTTTCTTGGAATTAATACAGCTTTATTCGTGACAGAATATAATAAAATAAAGCTCTTGTTTTCACAACGCGTTTCAGCAAGATCCACTTGCCATCCTCAGGAGGCGCACAACCTAACAAGGTGAGTAGTTTTGTTAAACAAACATAAACATTCTATCCCACGGGTGCTTCTCATATGCGCTATCATATATTTTACAGTGACCTCCGGTCAAAATAAGTAATCATCTTTTCTAAGGCCACGTGCACACGTTGAGTATTTGGTAAGGATTTACCTCAGTATTTGTAGCCAAAACTAGGAGTGGTAAAATCAGAGGAAAGTATAATAGAAACACGACACCACTTCTGCGTTTTTCACCCACTCCTGGTTTTGGCTACAAATAGTGATGTAAGATACTGACCAAATACTGAATGTGTGAACGTGGCCTAAGGATAAGTGAAAACTTAAGCGGGCTTTACACACTACGATTTTGCTACAGCGATCTCGTTGGGGTCACGGAATTTGTGACGCACATCCGGCCGCTGTAGCGATCTCGTTGTGTGTGACGACTAGGAGCGATTTTGGATCATTACAAAAAAGTCCAAAATCGCTCCTCGTTGACATGGGGGTCCGCTCCCAAGTATCGATGCTATCGCTTCGCCGAAGTTGTTCCTCGTTCCTGCGGCAGTGCACATCGCTGTGTGTGACCCCCGTAGGAACAAGGAACAAAATATGGAAGGAAGGAGATGGGCGGGATGTTCATCCCGCTCATCTCTGCCCCTCCGCTTTCATTGGGCGACCGCTGAGTGACGTCGCTGTGACGCTGAATGGACCGCCCCCTTAGCAAGAGGCGGTACGCCGGTCACAGCGACTTCGCTATGCAGGTAAGTATGTGTGACGGGGGTGCCGGATTTTGTGCGCGACGGGCAGCGATATGCCAGTTTCACACAAACGAAGGGGGCGGGTCGCATGCTAGCGATGTGGGTACCTATATCGTAGCATGTAAAGCCACCCTTAGTCATCAATGGGGATCTGATTGCTGGGACCCGCACTGATGGGCCAAATGTGCAACTTTTATCTCCATTACACTGGAGCTCATGTCCGACTCGACCCCTGATCCATTCATTCCCTCAGTGGCTGCCGTGTGCTGTGCTTGGCTTTTTCTGTCCGCCCCAAAGTGGATCAGTAGAGCTGCGGTCACACATCTGACCTGCTGCCACTGCATATTATAATGGGGATAAAAATTCCAAAATCTTCCGATCGGTGCGGTTTCCCCTGGTCGGATTCCATCAATCAATTAGTTATCACCTACCTAACCTGTGGATCGGTGATAACTTGTTGTTGTAGCGCCTGGTCCCGCCAGATCCCGAGGGGGGCGCTCTCCCTCACATCTGCCCAGCCCCAGCATGGCCCCCACGTGCACTCACGGTCCCAGCCGCCGGCAGCGACGTCCTTCCTCTTACCGGTCCCATGGCTCTGCAGGCTCTGCTCCTGGTTTGGGTCCTGCTGTACGTCCTGCTCACTCCCGGGTCGGGCGTCCTGCTCCAGGGGCTGCTTCAGCCTCTTCCTGTCTCCCGTCCACACACAGATCTGCAGTAAGTGACTCTAGGCTGCATGCGAGGCCACGCCCTCTTTCTTAAAGCGGTAGTGCCCCATTATCTGGAAGTGACCTCAGAGGCCACCTGTTACCTAATGGGTATTTAGTTTTCGCCTCCCCTGGCAGCAGGCGCCCGAGCAACGCTCCTACTAGTGCATTGCTAGTGTCCAGGCCCCTGTGTACTACTGTTTGTATCCATGTATCATCTACCTGTTGTTAATCTTCTGTCTCGCCTTAGTGCCATCTATACCTTTCCGGCTGTGGACATCACCGGCCCCGGCCATACCTGCAGTGGACGTCACCGTGCCATACCTACTGTGGACATCACCGGCCATACCTGCAGTGGACGTCACCGTGCCATACCTGCAGTGGACGTCACCGTGCCATACCTACAGTGAACGTCTCCGTGCCACCTGCTGTGAACATCTCCGGTGCCACAACCATGTTCTGCCTGCTGCGGACGTCACACCCGTGCTATGCCTGGCCATACAGAGACTCCTACTACCGGTTCCTGGCTGCCGTGCATCTAGGCCCTCTGAGGAGGCACTGCACAGTTCCTGTATAGGGATTTGCTGCTAGACGTCTTCTCAGGGGAGTCCGGTGCACGGTCCAGTGAGTCCACCTCCGGACGCTCGCCGCTCCTCGGTGAGCGTAACAATAGTCACCAAAGATCCCCCTTACTACAAACTACTGTAATCGTAAGAAATGGTATTAATAACTGCTGCGTTAAAATATGCCTAACGTAGTCGTTTAGTGGTGGTAAGGGGGTTGACTACTATAATACTAGATAAAAATCTAAATAAATAAATGAATGAATGAATGAATGAATGAATACAACAGTGGATAGAAAGTTTTTTAGGGTACCTGTGATTTTGAAGTATTTGGTATAGTCCTTAGGAAGGTGCTTTGGGCCCAAAATAAGTGAAATTCCACTAGTACAGGGAAAGTTGGAGGTAAAACTATAAGTGTAAATAGAATGGTATAACTATGAACTGAGATAGGAAAGAGAAGGAAGCAAGGTTTATAGACAATAATGTGATAATACTGACCTGTGGTAGTAGGTACAGGAAGAGCAGCAAGGTGTGCGGATAATTGATGGTTGTCTGTGGGGAAATGGTATGAAGAGGGGGAGGGGAAATGGGGGAGGGTTAGGAGAGTTTAAAAATTCTTTTTTGTTCTTTGTTACTTTTTTGTTTTTTATTATTAATGTATATTCTATGAAATACAAAATAGGGCAGTGGCGTTAAGTCTAATTTTTAATGCCTGGTTTTTGACCACTGTCTGAGCACGGTGCCCATTTTTGAGGTGGTGTGTAGAGAGAAATACACCGGGTATGGTAAGTCTTAGTGGGTGATTGAGAAATATTGGAACAAAGATCTATGCCAGACCTGGGCAAGGGGCGGCCCGCGGGCCATATCCGGCCTGCCTACTCTCTGTGACCGGCTTCAGGGCGTCCTTGCTGGCTGTCACTGATGAGGGCAATCTGACCTGTTGTCCGGATCACCAGGCTCCGGGAGGCCCGTGGTCAGATTGCCCTCATCACATGCTGCGTGCCGGGCAGGAAACAGAGGACAGACCCTGCAGCGCCGCACAGTGTAGGCAGCGGAACGCAGGAATCTCTCCTCTGTTCCCTGCCCGACACTTTTCTCTGTGACACACGCGCGCCCTGATATCGTCAGTACGGCGCGCGTGTGTCATTTGAAAAGTTCCCGCCCAGCAGGAGAAGAAGCTGCAGCGGCGGGGCCCGTAAGGAGAGAAGCAGCGGCGGGGGCTCCTAGGAATACAGCATCGGCGCAGCCTGGGCATGTAAAAGAAAAGCAGCTTAGCGGGGGGCTCGTACGGAGGAGCCTGAGGAGGGGACAATAAGAAGAGACAGGTGAGTAGTTACTAGTAACCTTCGGGGACAATGGGGAACGGGGGGTCGGAGGGGGGGTAACTGTTGACAAATATTTGGGGTGTAGTGGTGTAGTATATGGGAATGTAGTTTTACAGGTGTGGTATATGGGGGGGGTGTAGTGGTGTAGTATATAGTGGTGTAGTTTTATAGGGGTGTAGTGGTGTAGTATAATACAGGTGTATATAGGGGTGTTGTATAATACTACATCCCTATATACACCTGTATTATACTACACCCCTATATACACCTGTATTATACTACGCCCCTATATACACCTGTATAATACAAGTGTATATAGGGGTGTAGTGGTGTAGTATAACACAGGCGTATATAGGGGTGTAGTATAATACAAGTGTATATAGAGGTGTAGTGGTGTAGTATAATACAGGTGTATATAGGGGTGTAGTGGTGTTGTATAATACAGGTGTATATAGGGGTGTAGTATAATACAGGTGTATATAGGGGTGTAGTGGTGTAGTATAATACAGGTGTATATAGGGGTGTAGTATAATACAGGTGTATATAGGGGTGTAGTGGTGTAGTATAATACAGGTGTATATAGGGGTGTAGTGGTGTAGTATAATACAGGTGTATATAGGGGCGTAGTGGTGTACTATAATACAGGTGTATATTGGGGTGTAGTATAATACAGGTGTAGTATATAGGAGTGTAGTATAATACAGGTGTAGTATATAGGAGTGTAGTGATGTAGGTTATCACAGGTGTAGTATATAGAGATGTAGTGCTGCAGATTATTACAGGTGTAGTATATAGTGATGTAGTATATTACAGGTGTATATAGGGTTGTAGTGATGTAGTATATAGTGGTATAGTATATAGAGGTGCAGTTTATTACAGGTGTAGTGTGTAGGGATGTATATTACAGGTGTAGTATGTGGCGGGTGTAGTGATGTAGTATATGGGGATTGTGTGTGTGTGTGTGTGTGTATGTATACATTGTGTGTGTGTGTATATATATTATATACACACACAGTATATATATGCGTGTTTGTGTATATATATATACAGTTAGGTCCAAAAATTTTTGGACAGTGACACAATTTTCGCGAGTTGGGCTCTGCATGCCACCACATTGGATTTGAAATGAAATCTCTACAACAGAATTCAAGTGCAGATTGTAACGTTTAATTTGAAGGTTTGAACACAAATATCTGATAGAAATTGTAGGAATTGTTCACATTTCTTTACAAACACTCCACATTTTAGGAGGTCAAAAGTAATTGGACAAATAAACCAAACCCAAACAAAATATTTTTATTTTCAATATTTTGTTGCGAATCCTTTGGAGGCAATCACTGCCTTAAGTCTAGAACCCATGGACATCACCAAACGCTGGGTTTCCTCCTTCTTAATGCTTTGCCAGGCCTTTACAGCCGCAGCCTTCAGGTCTTGCTTGTTTGTGGGTCTTTCCGTCTTAAGTCTGGATTTGAGCAAGTGAAATGCATGCTCAATTGGGTTAAGATCTGGTGATTGACTTGGCCATTGTAGAATGTTCCACTTTTTTGCACTCATGAACTCCTGGGTAGCTTTGGCTGTATGCTTGGGGTCATTGTCCATCTGTACTATGATGCGCCGTCCGATCAACTTTGCGGCATTTGGCTGAATCTGGGCTGAAAGTATATCCCGGTACACTTCAGAATTCATCCGGCTACTCTTGTCTGTTGTTGTGTCATCAATAAACACAAGTGACCCAGTGCCATTGAAAGCCATGCATGCCCATGCCATCACGTTGCCTCCACCATGTTTTACAGAGGATGTGGTGTGCCTTGGATCATGTGTCGTTCCCTTTCTTCTCCAAACTTTTTTCTTCCCATCATTCTGGTACAGGTTGATCTTTGTCTCATCTCATAGAATACTTTTCCAGAACTGAGCTGGCTTCATGAGGTGTTTTTCAGCAAATTTAACTCTGGCCTGTCTATTTTTGGAATTGATGAATGGTTTGCATCTAGATGTGAACCCTTTGTATTTACTTTCATGGAGTCTTCTCTTTACTGTTGACTTAGAGACAGATACACCTACTTCACTGAAAGTGTTCTGGACTTCAGTTGATGTTGTGAACGGGTTCTTCTTCACCAAAGAAAGTGTGAGGCGATCATCCACCACTGTTGTCATCCGTGGACGCCCAAGCTGAGTTTGAGTTCCCAAGCTCACCAGTCAATTCCTTTTTTCTCAGAATGTACCCGACTGTTGATTTTGCTACTCCAAGCATGTCTGCTATATCTCTGATGGATTTTTTCTTTTTTTCAGCCTCAGGATGTTCTGCTTCACCTCAATTGAGAGTTCCTTAGACCGCATGTTGTCTGGTCACAGCAACAACTTCCAAATGCAAAACCACACACCTGTAATCAACCCCAGACCTTTTAACTACTTCAATGATTACAGGTTAACGAGGGAGACGCCTTCAGAGTTAATTGCAGCTCTTAGCGTCCCTTGTCCAATTACTTTTGGTCCCTTGAAAAAGAGGAGGCTATGCATTACAGAGCTATGATTCCTAAACCCTTTCTCCGATTTGGATGTGAAAACTCTCATATTGCAGCTGGGAGTGTGCACTTTCAGCCCATATTATATATATAATTGTATTTCTGAATATGTTTTTGTAAACAGCTAAAATAACAAAACTTGTGTCACTGTCCAAATATTTCTGGACCTAACTGTATATATATATATATATATATATATATGTGTGTGTGTGTGTGTGTGTGTGTGTGTGTGTAGAACCGAGTTAATTATATTAGTCCGGCCCTCTAAAGCCATCCCAATTTCTCATGCGGCCCCATGGGAAAATTAATTGCCCACCCCTGATCTAGGCTCTGCTGTGCCTCGTGATCTCATAGGTTCAAGGAAAAAAAGGGTTAGAAACAGATCAAGATATGCAGATTAATATATTCAGATTATATGTGGCGCCCCTGACCTGGTCAGGCACCACTGAGTACTGCACCCATGCTGGGGACAGTACAATACAGGTAATCCAGAAGGCTGACCGAGGTGTGACTACACAGGCGCATAGTGATCAGGTCTCACACATGTACCTATGAGAGGACCCCTGGGGATCCCAGGAGGGGGAAAAGCCTTCACCTCCACTGGAATAGTGGAGGGGGCCAAAAGCCTCCATCTCCTCTCAAGGGGTGTGGTAAGAGAATCTGGTTGCTAGGTGGCGTAGGCAGGCACAAAAGGGAAAAGAGAAGGAGGAGTAAACAGTCTGCAGCAGAGTGTGGAGGAGTGAGGAGCAGGAAAGTGAGGCTCTGACAGGAGCAGCAGTGAAGGTCCCAGATGTGAGCCGGTTCAGAGCAGAGTCCAGGGAGCTCCGAGGAGAGCTGACCCCTTCCCCTGGGCTGCTGTAGTCTGACAGCGTCCGCGCAGTGGCTACCGACGGGGGAGAACGGTCACCTAGGAGTGCTACCCGAAACCCATCTCCAGCTAGAGAGAGAGCACAGAGTGGGAAGTAAGGAGACTGCTAGGGAGAACCAGGCCCAAACGGGTGGCAGATCCCGGAGCGGGGATAGATCCACCTTTCCCTGCTAAACCTGCCGGTGTGGGGCCCTCAAAGCCCACACCACAACAACTAAAAGCCGCAGCCACGTAGCCACAGTTAGGGCCCACAGTTCACAGGAGGCAAGAAGCTGGAGTGATTTGGCCCAGGCAACAAGCACACGGCAAACGAAGGGGAGAGAGGCTTCAGCAACTTCCCTGGGTGACCCCCATAGGGACTAAAAGTCGGGGTTACCCCAAACCACCAAGGGCTAAGGAAGGCGAGTTGGTAGTCACCATCAGAAGTCAGCCTGAAGGATATCTGGTTCTCGCCTGGTTCATCCCAGCTACGCCCGGGTTACTCACCCTGCCATCTGAAGTGAGTAAAAACCCTGAAAGACACTCTGCGTGTGTGGAGTTATTCTGCGCCTTGTGGTACTACGCACCTACACAGGGCCCTGGGGCTTGCCTCACTCTCAGGAGGCTATTCCAACTAACTGCACTCACCATCAGCCCCAGGCGTCCCTCAACCTGCAGTGGCGGTCCCCACTGACCGCAATACTGAGAGTGGCGTCACGACAAATAGAAGATTCCCTACCTGTGACAAGATCCAGCCGAGTGGAGTCCCTGAAGGTAATGCACCGACTCTGCACTTGTGGGGCTTCACATCTGGCGTCACGAACAGGATAAGGACTAGACCTGTTCAGACAGGTGACCATGTGCCTGGGCGGTCCGCTTGGAAAATTGGAAGCGCCGCCATATTGCCACCATGAAAAGCGCGCTGAAAAACAACAGCAGCCCGCGCTGGGAGAAGTTACCGCCCACGAAGAGGTGTGGCTACCCAGAGATCCCCTGCAGAGTTCTGACCTCGCTTGTGGAGAGAGCGGAAGCGTCCAGAGACGGCGGAACGGAAAAGAAGCCAGCAGCTTGCTATTAGAGAAAATGGCGTCTGAGTGCAGAGACCCAGAGCCAGGCTCCGCTGCCTGGTGGTGTCGGGAGCTTGCTGAGTTCTGCGATCAACTGGAAGCCAGGGTCGGAAGGCTGATTAGAGAGGGACGGACGGAGTTTCTGTGGATGACCGCGGCGGTTCAGGCCTATGAGGGGAGAGCCGCGCGCCGAGTGCCAGATCGGGCGGTGACGACTCAGACCCCGATGCTGCTACCGATGGGTGAGTCCAGTGTTACCCCTGCCAGCCCGGATGCCCCGACCCCTGCTGCCACGCCCGCGGTCCCTGAAGAGGCGCCCGGCGCGGCGACGCTGAGCCAGGCCGCAACCACGCCAGGTGCGGCCCGCCAAGCCCCGGCCGCCGCAGCGATGCCCTGCTCGGCCCACCAAGACCCGGTCCCTGCAGCGATGCCCTGCCCGGCCCGTAAAGAACCGGCTGCCACCGCGACCCTCATCCGCGCTGCAGGTGTGACGCTGACCCAGGCCGCCGCCATGCTAGGCCCGGCCCGCCGAGACCCCACCGCAGCAGCAACGCTCGTCCGCGCCGCAAGTGAGGTGCTGAACCAGGCCGCAGCCACGCCAGGTGCGGCCCGCCAAGCTCCGATCGCTGCAGCGACGCCCAGCCCAGCCTGCACCGATCCCATCGTGACAGCGACGCCGAGCCAGGCCGCCGCCATGCAGGGCGCGGCCCGCCAAGACCAGGCCGCCGCCATGCCAGGCGCGGCCCGCCAAGATAAGATTGCATCACCATTTACCCCGGCCTGCAAGGCCAGAGCAGACACCGCTCCCCAGTCCAAAGAGGTCCCTGCTGGAAAGCCCACGCTGGGGGAGGACCCCGCATACTGGCAGCTGAAGGCTGACATGGAGGCCAAGTTTCCACAATGGTTGGTGGACCAGTACATACTCCCTCCGCATACCCCCAAGACGACTCCTGCAGCAATCATGCCAAAGAGATCCCTGCCTGGGCCTGCTGAAGAAAGTCCATCCCCAGCACTGCCACCAAAGGAGTGCTCCGAAGAACTAAGGGGGAGGGGAGGCCAGGAAGCTGAGGAGCTGACTCAGGAGCCACCAGCAGTGGATCCATGCCCAGAGCCGGAGATGTTGCCATATTCTCGCTGGGATGAAGAGGAAGATTTATCCAGCAACCTCACCTGGGAGCCTGCCAGCAGTGAAGCAGCCACCCAGCAGAATCAAGCCCGCAAGACACTGCGCCGTAGCAGAAACCAGTTGTCACCTGCTCCGCCATCCCCAGAGCAGAGAGAAGTCACGGCCAGAGACCTACAAGAAAAACGGTTCCTGAGAAGAGCCAAAGCACAGGTCAGAGGACCCCTTTGTAGAGGAATAGTGGAAGATTTTAGCCTAAAATCAGGATACGGCTTCATCGTAGCACCTGGTATAAAAGAAGGCATTTTTGTCAACAGAAGAGACGTGAGAGCTCATTTGCCCAGAGGACATCCTGGAAGAAACTTAAAGATGGGGGATTCAGTGCAGTTTACCATGCATCAAGGAGAAAGAGGGTGGTATGCCCTAGATGTAACGCCATGTCCTAAAGGAAAAGACACAGAAGAAAGGAAAGACAGCGATAAAGAAAGAAAAGACAAAGGACCTACTGACGAGACAACCACAGATGAAGAAAAAGGTCAAGGAAGCAACAGGTGCCGCAGCCCTACAGGCCCAAGCCCTGGTGAGGAGGAATCTGCCTAAAGTAAGAAGTACAGCAGTTGAAAAGTTAAAGTTTTGACCAGTTTGACAAGTTTGAAGTTTTGCAACGTTAATGTTTAAGCAATGTGCCCACATAAACTAATGTGAGAAATGAACCTTAAGGCTATGAACTGGCTATAGCCACAAACTCTCGCAGTGTAAATAGTTACACCAGAGGGCACCACCACCACCAGAGTCAGCCTGTTTAGGGGCTTGGCTCGTCTGCAACCAGGGAGCACGTCCGTATATAGGGCCTTGGCTCACCTGCAACCAGAGAGCATGCCTGTTTATGGGGCCTGGCTCTCCACCACAAAGAGGGTACCTGGTCAGCACCAACTGTGGAGGCCGCCTCTACATCCTGCCAGAAGAGGCTGAAGGCGCGGCTCCACCAGGCCAGGTATACCCTGAAGACCACCAGCCCATGAAAGCCGCCTCTACATCCTGCCAGAAGTGGCTGAAGGCGCGGCCAACGTGAGAGGGTTTTGGGTGGGTTAACGGACTTGTGGGTGGAGGGTGGTGATGTATGGTACCTGGTGGTTTTAAAATGTTTTACCATGTTTTAATGTTTTATGCATTTTAAAATGTTGTCTTGCAGCCCGAGGACGTGCTGGTGATAACTAAGGGGGAATGTGGCGCCCCTGACCTGGTCAGGCACCACTGAGTACTGCACCCATGCTGGGGACAGTACAATACAGGTAATCCAGAAGGCTGACCGAGGTGTGACTACACAGGCGCATAGTGATCAGGTCTCACACATGTACCTATGAGAGGACCCCTGGGGATCCCAGGAGGGGGAAAAGCCTTCACCTCCACTGGAATAGTGGAGGGGGCCAAAAGCCTCCATCTCCTCTCAAGGGGTGTGGTAAGAGAATCTGGTTGCTAGGTGGCGTAGGCAGGCACAAAAGGGAAAAGAGAAGGAGGAGTAAACAGTCTGCAGCAGAGTGTGGAGGAGTGAGGAGCAGGAAAGTGAGGCTCTGACAGGAGCAGCAGTGAAGGTCCCAGATGTGAGCCGGTTCAGAGCAGAGTCCAGGGAGCTCCGAGGAGAGCTGACCCCTTCCCCTGGGCTGCTGTAGTCTGACAGCGTCCGCGCAGTGGCTACCGACGGGGGAGAACGGTCACCTAGGAGTGCTACCCGAAACCCATCTCCAGCTAGAGAGAGAGCACAGAGTGGGAAGTAAGGAGACTGCTAGGGAGAACCAGGCCCAAACGGGTGGCAGATCCCGGAGCGGGGATAGATCCACCTTTCCCTGCTAAACCTGCCGGTGTGGGGCCCTCAAAGCCCACACCACAACAACTAAAAGCCGCAGCCACGTAGCCACAGTTAGGGCCCACAGTTCACAGGAGGCAAGAAGCTGGAGTGATCTGGCCCAGGCAACAAGCACACGGCAAACGAAGGGGAGAGAGGCTTCAGCAACTTCCCTGGGTGACCCCCATAGGGACTAAAAGTCGGGGTTACCCCAAACCACCAAGGGCTAAGGAAGGCGAGTTGGTAGTCACCATCAGAAGTCAGCCTGAAGGATATCTGGTTCTCGCCTGGTTCATCCCAGCTACGCCCGGGTTACTCACCCTGCCATCTGAAGTGAGTAAAAACCCTGAAAGACAGTCTGCGTGTGTGGAGTTATTCTGCGCCTTGTGGTACTACGCACCTACACAGGGCCCTGGGGCTTGCCTCACTCTCAGGAGGCTATTCCAACTAACTGCACTCACCATCAGCCCCAGGCGTCCCTCAACCTGCAGTGGCGGTCCCCACTGACCGCAATACTGAGAGTGGCGTCACGACAAATAGAAGATTCCCTACCTGTGACAAGATCCAGCCGAGTGGAGTCCCTGAAGGTAATGCACCGACTCTGCACTTGTGGGGCTTCACATCTACACTGATGATAGATCTGGCTGCAGGCTTGGTGGAGAACCTACAGTTCAGCCAGTGAAAAATAACGATTATGCTGAATATAGTTGTCTTATACCAGCTTAGTTACAGTGGCTGAATGACAGATTGTCTCAGCGGTTTGCCTGCTCCAGGGCCGTATGTATATGCTGTATAATAATAATAATTGTACACTGGCCTTACAATGGTGGTCAGCGGTGCTGGTGCTGGGTGCACTGAAGCAGGTAGGCAGATTTCCTTTAAGAAGTGTGCTTTAGAAGCACCGTGAATCCTGCAATGGTGCTCCTTTATGCAGGTCTGAAACCGAGGAGTGGTCTCTCCTTAGATGTGTGCTGTAAAGCACCGTGGGGCTAGTGACTGTGATAGGCGCTCAAGTTCAAAGCGGGAAATATATATGTATATATTTGTGTAGAACAATATGAATAAATATATCAAAATGATAAAATATATAAAGAATATAAAAAATATATAAAAAAAAATGCAAAAGAAATCAAAAAGTGTAAAATTCCACAAAAGTGTGAAAAAATGGACAAGAGGTTCAGAAAAAATATTAATATAAGATACAATAAAGATTCGATAAAAAAATTATGATTTGTAAATAAAGCACACATCTTTCAAAATAGGATTAAAAATAAAGATGCAATGCAGAGAGTATATAAATAATATTATATATAATATAGTTTGTAAATAATATGGATATGGTACAAATAAAAAATAAAAGATACACAAAAAATAGAATATAAAGTATGCGCAAAAATAGAATGATAAAGATGGAAGAATATACAGTACAGCTGCAAGTCGCTTAGGGAATGTCTGTATCAGTTTTGCACATCGAGAGACTGAAATTCTTCCATTGCAAACAGCTGGAGCTGTGTGAGGTTGGATGGAGAGCGTTTGTGAACCGCAGTTTTCAGCTCTTTCCACAGATTCTCAATTGGATTCAGGTCTGGACTTTGACTTGGCCATTCTAACACCTGGATATGTTTATTTGTGAACCATTCCATTGTAGATTTTGCTTTATGTTTGGGATCATTGTCTTGTTGGAAGACAAATCTCCATCCCAGTCTCAGGTCTTTGCAGACTCCAACAAATTTTCTTAAAGAATGGTCCTGTATTTGGTTCCATCCATCTTCCCATCAATTTTAACCATCTTCCCTGTCGCTGCTGAAGAAAAGCAGGCCCAAACCATGATGCTGCTACCACCATGTTTGACAGTGGGGATGGTGTGTTCAGGGTGATGAGCTGTGTTGCTTTTATGCCAAACATATCGTTTGGAATTGTGCCCAAATAGTTCGATTTTGGTTTAATCTGACCAGAGCACCTTCTTCCACATGTTTGGGGTGTCTCCCAGGTGGCTTGTGGCAAACTTTAAAAAACACTTTTTATGGATATCTTTGAGAAATGGATTTCTCCTTCCACTCTTCCATAAAGGCCAGATTTGTGCAGTGTACGACTGATTGTTGTCCTATGGACAGACTCTCCCACCTCAGCTGTAGATCTCTGCAGTTCATCCAGAGTGATCACGGGCCTCTTGGCTGCATCTCTGATCAGTCTTCTCCTTGTTTGAGATGAAAGTTTGGATAGACGGCCGTGTCTAGGTAGATTTGCAGTGGTATGATACTCCTTGCATTTCAATATGATCGCTTGCACAATGCTCCTTGGGATGTTTAAAGTTTTGGAAATCTTTTTGTAACCAAATCCGGCTTTAAACTTCTCCACAACAGTATCATAGACCCGCGTGTTGTGTTCCTTGGTCTTCATGATGCTGTCTGCGCTTTAATCATAACACTGAGGCTATCACAGAGCAGGTGCATTTATACAGAGACTTCATTACACACAGGTGGCTTATATTTATCATCATCAGTCATCATTGACAACATTGGATCATTCAGAGATCCTCAATGAACTTCAGGAGTGAGTTTGCTGCATTGAAAGTAAAGGGGACGAATAATATTGCACACCCCAATTTTCAGTTATTTATTTGTTAAAAAAGTTTAAAGTAAGCAATAAATTTCGTTCAACTTCACAATTGTGTCCCACTTGTTGTTGATTCTTCACCATAACATTAACATTTTTATCTTTATGTTTGAAGCCTGAATGTGGGAAAAGGTTGAAAAATTCAAGAGGGCTGAATACTTTCGCAAGGCACTGTATATTCTTCCATCTTTATCATTCTATTTTTGCGCATACATTATCATTCTATTTTTTTGCATCTTTTATTTTTTATTTGTACCATATCCATATTATTTACATACTACATTTTTTATAATATTATTTACAGTCATATGAAAAAGTTTGGGCACCCCTATTAATGTTAACCTTTTTTCTTTATAACAATTTGGGTTTTTGCAACAGCTATTTCAGTTTCATATATCTAAAAACTGATGGACTGAGTAATATTTCTGGATTGAAATGAGGTTTATTGTACTAACAGAAAATGTGCAATCTGCATTTAAACTAAATTTGACAAGTGCATAAGTATGGGCACCTCAACATAAAAGTGACATTAATATTTTGTAGATCCTCCTTTTGCAAAAATAACAGCCTCTAGTCGCTTCCTGTAGCCTTTAATTAGTTCCTGGATGAAGGTATATTTGACCATTCCTGTTTATAAAACAATTCCAGTTCAGTTAAGTTTGATGGTCGCCGAGCATGGACAGCACGCTTCAAATCATCCACAGATTTTCAATGATATTCAGGTCTGGGGACTGGGATGGCCATTCCAGAACATTGTAATTGTTCCTCTGCATGAATGCCTGAGTAGATTTGGAGCGGTGTTTTGGATCATTGTCTTGCTGAAATATCCATTCCCTGCGTAACTTCAACTTCGTCACTGATTCTTGCACATTTTTGTCAAGGATCTGCTGATACTGAGTTGAATCCATGTGACCCTCAACTTTAACAAGATTCCCGGTGTCGGCTTTGGCCACACAGCCCCAAAGCATGATGGAACCTCCACCAAATTTTACTGTGGGTAGCAAGTGCTTTTCTTGGAATGCCGTGTTTTTTTGCCTCCATGCATAACACCTTTTTGTATGACCAAACAACTCAATCTTTGTTTCATCAGTCCACAGGACCTTCTTCCAAAATGTAACTGGCTTGTCCAAATGTGCTTTTGCATACCTCAGGTGACTCTGTGGCGTGCTTGCAGAAATGGCTTCTTTCGCATCACTCTCCCATACAGCTTATCCTTGTGCAATGTGCGCTGTATTGTTGACCGATGCACATTGACACCATCTGCAGCAAGATGATGCTGCAGGTCTATGGAGGTGCTCTGTGGATTGTCCTTGACTGCTCTCACCATTCTTCTTCTCTGCCTTTCTGATATTTTTCTTGGCCTGCCACTTCTGAGCTTAACAAGTACTGTACCTGTGTTCTTCCATTTCCTTACTATGTTCCTCACAGTGGAAACTGACAGTTTAAATCTGAGACAACTTTTTGTATCCTTCACCTGAACAACTATGTTGAATAATCTTTGTTTTCAGATCATTTGAGAGTTGTTTTGAGGAGCCCATGATGCTACTCTTCAGAGGAGATTCAAATAGGAGAATAACTTGCAAGTGGCCACCTTAAATACCTTTTCTCATGATTGGATACACCTGCCTATGAAGTTCAAAGCTCAATGAGGTTACAAAACCAATTTAGTGCTGCAGTAAGGCTAAGTTTACACTTCCGTTGTTTTGCATCAGTCACAATCCGTAGCCTTGAGGAATTACGGTATCCTGCAAAATATTTTGCAGGAATCCTGTTTTTCCCCATAGGCTTCTATTAGTGACGGATTGTGACTGATGATGCTGCCTTGCATCCGCTGCGTCGCGGTCAGTCGTGTTTTAACTGACCGCCGGGCGGGAGCAACGCAGCCTGTAACGTTTTTTGAGCAGCGCGATCCGTAGGATTTCGCTGTGCATGCGCTCTCTGGCTCCCCGCTCCCATAACCAGGATAAACATCGGGTAACCAAGCAATGCGCTTTGGTTAGTTACCCGATATTTACAGTGGTTACGGGGTCGGGGAGTCAGCGCTAAGCTGGTATCCAAGATAAATATCACGTAACCAAGCAAAAAGTGCTTTGCTTATACCCAATATTTAACCTGGATACAGTGTGCAAGGAGGCTGACACTTCACCACTCGGCTCCGCCCCCTCCCGCACTCCGCATGTGTACACACACTCACACTCACACACACTCACACACTTGTTCCCAGCCCTGCAGTCCCCGCGGCACTGACGTCCTCAGCTCCACGGCCCTGCTCGGCTCCGCCCCCTCCCGCTCTGCCCCCTCCCGCACTCCGCATGTACACACGCATATAGACACACATACACACACACTCACCTGTTCCCAGCCATGCAGACCGCGGCACTGACATCCTCAGCTCCGCCCCCGAACTCCGCCCCCCAGAACTCCGCCCCCCGCACACAACGGAGTCCAACAAAGAAATTATTTTCTTTATCACCGTTGTCATCCGTTGTACAACGCATCAGTCACATGCGTCAAGCAACGCATGTGACTGAAGCAAAACAACGGAAGTGTGAACTTAGCCTTAGTCAGTAAAAAGTAGTTAGGAGTGTTCAAATCCAGAAATTGTTAAGGGTGCCCATACTTTTGCACCTGTCAAATTTTGTTTAAATGCAGATTGCACATTTTCTCTTAGTACAATAAAGAGAATTTTGTTTACTTACCGTAAATTCTTTTTCTTATAGTTCCGTATTGGGAGACCCAGACATTGGGTGTATAGCTTCTGCCTCCGGAGGACACACAAAGTACTACACTCAAAAGTGTAGCTCCTCCCTCTGAGCTTATACACCCCCTGGAGAACCAGATCTAGCCAGTTTAGTGCAAAAGCTGAAGGAGAATAGCCACCCACAAGTAAAAACAGAGCAAGAACCGGAACAACCGGAGACTCTGTCCACAACAACAGCCAGTGATAACACGCGGAACAAGAAACTGCCAACAGGCAACAGGGAGGGTGCTGTGTCTCCCAATACGGAACTATAAGAAAAAGAATTTACGGTAAGTAAACAAAATTCTCTTTTTCTTTATCGTTCCTATGGGAGACCCAGACATTGGGACGTCTCAAAGCAGTCCATGGGTGGGAATAAACAGAAAAACTGAGAAGTAGGCGGAGCCTAACTTCACAAATGGGCGACAGCCGCCTGAAGGATGCGTCTGCCCAAGCTCGCATCTGCCGAAGCATGACATGCACTTGGTAGTGCTTTGAAAAGGTATGCAGGCTAGTCCAAGTGGCAGCCTGACAGACTTGCTGAGCCGTAGCCTGGTGCCTGAAAGCCCAAGAGGCACCGACAGCTCTGGTCGAGTGTGCCTTGATCCCCGGCGGGGGAGGCACCTGAGAACACTGGTAGGCATCCGAAATGATCGACCTAATCCAATGGGCTACGGTCGGCTTAGAAGCAGAGAGGCCCCTACGCCGACCTGTGGTTAGCACAAAAAGAGAGGTGCACCGCCTAAGAGCAGCGGTGCGAGACACATAGATCCGGAGAGCACGCACCAGATCCAGAGTATGCAACGCTTTTTCAAAGCGATGAACAGGAGCCAGACAAAAGGAAGGTAGGGTAATGTCCTGGTTAAGGTGGAAAGGAGAAACCACCTTAGGGAGAAAGTCCGGAGTCAGACGGAGAACCACCTTGTCTTGATGAAAAACCAAAAAAGGTGACTCCGAAGAGAGCGCAGCCAAATCAGAGACTCTCCTGAGGGAAGTTATGGCCACTAGAAAGACCACTTTCTGTGAAAGACGAAACCCCCCTTTGAGCCTCTTAGGGAGGTTTCTGCAAAACCGTGAGAACCAAATTGAGGTCCCAGGGATCCAAGGACCGCCGGTAAGGCGGAATGATGTGAGACGCACCTTGCATGAAGGTGCGAACCTGAGCCAGCCGGGCGATACGCCGCTGGAACAGTACTGACAGAGCCGAGACTTGTCCCTTGAGAGAGCTGAGGGACAGTCCCAGCTGCAGACCGGACTGTAGAAAAGACAGAAGGGTCGACAAGGAAAAAGGCCAAGGAGGATGGCCGGAAGAGCGACATCAGGACAGGAAAATTTTCCAAGTCCTGTGATAGATCTTGGCAGAGGAAGACTTACGGGCCCGAGTCATAGTGGAGATGACTTCAGGGGGGATACCAGAAGTCGTCAAGATCCAGGACTCAAGAGCCACGCCGTCAATCTGAGAGCCGCAGAATTCTGGCGGAAAAACGGACCTTGTGAGAGAAGGTCCGGACGGTCCGGAAGATGCCACGGCACCTCTACGGACAGATGGAGCAGGTCTGGGTACCAAGCTCGCCTGGGCCAGTCCGGAGCAATGAGAATGACTCGACGGCCCTCCATTCTGATCTTGCGCAGTACTCTGGGCAAGAGAGCTAGAGGGGGAAACACGTAGGACAGACAAAACTGGGACCAGTCTTGAACCAGAGCGTCCGCGGCATCGTGGGAGCGAGCCACGTAAACCGGAACCTTGTTGTTGTGACGGGATGCCATTAGGTCCACTTCCGGAGTGCCCCACTTGCGGCAGATTGACTGAAACACTGCCGGATGCAGGGACCACTCGCCACTGTCCACGGTTTGTCGGCTGAGATAATCTGCCTCCCAGTTTTCCACGCCTGGGATATGGACTGCGGATATGGTGGACTTGGAGTCCTCCGCCCATTGAAGGATGCGTTGTACCTCCAACATTTCCAGGCGGCTGCGTGTCCCGCCTTGGTGATTGATGTAGGCAACCGCTGTCGCGTTGTCTGACTGGACTCGGATGTGCTTGCCCGCCAATAGGTGGTGAAAGGCTAGGAGAGCCAGAAGCACGGCTCTGGTTTCCAGCACATTGATCGAGAGGGCTGACTCGGACGGAGTCCAATTGCCCTGTGCTCGGCGGTGGAGACATACCGCTCCCCAGCCGGATAGACTGGCATCCGTCGTGAGTATCACCCAGGACGGGGCCAGGAAGGAGCGTCCCTAAGATAGAGAGAGGTGCCGAAGCCACCACTGAAGAGAGCTCCTGGTCTGTGGCGACAGAGCCACTAACTTGTGCAAGGAGGAAGGCCGCTTGTCCCAACAGCGGAGAATGTCCAGCTGCAATGGACGCAGATGGAACTGGGCAAAGGGAACAGCCTCGATTGACGCCAACATCTGACCCAGCACCTGCATCAGGTGCCTGATGGAATAACGGCGGGGCCTCAGCAGAGAGCGCACCGCCAGTTGGAGGGACTGCTGTTTGATTAAGGGCAACTTCACAAGTGCCGGAAGAGTCTCGAACTGCATCCCTAGGTATGTGAGCCTCTGGGTCGGAGTCAGAGTGGATTTGGGCAGATTAACAAGCCACCCGAATTGGGCTAGAGTGGCGAGAGTGAGCGAGACACTCCGCTGACAGTCTGCGCTGGATGAAGCCTTGACTAGAAGTTCGTCCAGATAAAGAATCACTGCCAACGCCTGGAGGTGCAGAACCGCAACCACTGCTGCCATGACCTTGGTGAATACCCGAGGGGCCGTGGCTAACCCGAAGGGAAGAGCCACGAATTGGAAATGTTCCTCTCCGATTGCAAAATGTAGCCAACGCTGGTGAGAAACTGCAATTGGCACATGGAGATAGGCATCTCTGATGTCGATGGATGCCAGGAAATCCCCTTGGGTCATTGAGGCAATGACTGACCGCAGAGACTCCATGCGAAAATGCTGCACCTGAACATGCTTGTTGAGAAGCTTGAGATCCAGGATGGGCCGGAAGGAACCGTCCTTTTTGGGGACTAGTAAACACAGAAAATTGATCAAAAACACAGACCGTACAACAACACTAAATAATTAAGGTGTGAGGGAATTGGTACATATCCAAAAATAATAATAGTGTGTGGGTCATATGGACGTGGTTGACCTACGGTAACATAACAAGGCACCAAGACAGAACAAAAAATTCAAGAGAAAACCGATTAAGTCAAACAGTATATCAATTTTATTATTAAAAATGATTGCCAAAATGGCAGAGAACCTAAAAACAGTGGCATCACATGTATAAATATTTTGTACAGTAGGAGCCGGTATCAAGGTACAGGTACTATATTATTCATCTGAGGCAAAAAATGGCATACAAAAATGTAAAAACTTCAGCTGAATGTTGGTTAGAATGCAATGAAAAAAGGGGGGGGGTTGGTGGAATACCAAAATGATTCAACATCAATAGTGTAGTCATACAGGGAAAAAAACCAACAAATAACAGCCTGCACATGTATTTTAGTGTGAATGATAGTAAAGAGTGAAGGTTTAAATAAAGGAAGTGTACCAGTGAGGCATATGCAAGAACAGTTGATAACATGCATGAGGATTATAAGATCTATAGTGCAAGGGGTAACTGAGGCAAAGAATTCAGCCAGGGTTTAAGTACAAAAAGGCATATGAAGAGGATTTTTTTTACCTAGACACAGAGATACCAGTGCTCGCATGTGATGCCAGCCCCGACGCGCACGTTTCGGCGTCACCTTCGTCAGGGGGTGGAGTCATCATGGTCAGGGTCCCGATATATATATTAGAAAGACTGGCTGAAGAACCAATGAGAAGGAATGGTGTGGGGATGAATACATCATGTGACAAACATAGCAAACGCCATGAGTGGCTGCAGTGTATGTCACTCAACAAAAACCGGAAGTATGTGGACGGAAGTGATCCTCATTAGGGTAAACGCGCGTCACACCATCTCGCCCACCCAGGAGACAGTCACGAATCGTGACGACACCTGGGAAAGTACAGGGGGGCGTGAGTATGGTGACGCGCGACCAGAAAACATGAACCAGAAGTGCGGGCCAGCCCACTGTCCCATGATTGGCTGCAATATATGTCAATCACAGGGAAGAGAAAATTGTACGGCCAAAAATAACCCTCAGTGGGGCGCGCGCACATCGCAAACAAACCACCCACCCAGGCGAAGATCGCAGATCGTAAAAACACCTAAGGAAGTACAGGGGGGCGTGGATGTAGTGGCGCGCTGACCAAAGAGCGCATTCAGGGAGTGCATTCCCACATCCAGCCCCATGAGTGGTTACAGTGTACGTCACTCACAGAGAGGGAGTGTACGGCCAGGAATAACCCACAAAGGGGCGTGCACATATCACACCGCCCCGTCCTCCCAAAAGAACAGTCACGAATCGTGACGAAATCTGAGGGAAAACAGGGGGGCGCGGACATAGTAACGCACGGCCGAAAGAAACATCGATGGAATGCAGATCAGCACCTCACACCCGCATCAACCCCAGAGGTGTCAAACATAAATATGGTAGCATTCAGGAAGGAGGTACGGAGTGCTAATCACACAACCCATTAAATAACCCATGAAATAACAAACACCCAATATAGGAATTGAAGCATGATATCAATGGGATCACAAAGGTTGAAATGGTTAGTATGTATGATGGAAAGGGGTGGGGGGAGGGGGGGGGGGGGGAAAGGGGGGGGGGACTAAAAGTATGGTATGCTCAAAGAGAATAAAGTATGCGTAAATGGTGTGTGAGAAAGTTGGATGAACAATCAGTAAAAAACAGTGAAAAACATATGTGTGGGATGGTAGAAAAAGTGGATGCAGTGTATACATAAACACACCTAGTAGATTGCATAAAGCAACATTCCGAAAAAAAGAAGAACAACAAAAGTTTATGCAGAAGAATAACTATAGTGAAAAATAATAATAAAATTAAATGCACACAAATTGACCATTATCATTACAGCAACTGCTGGTGCCTATGTATCAATATGGTTGTACAAATGACAGCATGTGATAAAGAGGGAGGTGAAGAATGGTGACAAAACAAAACATAAACAGAAAAAGATCAGGGAAGTGAAAGTGAGGACAAGTGAAGAAAAATAAAAAGAAGGGAGTGAAAAGCTGTCAAGGAAAGTATTAATAGATATATAAAAAATGCATAGGCCACAGCAGTCCCCAATTCAATATACATTAAAATTTCATGAAATAATCAATCATACAATAAATAGTATATGTAAATATAATGTATAGCTTATTAGGACCAAGTGGGAGAAAAAAAGGGGGGGGGGAGGGGGGGGAGGGAAAGGGGGTTGGAGATGAAGGAAAACCGATGAATCTCAACAAATCCGGTGCAGGTATGTAGCTGTTTTCAGAAAATGCAGACAACTGCATGAGAATTCAGCCAATTTGTGAATCATGATGCATAAAAGAGGAAGGGACCCTGAAAGATAGATAGAACAATTAAAAAAGGTTAAAACCAAATTAAAAACACATAAAAAACATGATAAAAAAAGATGACAAATAATTCACAGGAAAGGAACGAAGCTCAGATTTTCATTGAGACCCAGGGGATGCAAGGTATTTAGTGTCCATATCCATTTTGCCTCAATTTTGGCAAGTTGTTTTTTTGTGTCACCCCCACGAATATGAGGGATAAGGTGATCAATACCACGTACACGCAATTGGGAGGCATCGCATCCATGGTGAATTTTAAAATGTTTAGGTATAGTTTTAAGAGAAAATAGATCTTTACTATCTTTAGCCGCTAAAATACCATTAACATGCTCACGGACGCGTACTTTAAGTTGTCGTGAAGTAAGGCCAATGTAAATAAGTCCACAAGGACACGTGGCATAATAGATGACAGCTGTGGTATTACATGTTATCGCATGTGTAATTTTGAAAGTTTTGGTAGCGTCAGAATTAGAGAATGTAGTAGCGTTATCAATATTGGGGCAGGCTACACATTTGCCACAAGGGGAACAACCCCATGGTCGCTTGTTTTGATCCAAAAAAGTCACCAATTTGTTTGAATAATGGCTCTTAACCAAACTATCCCTCAGATTATCAGCTCTTCTATATGTTATGTTTGGTTTGTCATGAATATATTGGGAGAAGATGGGATCTGCCAATAAAATGGGCCAATACCTAGCCAGGCATGACCGTAAGGTTTCAAAATGTGAATGATATTTAGTTATAAACCTAACTTTATTTAGTGAAGGCTTATCCTTATTAGATGAATATAAGGCTTGTTGTCTCGTAATATGTCTGGCTCTATTGTATGCTCTTTTCACTGATCTCTTGCTGTATCCTCTCACATAAAACCTCTCCTTCAAGGCCTCTGCCTGCTTTTCAAAATCCAAATCATCTGAACAAATACGTCTCAACCTCAAAAATTGACCCACTGGAACTGATTGAATAGTGGCCGTGGGGTGAGAGGAAGATGCATGGAGTACAGCATTGACTGCTGTCTCCTTACGAAAAAGATCAGTTTGAAGCATGTTACACGAGTCCCTTTTGACAGTGACGTCCAAAAAATCAATAGTTTTTTTGTCAAAGTGATAAGTAAGATGGATATTGACGTCATTGTCATTAAGTCTGTTCATGAAATCATGTAGGGACTCGATGGTGTCCTGCCAGATGAAAAAGATATCATCAATGTACCGCGTCCAAAAAAGGACGCGGTCCATTGATGGCAGCCCATCTGACATAAAGAGGTCCCTTTCCCACAGCCCCAGGAACAGATTAGCATATGAGGGCGCAAAGGGTGCCCCCATTGCTGTGCCCTGGAGCTGTAGGAAAAAGGACCCCTTAAAGACAAAAAAATTGTGAGACAATGAGAAATCCAGCAGTTGTAGAATTAAATTAGACAAATTGGAAGGCAGAGATGAGGTCCTGAGAAAAAACTGTGATGCTTGTAACCCATCACTATGTTTAATATTAGTATAAAGTGACTCGACGTCACAGGTAACAAGCAGGGAATTATCATCAATATATAATCCATCAATCTTTTTCAGGAAATCCCCGGTGTCTTTTGTATGGGAAGATAAACTTTCAACCAATGGCTGTAAATGGAAATCAATGTATTTCCCAACATTTTCCAAATAATTGTTGTTCCCGGAGATTATAGGTCTACCGGGCGGAATATTGATGTTTTTATGTACTTTGGGAAGGAGGTACAAGGTAGGTATGGTGGGCTCACTAACCTGTAAAGCCTGATATAGTTCTTTAGAAATAATTTCGGTATCTTTAGCCATTTTTAAGATTTTAAAGAGTTCCATCTGAAATTTTATGAGAGGATTAAAGGTTAATTTTTTATAACAAGTATGATTATCTAGTTGTCTAAAAGCCTCAGTTTCATACATTGTTTTGGGCCAAAGGACAACATTCCCACCTTTGTCAGCTGGTTTGATTTCAATATCCGACAGATTCTGGAGTTTCTTAAAACTGCATCTCTCCGCAGAAGTTAGGTTATCGTGCTTAATACCACTGGGTATATTCTCAATTTCACGACTCACCATTTTGACAAAAAGATCAAGATTGGAATAAGTTGACAAAGGTGGGAATTTCTTAGATTTAGGTTTAATCGTGGAGGGGACCTTACCTCCTTCCCCAGCATTGTGCTCATGGGACAGCTCATCAAGGATAACTAACGCCTTTTGTTCTGCTTCTGTCGGAAAAAGTGTTAGAGATGTTTCGTCATGAAAGTATTTTTTAAACATGAGAGATCGTGCAAAAATGTGTAGGTCTTTCACCACTGTAAATTTGTCGACTTTAGCAGTGGGGCAAAAGGATAATCCTTTGCCAAGTACCAGACAATCAGTTTCAGTAAGTTGATGAGAACTTAGGTTAATTACCTTAAGGTAGGTTTTTTTGTATTCAGGAGAATGGCCAAAATGTCGTCTAGGTGAGGGAGGTGGATGCAGTCTATTAGCCACAAAACGGGGTTCCCTTTTTCGCTTAGGAGTGTCAACTGTAGTTGATGACATATGTGAAGATACATCAGACGTAGCGCTAATGGATGTACTTGAAGTCATAGATCCAGTTCTCTGTCTATTTATTGGTTGTGTGTTGGGTTTTCTCCATCTATAGACGTTACTGGTTGAGTAGTCTTTAAGGTCTCGTACTAGTTTAGACGCTTGATTAGTTTGTATCTCTTTAACCCATGTATCGATGCTTTTATCAATTTGGATATTGATGGAATTGCATTGATCGGTGGATAATTCTGATTGGGCAGTAGCATATAAGTTACATAAAGACTTATCAATGTCTAGTACTTTTTTGGTATTTAAACTGACTAGCAATTCCATTAGTTTATATGAGGCATCATTACAGATACTCTCCCAGGTGTTTTTAAACACATCATCATCCACTGGAAAGGAAGGAATGACACGGACACGTAATCCCCTGGGGATCAATTTTTTCTTGATGTAATTTTCTAAGAAGGCCCGGTTCCACCAGAGCTTCGTTTTTTTATATAGGAGATCTTTGATCTCAGAAAGCATTTTTTCAGCCTGTGAATTGATAGAACCTGCCACAGTGGTATCATTACTGTTAAAGACATCATTGATATGGTTGAGCCAAGAAGTCTCCTTGGCTTTAAAATCCATTTCTTGATCACAAGGAACCTGTGCAAAACACAGCTAATTAGTAAACACAGAAAATTGATCAAAAACACAGACCGTACAACAACACTAAATAATTAAGGTGTGAGGGAATTGGTACATATCCAAAAATAATAATAGTGTGTGGGTCATATGGACGTGGTTGACCTACGGTAACATAACAAGGCACCAAGACAGAACAAAAAATTCAAGAGAAAACCGATTAAGTCAAACAGTATATCAATTTTATTATTAAAAATGATTGCCAAAATGGCAGAGAACCTAAAAACAGTGGCATCACATGTATAAATATTTTGTACAGTAGGAGCCGGTATCAAGGTACAGGTACTATATTATTCATCTGAGGCAAAAAATGGCATACAAAAATGTAAAAACTTCAGCTGAATGTTGGTTAGAATGCAATGAAAAAAGGGGGGGGGTTGGTGGAATACCAAAATGATTCAACATCAATAGTGTAGTCATACAGGGAAAAAAACCAACAAATAACAGCCTGCACATGTATTTTAGTGTGAATGATAGTAAAGAGTGAAGGTTTAAATAAAGGAAGTGTACCAGTGAGGCATATGCAAGAACAGTTGATAACATGCATGAGGATTATAAGATCTATAGTGCAAGGGGTAACTGAGGCAAAGAATTCAGCCAGGGTTTAAGTACAAAAAGGCATATGAAGAGGATTTTTTTTACCTAGACACAGAGATACCAGTGCTCGCATGTGATGCCAGCCCCGACGCGCACGTTTCGGCGTCACCTTCGTCAGGGGGTGGAGTCATCATGGTCAGGGTCCCGATATATATATTAGAAAGACTGGCTGAAGAACCAATGAGAAGGAATGGTGTGGGGATGAATACATCATGTGACAAACATAGCAAACGCCATGAGTGGCTGCAGTGTATGTCACTCAACAAAAACCGGAAGTATGTGGACGGAAGTGATCCTCATTAGGGTAAACGCGCGTCACACCATCTCGCCCACCCAGGAGACAGTCACGAATCGTGACGACACCTGGGAAAGTACAGGGGGGCGTGAGTATGGTGACGCGCGACCAGAAAACATGAACCAGAAGTGCGGGCCAGCCCACTGTCCCATGATTGGCTGCAATATATGTCAATCACAGGGAAGAGAAAATTGTACGGCCAAAAATAACCCTCAGTGGGGCGCGCGCACATCGCAAACAAACCACCCACCCAGGCGAAGATCGCAGATCGTAAAAACACCTAAGGAAGTACAGGGGGGCGTGGATGTAGTGGCGCGCTGACCAAAGAGCGCATTCAGGGAGTGCATTCCCACATCCAGCCCCATGAGTGGTTACAGTGTACGTCACTCACAGAGAGGGAGTGTACGGCCAGGAATAACCCACAAAGGGGCGTGCACATATCACACCGCCCCGTCCTCCCAAAAGAACAGTCACGAATCGTGACGAAATCTGAGGGAAAACAGGGGGGCGCGGACATAGTAACGCAAGGCCGAAAGAAACATCGATGGAATGCAGATCAGCACCTCACACCCGCATCAACCCCAGAGGTGTCAAACATAAATATGGTAGCATTCAGGAAGGAGGTACGGAGTGCTAATCACACAACCCATTAAATAACCCATGAAATAACAAACACCCAATATAGGAATTGAAGCATGATATCAATGGGATCACAAAGGTTGAAATGGTTAGTATGTATGATGGAAAGGGGTGGGGGGAGGGGGGGGGGGGGGAAAGGGGGGGGGGACTAAAAGTATGGTATGCTCAAAGAGAATAAAGTATGCGTAAATGGTGTGTGAGAAAGTTGGATGAACAATCAGTAAAAAACAGTGAAAAACATATGTGTGGGATGGTAGAAAAAGTGGATGCAGTGTATACATAAACACACCTAGTAGATTGCATAAAGCAACATTCCGAAAAAAAGAAGAACAACAAAAGTTTATGCAGAAGAATAACTATAGTGAAAAATAATAATAAAATTAAATGCACACAAATTGACCATTATCATTACAGCAACTGCTGGTGCCTATGTATCAATATGGTTGTACAAATGACAGCATGTGATAAAGAGGGAGGTGAAGAATGGTGACAAAACAAAACATAAACAGAAAAAGATCAGGGAAGTGAAAGTGAGGACAAGTGAAGAAAAATAAAAAGAAGGGAGTGAAAAGCTGTCAAGGAAAGTATTAATAGATATATAAAAAATGCATAGGCCACAGCAGTCCCCAATTCAATATACATTAAAATTTCATGAAATAATCAATCATACAATAAATAGTATATGTAAATATAATGTATAGCTTATTAGGACCAAGTGGGAGAAAAAAAGGGGGGGGGAGGGGGGGGAGGGAAAGGGGGTTGGAGATGAAGGAAAACCGATGAATCTCAACAAATCCGGTGCAGGTATGTAGCTGTTTTCAGAAAATGCAGACAACTGCATGAGAATTCAGCCAATTTGTGAATCATGATGCATAAAAGAGGAAGGGACCCTGAAAGATAGATAGAACAATTAAAAAAGGTTAAAACTAGGGGACTAGGGGACTAGGAAGAGATTTGAGTAGAAACCTCTGAACCGTTCCCGGGCGGGGACCGGTACAATTACTCCGTTGGCCTGCAAGGATGCCACGGCCTGAGAGAAGGCGGCGGCCTTGGAGCAGGGGGGTGTTGACAGAAAAAATCTGTCTGGCGGGCTGGAAGAGAATTCTATCCTGTAGCCGTGGGAGATGATATCCCGCACCCACTGATCGGAGACGTGTTGAAACCATGCGTCGCCAAAGTGGGAGAGCCTGCCACCGACTAAGAACGTTGCTGGCGCGGACAGATAGTCAAGAGGAGGCTGCCTTAGTGGCAGCAGCTCCTGCGGTCTTCTGTGGACGCGCTTTTGTGCGCCAGTTGGATTTTTGGTCCTTGGCTGAGTTAGTGGACGAGGCCGAGGGCTTAGAGGACGACCAGTTGGAGGAACGAAAGGAACGAAACCTCGACTGATTCCTACCCTGGACAGGTTTCCTGGTTTTGGTTTGTGGCATGGAAGTACTCTTCCCGCCAGTAGCTTCCTTAATAATTTCATCCAGCTGTTCACCGAACAGCCTGGACCCAGCAAAAGGGAGTCCAGCAAGGTACTTCTTTGAAGAAGCATCTGCCTTCCATTCACGAAGCCGCAAGATCCTGTGGATAGTGAGGGAATTAGCCGAAGCCACCGCAGTGCGGTGAGAAGCCTCCAGCATGGCAGACATGGCATAGGATGAAAAAGCTGAAGCTTGGGAAGTTAAGGTAACCATTTCGGGCATAGATTTCCTGGCGAGGGAATGCATCTCCTCTAGAGAAGCAGAGATGGCTTTGAGAGCCCACACTGCTGCAAAAGTTGGGGAGAACGAGGCCCCTGCCACCTCATATACAGATTTGGCCAGAAGGTCAACCTGGCGGTCAGTGGAATCCTTAAGAGAGGTGCCATCAGCTACTGATACAACGGTCCGGGCTGAGAGTCTAGACACCGGGGGGTCTACCTTTGGTGAATGAGCCCACTCCTTGACCACCTCAGGTGGAAAGGGAAAACGGTCATCAGAACCACGCTTTGGGAAGCGTTTATCAGGACAGGCCCTAGGCTTGGTCACAGCGGCCTGAAAACTGGAGTGGTTAAAGAACACACTCTTTGTCCTCTTAGGCGAGGTAAACTGGTGCTTTTCTGCCAGAGAGGGTTGCTCCTCTGATACTGGTGGATTGAGATCCAGTACAGAATTAATGGACGCAATCAAATCACTAACATCTGAGTCACTTTCGGACAGATCAATGGGGCACATGGAGGTAGCCTCCGAGCCCCCTGTAAAGGCATCCTCCTCGTCCTGCGAGTCAGCTTCTGAAAAAGAGCCGCGGGACGAGGAAGGAGAGGGAGCCCTGCGTCTCCTTTTAGGAGGACGGGGTCTGGGACCAGATGATGAATCCTCTGTGAGCTCCGGTCCTGAGAGCCCTAACAGCAGAGGCACCCTGTGAAGGGGGCTGATGCATGTTCAGCAAAGTCCTGGACAGCTGTCCCATGGAGTCGGCAAAAGACTGGGAGATAGACCTAGATAAGGATTCTACCCAAGCCGGGGGTTCAGCCACAGGAGCCGGAGCAGCCGGAGAGACCACTGGGGGTGCGATTCCAGGCTGAGGCATCGTCAGGTTAGAGCAGGCATCACAATGTGGATAGGTGCTCGGTTCAGGCAGTAGGAGCTTACATGCAGTGCATACTGAATACAGCTTTGGAGCCTTGCTCCTCGTGTGAGACATGCTGCTGGAGTGGGGGCTCTGCCAGAATGACCCCCAGAGAGTATATACAGAGGTCCACAACCAGAGGTTGTGGCTTACCAGACTGCTGGAGCGGTGTTGTGTGCCCTCCAGATCCCGAAGCCCGGACCCCCAAGCACCTCAGCAGGGATGCTGCAGACCAGTGCTGATTGCAGGGAAAAACGCTGAGAAAATGGCCGCCGGAGCGAAGAGAGGGGGCGGGACTCACTCTGGGAGCGGGATCTGGAGGGCCATAGAGACTTACAGGGGAGGAGACATGTACCCAGTGAGGAGTGTCCCTCCCCTGTGCAGAACGGCCGCTGGGCGGAGCCGCGCTGTCCCTCTGCATGAATGACATGCGAGGGCAGTGAAACCGAAAGTAGGCCTCCGGCGAAGCCGGGGCCTAAATTTGAGCGGTGCGGCCGGCGCGCAGGCACCATCAGCGCGGTTCTCAGGCGACAGCAAGAGAACCCGCCGGAAATGTCATAAAACTCACTCAGCACACTCTCCCACAACAATAAAGTACAGGGACCCCCAATATATAAACGTCTCAGGTACCTAGCTTGCTGAGACGCAGGATTCCAAGTCCCTGGGGATGAGTGCTCCGGTCCAGCAGGATCCTGAAGGGCTGCGGATGGAGACACTTCAAACCAGAGCCCAGGAGGGATGGTGAAGGAGCACGGCATGTAAGGCTCCAGCCTTGGAATCAACCTTAACAGCACCGCCGACACAGTGGGGTGAGAAGGGACATGCCGGGGGTCCAGGCTTGGACCCGCTTTTCTTCAAACTCTTTCCAAAAATGAAAAATCAGATGAGAATGCATGTGTGGATGTATGCCTCCTGAACACAAAGCGATAAACTGGCTAGATCTGGTTCTCAAGGGGGTGTATAAGCTCAGAGGGAGGAGCTACACTTTTGAGTGTAGTACTTTGTGTGTCCTCCGGAGGCAGAAGCTATACACCCAATGTCTGGGTCTCCCATAGGAACGATAAAGAAAAACCTCATTTCAATCCAGAAATATTACTGAGTCCATCAGTTATTAGATATATGAAACTGAAATAGCTGTTGCAAAAACCCATATTGTTATAAAGAAAAAAGGTTAACATTAATAGGGGTGCCCAAACATTTTCATATGACTGTACATACTGTCTGCATTGCATTTTTATTTTTAATCCTATTTTGAAAGATGTGTGCTTTATTTACACATAATTGTTTATTGAATTTATTGAATTTTTATTTTATCTTAATATTTTTTCTAAACCTCTTGCCCATTTTTTGCCCATTTTTGTGGATTTTTACAGTTTTTGCTTTCTTTTGCATTTTTTTATATTCTTTATATATTTTATCATTTTGATATATTTCTTCATATTTTCATACACAAATATATACATATATATTTCCTACTTTGAACCTGAGCGCCTATCACCATCACTAGCCCCACGGTGCTTTACAGCACACTTCTAAGGAGAGACCACTCCTCGGTTTCAGACCTGCATAACGGAGCACCATTGCAGGATTCACGGTGCTTCTAAAGCACACTTCTTAGGCTAGGTTCACACTTACGTTGTGTTGCATCAGTCACAATCTGTCGCCTTGAGGAATTACGGTATCCTGTAAAATATTTTGCAGGAATCCAGTTTTTTTCCATAGACTTCTATTAGCGACGGATTATGACTGATTGCCTTGCGTTGCATCCGCTGTGAATGGATCAGTCATTTAGTGACTGACCGTCAGGCGGGAGCAACGCTGAATGTATCGTTTTTTGGAGCAGCAAAAAAACGGATTCTGCAGGAATCCATCACAATCCGTCACAAGCTATAATGAATGTCTATGGTGTTGGATTCCGTCGTAATCCGTCACACGACGGAATCCAGTGCTGGATTCCGTCATGCTCTACTGAGCATGCCCAGCATGTTTGGCACACCCAGCGGGCTGTCCTAAACACAAACGGATCACGATGCATCTGTCAAAGAACAGATGCACAACGGATGTAAGGCTACTTTCACACTTGCTTTGAACGGCATCCGTTGCTATCCGCAGCCTTGAGGAATTACGGTAACCATTGCAGGAAACCGTTTGATTCCTCATAGACTTCTATTAGCTACGGATAGCAACGGACGGATGGTCTTGCGTTGTATCCGCCCATCGGCACATCAGTTGTTTTGTCGCTGACCGTCAGTTTACCGCCAGGCGGATGGAACGCTGCATGTAGTGTTTTTCTGCACTTGGCGGAGTGTCAAAAAAACGCAACCTGCAGGAATCCGTTGGCGTCCGTTGATTTTATAATGGACGCCTATTGTGGCGGATTCCGTTAGAATACGTCATTTAACGGATTCCGTTAACGCCTTCGTCTTTACACGACTGCGCATGGACAGATGTGTAAAATCAAGAAAAAAACCTATGACGGATTGTGTTATTTTGTACGATCCGTAGCATCCATTGTGCCACTATATGCAATGCATCTGTTGCATGCGTCACACAACGCAATGCAACGGATGCCATTCAAGGCAAGTGTGAAAGTAGCCTAACGGACGCGACAGATCAGTTTTTTCACAGGATTCCTGTGAACGGGATCCTATGAAATTACACATCCGTTGCGTCAGTTGACATCTCAAAAATGACGGATCCGTCATTGCGTCGCAACAACGGACCTGACGGAAGCAAAACAACGGAAGTGTGAACCTAGCCTAAAAGGAAATCTGCCTTCCTGCTTCAGTGCACCCAGCACCAGCACCGCTGACCACCATTGTAAGGCCAGTGTACAATTATTATTATTATACAGCATATACATACGGCCCTGGAGCAGGCAAACCGCTGAGACAATCTGTCATTCAGCCACTGTAACTAAGCTGGTATAAGCCAACTATATTCAGCATAATCGTTGGTTTTCACTGGCTGAACTAAGTTCTCCACCAGGCCTGCAGCCAGATCTATCATCAGTGTATAATCTGAATATATTAATCTGCATATATTGATCTGTTTTTACCCCTTTTTTCCTTAGACCTATGAGACCATGAGGCACAGCAGAGCCTAGATCTCTGTTCCAATATTCCTCAATCACCCACTAATATAAAAGAAAAAAAGACGCCGGTCTGATGGAGCGCTGTAACTGATTAAACGAAACCAGGGAATGTTTTTTCAGATATTTTTTAAAAAACAATCCTTTTATTAATAGTCCCTTATAGTCACAATGCCTTTCAACAACAATGTTGCCTTCCGCTAGTAATATCCAGCCTACTACTGGAGTTGTGCGGGGGCGCACAACCCTTTAAGGTGAGCAGTAAATTAAGGAAAGCTTTTTTAATAATCCCCCTGGTGCTTCTCATTTGCGCCCCCTATTTTTACTTTGTCTTGCATCTATCACCCACTTAAGCGGGCTTTACACGCTGCGACATCGCTAATGCGGAGTCGTTGGGGTCACGGATTTTGTGACGCACATCCGGCCGCATTAGCGATGCCGTTGCGTGTGACACCGATAAGCGATTTTGCATCGTTGCAAAAACGTGCAAAATCGCTAATCGGCGACATGGAGGTCCATTCTTAAAAATCGTTACTGCAGCAGTAACGAAGTTGTTCCTCGTTCCTGCGGCAGCACACATCGCTGCGTGTGACGCCGCAGGAACGAGGAAGCTCCCCTTACCTGCCTCCCGGCCGCTATGAGGAAGGAAGGAGGTGGGCGGGATGTTACGTCCCGCTCATCTCCGCCCCTCCGCTGCTATTGGGCGGCGGTTCAGTGACGCTTCAGTGACGTCGCTGTGACGCCACACGGACCGCCCCCTTAGAAGGGAGGCGGTTCGCCCGTCACAGCGACGTCGCCGGACAGGTAAGTATGTGTGACGGCTGTTGTGCGGCACGGGCAGCGATTTGCCCGTGTCACGCAACAGATGGGGGCGGGAACCCACACTTGCGATATCGGGACCGATATCGCAGTGTGTAAAGTAGCCTTTAGGCTGCTTTCACACCTCCGGTTTTTGCTATGCGGCACAATCCGGCACTTTGCATGAAAAACGCAAACTTTTTTTTTGCTGCCGGTTGCGTTTTCCCTGCATAGACTTTAATTAGTGCTGCATTGTGCCGCATGGCCTTGCGTTCCGTCCGTTTTTTGCCGCATGCGGCAGATTTAGCCGATGCGGCGGCCGGATGGAATGTTGCCTGGCACGTTTTTTTGTGCGGCAAACAAAAAAAGCATCCGGCCGATGCGGTGCTATTCCCAATGCATCCCTATGGATGCCGCGCGATGCGGCAAAAAACGCATCCGGCCGCCGCATGAGGTTTTTGCCACTGCGCATGCTCAGTAGCATGCCGCAAGCGGCAAAAAACGGACGGGCCGCATGTAAAAAACTTATGCAAAGGATGCAGTGTTTTCACCGCATCCGTTGCATAGGTTTCACAGCCGGATTGAGCCGCACGGCTCAAACCGGATGTGTGAAAGCAGCCTCAGACTTACCATACCCGGTGTATTTCTCTCTACACACCACCTCAAATCTGGGCACCGTGCTCAGCCAGTGGTCAAAAAACAGGCATTAAAAATTAGACTTAACGCCACTGCCCTATTTTGTATTTCATACAATATACATTAATAATAAAAAACAAAAAAGTAACAAAGAACAAAAAAGATTTTTTAAACTCTCCTAACCCTCCCCCATTTCCCCTCCCCCTCTTCATACCATTTCCCCACAGACAACCATCAATTATCCGCACACCTTGCTGCTCGTCCTGTACCTACTACCATGTACTATATCCCCGGGTACTTAAAGGCAAGGTCAGTGTTATCACATTATGGTCTATAAACCTTGTTTCCTTTTCTTCCCCTATCTCAGGTCATAGTTATTCCATTCTATTTACACTTATAGTTTTACCTCCAACTTTCCCTGTACTTTGGAAATTTGCATATTTTGGGCCTAAAGCATCTTCCTAAGCACCATACCAAATACTTCATAATCACAGGTACCCTAAAAAACTTTCTATCCACTGTTGTATCCATTTATTTATTTAGATTTTTATCTAGTATTATAGCAGTTAACCCCCTTACCACCACTAAACGACTACGTTAGGCGTATTTTAGCTCAGCAGTTATTAATACCATTTCTTTCGCTCTTCCTTGGCAGGTTACGCGGACCCTGCCTACTGCTTGCAGCTTTACATTTGTGGTACATAATACCTTCTAAATAAACATACTCTGTCTTGAAGCTATTATTGTCTCCTCTCATTTTCTTGAGCGCCAGTGTTTCCTTACTGTAATTGTACATGAGTTATGGCGCACAGTAGATGTGCAGGAGCCGTCTGTGTTTTACAGTCTATGCAACACAATAACGGGGTTAACACTAATGGGTATTTATATTTCGCTGTAGGGTGGGCCCCTGGAGTCAATTTCCCTGGTGGGCCCCAGACACCCCAGTCCAACCCTGTGTGTATCAAATTACTCACCATCAATATTATAGCTATTTAACCACTTAATGACCGGGCTGTTTCACCCCTTTGCTTTCCAGTCACTATTTGGGGTTTTATCAAACATATGCCTTTAATCCCTTCACCCCTGGGCAATTTTCTGTTTTGTTTTTTCCTCCACTTCTTCCAAGAAGAATGTAATTACACAATTGTGAGGGTTTTTTTAATTTACCATGTTCACCATATGGTAAATTAAACGGCTGGTTCACGACACAGCATTAGTGGCCATATCCATGTAAAACTCATAGGGAAGGCTTTTCTCAAATACCTTGTGAAGTAAATTCTGCCTCTGAGCATTGCTATTGTGGTCCACTCACCCCTTCAAGTTGCCCCCAAACTCCGTGACCTCTGAGATCCGGTGATGTCACATCAACTTCCAGTTGACCCGGCATCACCGAGGTGGCCCCAGTCTTCCTGAGTGACTGGGCTGTGGGCAGAGTTTCACCGCTGACCGTGGGGTCACTTGTAGGGGATGAGTGGACATGCAATAGCAATGCTTAGAGGCAGAATTTACTTCACAAGGTATTTGAGAAAAGCCTTCCCTATGAGTTTAACATGGATGTGGCCACTACACCATGTTCCAAATTATTATGCAAATTGGATTTAAGGGTCATAGCGATTAATTTTTCTTTTTTCAATGAAACTCATTGATGGTATTGTGTATCAGGGTTCTTTGGATCACTGAAATCAATCTCAGATACCTGTGATAATTAGTGGTGCTCAATAAAAGGAAAACTGGATGTTCCACAATATTAAGCAGGCCACAGTTTTCAAGTAACATGGGAAAGAAAAAGCATCTCTCTGCTGCCGAAAAGCATCAAATAGTGCAATGCCTTGGACAAGGGATGAAAACATTAGATATTTCCCAAAAACCTATAAGCCTATCCTATATTAACATGTAACTTGGCCTGTTAGGATGTTTTTGATTTAAATAGCTTTCTAATTCAGTGAATGTGACCTCCTAATGCTGCAAATTCCACAAATGAGCATTTTCAGTTCTTTAAAACATATAACATGTTTAGAAACTCTACTGTGCCTAATAATTGGAACAGTGCATTTTGAGGTTTTTTTTTTAATTTTGAAGATTACACTGTATTCATTGGGAGGTTTCTTCAATAAAATTCAATGTATACTCTAACGGGTGATGACTTTAATTTGACTGACTGTCATTTGCACCGACCATTTAGGAAAATCACAGAAAAATATCATTTGCATAATAATTTGGAACATTGTGTAATGCTGAGTTTTGAACCACCTCTAACATGGCAATTTGATTCTCCAGGTCGGTATGAGTACATAGTATAGTTTTTTAAGTAGTGAAAAAAATTTGGAATTTTGTAAATAAATAAATAAATAAAATTTGCTTGTCACCAATTTCCGAGACCTGTAACATTTTTATTTTTCGTGATCTGGGGGTGTGATGGCTCATTCTTTGTGCCCTGAGCTGGCATTTTTTTATTTTTATTTTTTTTAATTTACAATGTTCACTATATGGTAAATTAAACGGCTGGTTCACGACACAGCATTAGTGGCCATATCCATGTAAAACTCATAGGGAAGGCTTTTCTCAAATACCTTGTGAAGTAAATTCTGCCTCTGAGCATTGCTATTGCGGTCCACTCACCCCTTCAAGTTGCCCCCAAACTCCGTGATCTCTGAGATTCGGTGATGTCACATCAACTTCCAGTTGACCCGACATCACCGAGGTGGCCCCAGTCTTCCTGAGTGACTGGGCTTTGGGCAGAGTTTCACCGCTCACCACAGCCCAGCGTCACTCCTACTTGCGGCAGCGGCGCTCTGCAGCGAAGGAGGGAGCATGAGACGCTGGGCTGTGGTGAACGGTGAAACTCTGCCCACAGCCCAGTCACTCAGGAAGACTGGGGCCACCTCGGTGATGTCGGATCAACTGGAAGTTGATGTGTCATCACTGGATCTCAGAGGTCACTGAGTCCGGGGGTCACTTGAAGGGGATGAGTGGACTTGCAATAGCAATGCTTAAAGGCAGAATTTACTTAAGGTATTTGAGAAAAGCCTTCCCTATGAGTTTAACATGGATGTGGCCACTACACCATGTTCCAAATTATTATGCAAATTGGATTTAAGGGTCTTAGCGATTAATTTTTCTTTTTTCAATGAAACTCATTGATGGTATTGTGTATCAGGGTTCTTTGGATCACTGAAATCAATCTCAGATACCTGTGATAATTAGTTTGCCAGGTGAGCCCAATAAAAGGAAAACTGGATGTTCCACAATATTAAGCAGGCCACAGTTTTCAAGTAACACGGGAAAGAAAAAGGATCTCTCTGCTGCCGAAAAGCATCAAATTGTGCAATGCCTTGGACAAGGGATGAAAACATTAGATATTTCACAAAAACCTAAGCGTGATCATCGTACTGTGAAGAAATTTGTGGCTGATTCAGAGCACATACTTGTTTGTGCTGATAAAGGCAGAATGAGGAAGGTTTCTGCCAGGCAAGTTCATCGAATTAAGAGAGCAGCTGCTAAAAAGCTGTTACAAACCAGCAAACAGATATTTGAAGATGCTGGTGCCTCTGGAGTCCCTCGAATCTCAAGGTGTAGGATCCTTCAAAGGTTTGCTGTGGTACATAAACCTACTATTCGGCCACCCCTAACCAGTGCTCACAAGCAGAAATGGTTGCAGTGGGCCCAGACATACATGAAGAATAATTTTCAAACAAACAGTCTTGTTTACTGACGAATGTCGAGCAACCCTGGATGGTCCAGATGGATGGAGTAGTAGATAGTTGCTGAATGGCCACCATGTCCCAACAAGGATGCGACATCAGCAAGGAGGTGGAGGAGTCGTGTTTTGGGCTGGAATCATGGGGAGACATCTAATAGGCCCCTTTATGGTTCCTGAAAGTGTGAAAATGACCTCTGCAAAGTATATAGAGTTTCTGACTGACAACTTTCTTCTATGCTACAAAAAGCAGAAACGGGCCTTCAGAAGCAAAATCATCTTTATGCATGACAATGCACCATCTCATACTGCAAAGAATACCTCTGTGTCATTGGCTGCTATGGGCATAAAAGGAGATAAACTTATGGTGTGGCCAGCATCTTTCCTTGACCTTAACCCTATAGAGAACCTTTGGAGTATCATCAAGCAAAAGATCTATGAGGGTGAGAGGCAGTTTACATCAAAATAGCAGCTCTGGGAGGCTATTCTGACATCAGGCAAAGAAATTCAAGCAGAAACCCTCCTTTTAACCCAACAAGTTAAAAGGATGCAAGAATTGTGAAAGTGATATCAAAGAAGGGTTCCTATATTAACATGTAACTTTACCTATTAGGATGTTTTTGATTTAAATAGCTTTTTATTTCAGTGAATGTGACCTCCTAATGCTGCAAATTACACAAATGAGAATTTTCAGTTCTTTAAAACATATAACATGTTTAGAAACTCTACTGTGCCTAATAATTGGAACAGTGCATTTTGAGGGTTTTTATTTAATTTTGAAGATTATACTGTATTCATTGGGAGGTTTCTTCAATAAAATTCAATGTATACTCTAACGGGTGATGACTTTATTAGACTGACTGTCATTTGCACCGACCATTTAGGAAAATCACAGAAAAATATAATTTGCATAATAATTTGGAACATTGTGTAATGCTGAGTTTTGAACCACCTCTAACATGGCAATTTGATTCTCCAGGTCAATACGAGTACATAGATATCAAACATGTATAGTTTTTTTAAGTAGTGAAAAAAAATTGGAATTTTAAAAAAAATATTAATTAATTTTAAAAAATAAAAATAAATAAAATTTGCTTGTCACCAATTTCCGAGACCTGTAATATTTTTATTTTTCGTGATCTGGGGGTGTGATGGCTCATTCTTTGTGCCCTGAGCTGACATTTTTATTCCTAACATTTTGGGGTAGATAAAACGTTTTGACTGCCTCTTATTGCTTTTTATTGAGACGTTGCAGTGAACAAAAATGTAGTTCCGGCATTTTGATTATTTTTGTCATGTTTGGCATTTACTAATCAGATTATTTTATATTTTAAAAGATCAGACATTTCTGACAGTAGCAATACCAAATATGTGCAGATTTTTTTTAATTGTTTTATTTTTAATGGGGCAAAAGGAGGAGGGTGATTTGAACTTCTGGGCCATTTTTATTTTTTCATATTTTTCCCAATTTTTTTATTTAACTTTTTACTGTATTTAATAGACCCCTTAGGAGACTTGAAACTGTAATCATCCGATCTCAAAAGTTGCGTTTAAAGAATTAATATCGCCAAAACAAATTTCTTGCTTGGATACTCACATAATTATTGCCCCTTTTTTCATGAAACATGGGCTTAATTTTTATGTAAGGTTTGTACTCCTCTTTTTCTGTTCCTATTTTCCATCCAATTAAAATACATTTGTAACCGGGATGGAGGATATCCCCCAACCAGGATAACCAGCAACTCAGATAATAAAGAAAAAACAAGAGGACAAGGAGTTATGGCTGAAAGAAAAAGTGTTTATTGAAAAATATCATAAAGTGCAATCGTGCATAAGAATAAGAAAAAAAAGGAGGGATATGGCATTAACAGAAAAGGTCCCAAATCATCCTGCAAAGTGCATGTGCAAGTATATGAAGAATAAATAGTATGTGCAGGACAATGAGAAACACCAGACGAGAAAACACTGGGCAAGACACAACATTATGGATTGGACTGAGCTGCATGCAGGAAGGATCAAAGACAAGTTATGTGCAAACAAGTGACTACTGCATGCAGCCCAGTAACACCACAAGTGCAAAATAGCAATGGTTGAATGAGGTATTTACAGTATTTTTCGGACTATAAGAGGCACCCTGGTTTTAGAGGAGGAATGTAGGAAAATAAAATTTTAAGCAAAAAATGTGGTCATGACACACTGTTATGGGACGAGGATCTGCTGCTGACACTGTTATGGGGGTAATGTTCTCAAATTCTCTAATAAGGTACCCCATCCTGGTAATGATCCTCCTGCCTTGTTTATGAACCCCATCCTTGTATATACTGTATGTCCCTCATCCTGGTATAGCCCCCATCCTGCTATATACTGCCATCCAGCTAATAACCCCCGTCCTGATAAATACCCCATCCTGGTATAGCCCTCATCCTGCTATATACCGCCATCCTGCTAAATACCCCCATCCTGCTAAATACCCCCATCCTGTTATATACCCCCATCCTGCTATATACACCCATCCTGCTATATACACCCATCCTGCTCATATACCCCCATCCTGCTATATACCCCCATCCTGCTCATATACCCCCATCCTGCTCATATACCCCCATCCTGCTATATAACCCCATCCTGCTCATATACCCCCATCCTGGTATGTGCCCCCATCCTGCTATATGGCCTGTATCCTAAGGCACAGAAAAAAATAAACATTTATACTCACCTTTCCTCACTCCCTGCAGCATCGATCATCTTCCTATCTGTGTCAGCAGCAGCGCCGCTGACCTGTGTGGAGCCGTCATGGATCCCTGCAGCTTTGCGATATCCTCCTGTCTATCTCCCGCTGATGTGTGTGGATCCATGTGCGCACAGTGATGACGTCATCGCTGTGCTCACCGCTCTCTACACAGATCAGCTGGCCGGCAGACAGGAGGAGATCGCGATGCTGCAGGGACCGGTGAGTATACTGTACTTATTTACTGCCCCCCGCACTGATGATGATGCGCGGGGGGCAGTGAATATAGCCACACATGATCACTCCAGGCTGTAGTTGCCAGGGGTGATCACGAGGACTGGCTGTTAATTATGCGCCCAGCCCCCGCCCATCTGTCAGCGCCGGCTTCAGCGCTGAGAGATGATGGGCGGGAGGATGCATGTATATGAAATGAGCGGGCCCACGTGGTCACGGCAGGTGCTGCTACAGCCTGCTCATGCCACCGATGAACTACTCCACCGCAGCACCCTCATTCCCCGCAGCCCTACATTTAGACTATAAGACACACACCCCACTTCCCCCCAACATTTGGGGGGGAAAAAGTGCATCTTATGGTCCAAAAAATACGGTACCTATGTAGGAGTACTGCAATTTAAAACTCTCTCCCTGACAATATAACACCCACCAGCAGCACAAAGTATATAGTGCAGTGGCGTAGCAAAGGGGAAGGGGGGTCCGCCCCGGGCGGCACGTGTAAGGGGGCGGCATTTTAGGGGTATTAAAATAAAAAAAAAACAAATTTCCAATTGGCAGCTGTGATTGGTTGCAGTGAGACAGCTGTCACTCAGTGTGGGGGCGTGTCTGACTGCAACCAATCATAGGCGCCGGTGGGTGGGGGAAGCAGGGAATACGAGATGGAATAATGAGCGGCCGGCATTTTCCAAACAGGAAAAGCCGCCGGAGCTTTGTGACAGCTGTGCAGTGCCACGCCGGTGATCGGTGAATATGAGAGAGGGGGTGAGAGGGAGAGACCGATCAACAGAGAGAGAGAGACAGACATCGACAGAGAGAGACCGACTAACCGACAGACCGACAGAGAGGGAGAGACCGACTCACAAAGAGAGAGAGACCGACTCACAAAGAGAGAGAGACCGACCAACTGCAAAAATGCTCCAAAACAACGATCCTTTTTTTGTACTGTTTTACTGGCAGCAGGCTATTGTGAACGATCAGCTGATCACCCGGCGGACTGCCTATAAGCTGATCGCTCACAAAAGCTGGCCGCCGGGCAATCAGCTGATCGCTCTCAAAAGCCGGGCGATCAGCTAATCGCACTCAAAAGCCGGCCAATCAGCTGATCGTTCACAAAAGCCGGCTGATCAGCTGATCGCACTCAAAAAACGGCCGCCGGGCAATCAGCTGAACGCTCTCAAAAGCTGGCCACCGGGCGATCAGCTGACCATTCTGCCGCCGAGAGAGAGAGAGAAACATTGATTTCAATGATTAAATATAAGAGCTGAGCATGCGCAGTGAACAAAAAGGGATTCCGACGCTCAAAAAACGCTACATGCTGCGTTCCTGACGCCCGACGGTCAATCGTTCCACGACTGATCCGTCATGTGGCTGATGCAACGCAGACACATTAGTCGCAAACCGTCGTCCATACAAGTCTATGGTAAACAGCGCAAGCCATTAACGGATTGCGCTGTTTTTCAAACAGGCGGATTGCGACTAACGCAAGTGTGAAAGTACCCTTATCGACGGCCAATGGAGAGGGGCGGCAAATTTGAAGACCGCCCCGGGCGGCAAAAGCAGTTGCTACGCCACTGATACAGTGTAACACAAAGTACAGTGTAATAGCCCCTCTCCCCCAAACACATCACCTCATTACATACATGTTATCAGGACCCCACAATGCACAGTGTAATAGCCCCCTGACCCCACACACATTACCTCATTACATACACGTTATCAAGCCTCTACACTGCACAGTGTAATAGCCCCCCTTCCCAAACACACATCACCATATTACATACATGTTATCAGACCCCCACACTGCACAGTGTAATAACCCCCTCCCCCACACACATCACCTCATTAGATATATGTTATCAGGCCTCTACACTGCACAGTGTAATATCCCCCCTCCCCAAACACACATCACCATATTACATACATGTTATCAGACCCCTATACTGCACAGTGAATAGCCCCCTCCCCCACACACATCACCTCATTACATACATGTTATCAGGCCCCTATACTATATAGCCCCCACACTGCACAGTAATGAACCCTCTGCCACCTGTCTCCACAGTACCTCACTTCCCTCTCTCTCTGTACACAAACTTAGATGCTGTCTGCATCTTACCACCAGCCCGGAGCTCCCAGTGCAGTAGGAGGGAATCACTGAGACTGCAGAGGGAGGCGGAGCCGGCACTGAGCCCCGCAGGTCCTGGAGGAACAGCTGGGAATCCTCTGCAGACAGGTGCGCGTTTTGATAGGACCTGGCAACGCACACTGTGCTGCTCGGGTGCGTCCTGTACTTTTAAATGAAACCATAAGTTTTACCATCTAGTGTACTGGAAAACAGCAAAAAAAATCCAAGTGTGAAAAAACTGCAACAAAAAGTGTGATCGCACAATAGTTTTTGGGATATTTTATTCACTATGTTCACTATATGGTAAAACTGATGTGTCGTTGTGCTGCCTGAGGTCGGTGCGAGTTTGTAGGCACCAAAGATCTATAGGTTTACTTGTATCTAAGGGGTTAAAAAAATTCACAAGTTTGCCCAAAAATAGTGGCGCATGTTTTGTGCCATTTTCCGAAACCTGTAGTGTTTTCATTTTTTAGGATCTATTGCTCAGTAATAGCTTATTTTTTGTGTCTTGAGCTGATGTTTCTAATGGTACCATTTTTGTGCAGATGCTACGTTTTGATCGCCTGTTATTGCATTTTGCGCAAAACTTGCGGCGACCACAAAACTTAATTTTGGCGTTTGGAATTTTTTTTGCTGCTACGCCGTTTACCGATCAGATTAATTATTATTTTTTTAACCCTTTAATTTTCAATGGGGCAAAAGGGCAGTGATTTGAACTGTTAGGTTTTTTATTTTTTTTAGTTTTTAAAACTTTTTTTAAAACTTTTTTTTTTTTTAATTTTACTAGTCCCCCTAGGGGACTACATGGATCAGCAATTTGATCGCTCTGCTATATCTTCAGATTACAGCTACAGAACTGAGATCTGCAGATATGTTGCTTTACTTTCAGTGCTGGTGCTATGCCGGCACTGAGAGAAAGTGACTCATGTTAGCTACAGGCGTCATCACATGACCATGTGCTACCATGGCAACCACCGGATGTCACGTGATCACGCACGTGACTTCCGGTGGGGGCAGGGGTAAGTAAAAGTAATGGTCACGCGCATATACATTTCGCTGCCAGATTTTGGCAGAGAGATGTAAGGGGTTAAAAGTTGCGGGTGGAAAGCGAATCCACTTGTAACTTGCAGGCAAACATGTCAGCTGCTGAAATCAGCTGAAATGTGCGCGAATCGCCCCGGCCTGCCCACGGCAGGGGTCGGGGATTAACCTCACATGATCCATGACGGATATCTACGTCATGGGTCGTGAAGGGGTTAAAGGTGCAGTGTCACATTTAATTATCAGTATTGTAGCTGCGGGTGGGCCCCGTCTGAGCACGGGGTCCGGGGCGACCACACCCTCTGCCCTCCCAAATCTACCATTTCCTCTTCCCCCTGATGAAGCGGCAGGTGACCCCAGGGCCAGATTAAGGTTGGTGGGGGCCCCTGGGCGGAAAATCTGGTGGGGGCCCAATAACATTAACATTTTTAGTTATAACAGTAGAGCGCGAAATGTAGCATTTAGATATAAATCCAATGAGCTTGGATCTATCTTATCCTGTTCTTCCACATTCAGATTTACAGTACTACAATACAGATACAGTCCAGGATAACTCACAGCCGTCACTTATACACACAGTACAATACAGATACAGTCCAGAATAACTCACAGCCGTCACTTATACACACAGTACAATACAGATACAGTCCAGGATAACTCACAGCCGTCACTTATACACACAGTACAATACAGATACAGTCCAGGATAATTCACAGCCGTCACATATACACACAGTACAATACAGATACAGTCCAGAATAACTCACAGCCGTCACTTATACACACAGTACAATACAGATACAGTCCAGGATAAATCACAGCCGTCACTTATACACACAGTACAATACAGATACAGTCCAGGATAACTCACAGCCGTCACTTATACACACACAGTACAATACAGATACAGTCCAGAATAACTCACAGCCGTCACTTATACACACAGTACAATACAGATACAGTCCAGGATAACTCACAGCCGTCACTTATACACACAGTACAATACAGATACAGTCCAGGATAACTCACAGCCATCATTTATACACACAGTACAATACAGATACAGTCCAGGATCACTCACAGCAGCCACTTATACACACAGTACAATACAGATACAGTCCAGGATAACTCACAGCCGTCACTTACACACACAGTACAATACAGATACAGTCCAGAATAACTCACAGCCGTCACGTGCACGCAGGGTTAAGATTATGGGCGGTGTTGTGATGTTTATTCCTAAGCAACCGCCCATAATCGCGGGACCGCGCTTTCGGTGTAGTCACTGCTCCGCGCTCTTCCCATCTATTTCCTGCCTCGGGGCAAGATGGGAAGGAGGCGAAGTGAGGTCAGCAGCAGCGCGCTTGCGCAGAAAGAAGCAGGCCGAGGGGGAAAGCGCGGTCCCGCGATTATGGGCGGTTGCTTAGGAATAAACATCACAGCACCGCCCATAATCTTAACCCTGCGTGCACGTCACCAGCGGTGACGCTGGGCACAGTGCTCATCCCCGAGAGATGGGCACTGGGCATGCGCGGGGATGGCTGGAGCAGTGGGCGGCGTCCAGAAGTATTGAAATCAGCGATGGGGGCGGCATACAGGACCAGGGGGCAGAATAACGGCCATCAGGCAGCCCGCCCCCGTGACGGATTTACAGAATCAGAAGCCAAAAAGGTACAACTTTATAAACACTTTTTTTCGGTCAGAAAGTGGGCACAATCATAACAGGGACCTTTCTAGAATGCAGCCCAGGAGCTGCAGAGGGGGAATCTGTTAGGTTTTAGGGGAAATTTCTGCTGACAGGTTCCCTTTAAGACAGCCAAGGAATAGTAAAAATGCAGAAAGAGAACGTTTTCACTGGCAGCAATGGTTGCTAAAATTAACAATGTGCTCTCTATTGTATTATCTCCGGAGCAGTACATAGCAGCTGATGTCTGTACACAGTATACCATATACAGTATCAGAGGTGGATCGTTCAGTTTGGCGCCCCCTCCTATACATGGCTTATGTGGTTTGAGTAGTCATTATGCCGATGAGCTGCTCTTCATAATTCTCTCAATGTTTAGTGAAATACTACAGCCCATAAAGAGAAGCAGGAAGAGAAGCTAATTGTGACTGGAAGTATGAAAATGACCTGCATGTGGTCATGTGACCACTTCTGCAATTGGCAAGCAGAGCTGAATCCTTACATACATACAACAGTATATTACAGGTTGTTAGGATTGGGCATGCTACAGGGCTTACTTTTATTATAAAAGGGGTTATCCATTTCCACAATGAAAATTTGTAGTTATTCTATATGACTGCAGACTTCTGAATTCTCACAGCTTGCGGACTGCACGCTGTAATGATTTTCCCATGCCATGAGCAAGCAGTCACAGGACCGCAAGTATGCGATTTGCCTACTTCCAGCCATATTCTAATTAGATGTGTGCCGCCTCACTCAATATAAGTGAATTGTGGTTATACTTGTGGTTTCGTGCCCTCAAGCTCTCATTCTAACATGCTGTATATAAGAGCCCAGGTCACTGTGTAGGACTTAAAAAACACTTTATAATACTTACCTAAACCGGTCACTGCAGTGGATGTGGCTCAAATAGGCGTCTTCATCCTCCGGTGTCGGCGCCTCCTCTTTCGGCCATCTTCATCCTCCTTCTGAAGCCTGTGTGCATGACGCATCCTACGTCATACACACTCACCGGTCCCGCTCATGCGCACTACAATGCTTTCATCTGCCCTGCTCAGAGCAGATCAAAGTGCACCTGCGCAGGACCTGAATGCCGGCGAGTGTGTATGACATCAGACGTGTTATGCACCGCGGCTTCAGAAGATGGAGGACAAAGATGGCTGAAAGAGGTGACGCCAGCACCGCAGGACGGAGACGCCCATTTGAGCCACATCACCGCAGCAACTTCTTAAGGTGTGTATTATAAAGTGTTTTTTATGTTCTACACAGCGGTCTGGGCTATTATATACAGCATGTTAGAATGCTGTATATGGCCAAAAACACACTTCCGCATAAAAAAAATGTACGTGTGACATGGGTTTTTTTTTGGGGCGTTTCTCCAGTACGTATGACATCCGTGTGATGGCATATGCTATCCGTGTGTGCGTGTGGAATGTCCGTGTATGTGTACGTGAAATGTCCGTGTGAAATGTCCGTGTGTGTGGTAAAATGTCATTTGATACATGTCGGCTGACAGCAGACAGAGTCGCGCGCTGAGAATGAACTCGGGTGAACTTCACCCGACTTCATTGTCATCCCACGGCTCTGTCTGTGTCGCATACTGATTAGCGGTCACCCGTGAAGGACTCACCGGTGACCGCTAATCCCCTGAGTGACTGAAGTGAGCAGCGCGATTAGCGCTGCCGTCACTCAGGTTACCCCCGGCTAGCTGGATCCTCAACCCGAGACTGCAACTCACCTGTGACTTCATCGCTGTCACTCGGGAGACTTGCTGTCACAGGTGGAGGATCCAGCGGTGGCCGCGAGTAACCTCAGTGACAGCTCAGCTTATCGCGCTACTCCCCTCAGTTGCTGTGTGGAGCTGGCAAGAGCGGCGGTGTTCTTCTGCAGCTCCTGTCACCTTCATGTAGCAGAGCTGGAAGCGACGCTGGACCTCCGTGGATTACGTGGACATGGATGGGTTTTTGGGGCATAATAAATTGGTGAATGAGGGTATTTGTTATTGTTTTTTATTTCAAATAAAGGATTTTTCGTTGTGTGTGTTTATTTACTTTAACTTGCAGGTTAATCATTGGGGGTGTCTCATAGACGCCTGCAATAATTAATCTAGGATTTAGTGGCAGCTATGGGCTGCCATTAACTCCTTATTACCCCGATTGCCAACGCACCAGGGCAAATCGGGAAGAGCCGGGTAGAGTCCCAGAACTGTTGCATCTATTGTATTCGGCAATTCTAGGCGGCTGCTGGCTGATATTGTTGGGCTGGGGGGCTCCCCATAACGTGGGGCTCCCCATCCTGAGAATACCAGCCTTCAGCCGTATGGCTTTATCTTGGCTGGAATCAAAATGAAGGGGGACCGCACGCCATTTTATTAAATTAATTATTTATTTATTTCACTGCACAGTATAGAGCCGCCCACCGGCTGCTGTGATTGGGTGCAGTGAGACAGCTGTCACTCAGCGTGGGGGCGTGTCTGACTGCATCAAATCATAGGCGCCGGTGGGCGGGGGAAGCAGGGAATACGATATTGATTAATGAGCGGCCGGCATTTTCAAATGAATTGAAGCCGCGTATTTTCGGCACAGCTGTTCCTCACCGCGCTGGTGATCGGGGATTGGTAAGTATGAGCCGGGGGAAGAAAAAGACCGAGCGACAATGTAAGTATGACTGAGAACAGCAGAAAAAAGGTACCGTAAGTAGACTGACTTTAATAAAAAATAAAAAAAAAAAATAGATCGCTCGTTTAAAAATGCACACGAACGAAATGTGCTGAACACGGACATGCTCCGTGTGCGGTCAATGCAGGCACGGACCCATTGACTTTAGCGGGTCCGTGCCTGCGTGCTGACCACCAAAAATAGACATGTTGTCCGTGCGGGAAAACGCACGCACGGACTTATCATACGGACACACGTTCCGTGTGATTTTACGCGTGTGTGCCATCACCCATAGAATAACATGGGTCTCCGGTACGTGCAAAAACGTACCAAACACATCATACCGGAGGCACGGATGTGTGTTGCGGGCCTATAAGAGTCCACTGGTGGTGGCCGCAGCTTATAGGGCAAAAAACTGGTGACAGGTTCCCTTTAAAGGTACAGTGCGGTCCTCCGGCGGCCCTGAACCACGGCTAAAGCAGGGGTGGGATTCAAATTTTTAACAACAGGTTCTCTGTAAACCCAGCCCATTTGAAAACCACACCCATTCTGTAACCACACCCATTTTATTAGCCACACCCATTTTCACGCAGTTTCCTCAACCAAAAAAATACAAGTAATTTAAAGTAAAATCTCTTTCCCCTTATTACTCTCCTATACCGTCACTCTCCTGTCCAGCACCAGTAGTTCCAGTCACTGTCACTCTTATTGTATTAAATGGTTTATCTACAATTTTAAAAAATTATTACTAAAGTAGCCCTGCTAAAATTAGAACGGACGACCTTCCCCATACAGATCTCATCCCATGTGGCTGCTTTTCCAGTGCAGAGCCCATCCCATGTGATCTTTCCCCTGCAGATCCCATCCCATGTTGTCTCTTTCCCCTGCAGATCCCATCCCATGTGGCTCCTTTCCCCCTACAAATCCCATCCCATGTGGTCTCTTTCCATTGCAGATCCCATCCCATTATGACCTCTTTCCCCTGCAAATCCCATCCCATTATGGCTTCTTTCCCTTGCAGATCCCATCCCATTATGGCCTCTTTCCCTTGCAGATCCCATCCCATTATGGCCTCTTTCCCCTGCAGATCCCATCCCATTATGGCTTCTTTCCCTTGGAGATCCCATTCCATTATGGCCTCTTTTCCTTGCAGATCCCATCCCATTATGGCTTCTTTCCCTTGAAGATCCCATCCATTATGGCCTCTTTCCCCTGCAGATCCCATGCCATTATGACCTCTTTCCCCTGCAGATCCAATCCCATTATGACCTCTTTCCCCTGCAGATCCCATCCATTATGACCTCTTTGCCCTGCAGATCCATCCCATTATGGCCTCTTTCCCCTGCAGATCCCATCCCATGTGGCTCCTTTTCCCAAATAGTTCCCATCTTATGCGGCTCTTCTGACCTACAGATTCTTGTCTCCCTGCTTCTTCGGCTTATTGAGCGCTTACCTACTCCAAGCACCGGCAGCCTCTCCTCTGTCTTCCGTCCTCCTCCGCGGCACTCTGCAGCCACACTGACGCTGACAGGCGGCAGCAGGATGAGCAACCTCACGACACTGCCGTGACCTTTGCAGCGTCAGCACGTCGCTGCACGCCAGGCAGGGGCTGGCTGTCACATTTTAGCCCGGGGGGCAATCATAAGGCAATGGCCCTCAAGTTGTAGCGGCCCACCTTTGGCCTATTTATCTCTAGCCGCTGCATTAAAGCAGCAGAGGTAACAGGCTTTACGAACAGACTGGTACATATATATGGGAACAGAACCGCGCTTACTGCAACAGAACCAAGATGAATACAAAGATACGGGAACTGCAAGGAGCTTACTACAGAGATATGGGAGGATAATCGAGCTTACTACAGAGATACAAGATCAGAACCGAGCTTACTACAGAGATACGAGATCAGAACTGGGCTTACTACAGACATACAAGATCAAACCAGAGCTTACTACAGAGATACAAGATCAGAACTGAGCTTACTACAGAGATACAAGATCAGAACCGACATTACTACAGAGATACAAGATCAGAACCGAGCTTACTACAGAGATACAAGATCAGGACCGAGCTTACTACAGAGATACAAGATCATAACCGAGCTAACTACAGACATACGAGATCAGAACCAAGCTTACTACAGAGATACGAGATCAGAACCGAGCTTACTACAGAGATATAAGATCAAAACAGAGCTTACTACAGAGATACAAGATCAGAACTGAGCTTACTACAGAGATACAAGATCAGAACCGACATTACTACAGAGATACAAGATCAGGACCGAGCTTACTACAGAGATACAAGATCAGAACCGAGCTTACTACAGACATACGAGATCAGAACTGAGCTTACTACAGAGATACGAGATCCGAACCAAGCTTACTACAGAGATACAAGACCAGAACCGAGCTTACTACAGAGATACGAGATCAGAACCGAGCTTACTACAGAGATACGAGATCAGAACCAGGCTTACTACAGAGATACGAGATCAGAACCGGGCTTACTACAGACATACGAGATCAGAACCAAGCTTACTACAGAGATGCATGATCAGAACCGAGCTTACTACAGAGATATGAGATCAGAACCAAGCTTACTACATAGATACAAGATCAGAACCGACGTTACTACAGAGATACGAGATCAGAACAGAGCTTACTACAGAGATACAAGATCAGAACCGAGCTTACTACAGAGATACAAGATCAGAACCAAGCTTACTACAGACATATGAGATCAGAACCAAGCTTACTACAGAGATACATGATCAGAACCAAGCTTACTGCAGAGATACAAGATCAGAAGCGAGTTTACTACAGAGATATAAGATCAGAACAGAGCTTACTACAGAGATACAAGATCAGAACCGATCTTACTACAGAGATACGACATCAGAACCGAGCTTACTACAGAGATACGAGAACAGAACCGAGCTTACTACAGAGACATTGGAGCAGAAGAGAGCTTAATACAGAGATAAGGATGGAGAACAGAACCGAGCTTACTGTATCCATACAGTAACAGAATTGTACTTACTATTCTACTACATAGAAACCGCAACAGAACCAAGCCTCCTACATAGATATGGGAACATAACAAGCTTACTGCATACACATAGTACCACAACTAACTTATTGCTTAAATATGGTACCATAACTGAGCTTACTATATAGATGCAAAACCACACTTGCTAAATAGATACAGTACCATATCCCAGCTAACTACATACACAACAATTAGAAAGCTTCTCCTATATTTTCAATGTTAAACACGCACAGCACACAGATGGCACATGGACTGTACACTGCATGTGCTGTACGTGTTTTTCACAGCCCCATAGACTTCTAATGGCCCTTGTCATCTGTGCTGCTGGAGAAAAAACAGACTGCTCCATGTGAAGCACATGGACACGTGGTCCTCGTAAACACATGGACATGCGAGCAGCACCATAGATTATAATGGGTACACGTGGTAACAGTGAAAAAACGGATACAACTCGTACCAGACACACAGACATGTAAAGGAGGCCTTAAGTTCACTTAGCTACGTCACACTGCAGGGGTTAATTTCACTTTTCTTTTCATAAACATAGAAAGACAAATGAAATTCCCAAACACATATGTGATTGAGCTGTGTACCCACGATCAGTGTCAACAGCGTTTTGGACGCAAAGTGTTTTCACTGTGTCCAAAATGCTAAATTGTACAGTACAAGCACAGTTGATGGATTTATAGAAATCTCCGGCCCCCTGGGCTTCTTTTAGGCGTTCCATAAACCGACCTGTGGCGTGAGTTTCCGTGCTGCAGCATGTCAATTTATTCTAACAGCGATGATAGTGCTCTGGGCGGGAGAACACAGCGACAATCCGCTGTCAGTCACCCTGATCACTCAGGAGACTAGCGTCTCCAAAAGAGAAAGTACGCTGCATCCACACCATAAGGAAGCCTGATGGTGGGCACTCACCCTTATAGATTAAACGGTGCTTTACACGCTGTGACATCGCCAACAATATATATCTTCGGGGTGACGTCATTAGCGACATCGCAGCGTGTGACACCTAGGAGCGACGATCAACGATCGCAAAAACGTCAAAAATCGTTGCTCGTTGATACGTCGCTCCATTTCATAATATCGTTGGGGGTGCATCGCTATGTGTGACACCGCAGGAACGATGGATCTCCTGTCCACTGGCAATGAGGAAGGAAGGAGGTGGGTGGGATATTCCACCCGCTCATCTCCGCCCCTCCGCTTATATTGGACGGCTGCTGTGTGACGTTGCAGGGAAGGTAAGTCCGTATGACGGGTGTAAGCGATATTGTGCGCCACGGGCAGCGATTTGCCCGTGACGCACAACCGACGGGGGTGGGTACGCTCGCTAGCGATATCGATAGCGATATTGCAGCATGTAAAGTGCCCTTTAGGGGGCTATATATCGTCAGGGTCATGTTGTTAGTGACGCACATCCGGCGCCGGTAGCGACATCGCAACGTGTAAATCCTAGGTGTGACGATGAACGAGCACAGAAGCGTACAATATCGCTGATCTGTGTAACGTCGTTCATTTCCATAATGTCAGTTCAACCGCAGGTACAATGTTGTTTGTCGTTCCTGTAGCTCTACACATCGCTGTGTGTAAACCCGCAGGGGCGACAAACATCTCCTTACCTGCGTCCTGACCGCAATGCGGAAGGGAGAAGGTGGGCGGGATGTTATGTCCCGCTCATCTCCGCCCCTCCGCTTCTATTGGCCGGCCGCTTAGTGACGTCGTGGTGACGTCGAATGCACCTACCCCTTGAAGGACGGATTGTTCGGCAGTCACAGCGACGTCGCCGAGCAGGTATGTGCGTGTGAAGCTGCTGTAGCGATAATGTTTGCTACGGCAGCAATCACTACATATCGCATGTGAGACGGGGGTCGGGTACTATCGCGCTCGACATCGCTAGCAATTGCTAGCGATTTCGCAACGTGTAAAACCCGCCTTAGTGTTGTGCCCTAAAGATACAAATGTTTTACGCATACACCACAATACACTATAAAGCTATGTGCCCACGTTGCGTTCTATCCGTGCAGAAATTTCTGCAGCGATTTGAACAGCACAGGTGCACTTCAAATCGCTGCAGAAACAGTCCGTAATGAAAAGCCGATTTCATGCGCTCTGGATGCTGCCTCTTCCATGGACAGAGCGGGACCTGCATCCAAAGCACATGAAAGAAGTGACATGTTGCTTTTTAGAACGCAGCGATTTGGCAGCAGCCGAAGCGCTGCGTTCAAATATGCAACGTGGGCATGGATTAGGCACAATCTTCATAGATTGTGCTGGGGACGCAGGACGCATGCAGTTACGCTGCAGTGCAGAGCGCAGCGTAATTGCATGAAAATATGCTACGTGGGCACATAGCCTAAGACGCAGCATGTCCTCTCCTGCAGGGCCACGAGTGCCATCTGCAGGGATCACAGCTGTAGTGAGTTCTATCCACAGGGACTGCAGCTGCTACATGTGCTATCTTCAGGGACCGCAGCTGCCACCGGTGCAATCCACAGAGACTGCGGCTGCCACTGGTGCTATCCGCAGAGACCGCAGTTGCCATGAGTGCCATCCGCAGGGACCAAAGCTGCCGTGAGTGCTATCCGCAGAGAAAGCAGCTGCCATGAGTGCTATCCGCAGGGACCACAGTTGCCGCTGGTGCTATCCACAGGGACCGCAATCTGCTGCTATCCACAGGGACCGCAAGCTGCCGCTGGTACAATCTGCAGGGACCACAGCTGCCGTGAGTTCTATCTGCACGGACTGCAGCTGCTATATGTGCTATCCGCTGGGACCGCAGCTGCCGCTGGTTCTATCCGTAGGAACCGCAGCTGCCACTGGTGCTATCCACAGGGTCAATAGCTGCCGCTATCTGCAGAAACTGCAGCTGCCGCTGGTGCTATCCGCAGGGACTGCAGCTACCATGTGTGCTATCTACAGGGACCGCAGCTGCTTGTGCCCACGATCAGGGTTCGGGCTGCTGCGGTCTTTCTCTCTGTTTTCTGTGTGAAGAACACTCGTGGCTCCACAGCAATAAAGTGACATGCTGCAGCATGGAAAGCTACACCGCAGGTCAGGTTACGCTGTACACGCACAGTGGGCATGCGATTTCTATAATTCCATCCACTGTGCTTGTACTGTACAATGCAGCGTTTAGGAAGCAGCGAAAACACACTGCTTCCTACGCTGCAAACACTGATCGTGAGCACACAGCCTTACACACATACAACCCCAGAAACACGGACATGTAAACACACAGGACACAGATGTGTACACATATACAGACATTTGCACACACCTATACACAGACACGTACACAGATATAGTCACATAGAAGCATATACATATTTGAAGACAATCACAAACATGTAAACACACAAGAATGGAGAAACACAATCATATACACACAGCCATACACACATACTGGGGGCTTTTACTGATGATGATTGGGGGACACTTCTTCTCTTGTCTTCCGTGCCGTCCACATAATTGTTTGAAGGTAAACTCCAGTGGGCTAAAGGACCTTGCTGACGTCATGCACATGTGATCAGAAGGGGGCGGGGCCAACATTGCTGATACCAAGATCAAACTCTACGTGGTCCTGGAATTTTTTATAATAGAAGCGCGGGTCTGAGGTAAGATCCCCAAATGGGAAGGGGTGCGGGGGGGGGTCTTACCACAGACCCCCACTTCTATTATATACAGCATAATAGTGGGCGGGAGGAAACATGGCCACGCCCACCAAGCAAGCCGGCCACGCCTACTAACCGGGAAGGTCCTTCTAGCTACTGGGGTTCAGCCACAACCCTTGTCTGATGCTCCTCTTCGGAGGCAGCGCGCGCAGCATGACGCCATTATAACACACATGGCTGTGCACTGCGCACGGCCGTGTCTCCTGTACTATGTGGCCGGTCAGCACTGTCTGCGCCTGTAATGTGTCAGTGTGTCCGGCCACATCACAGTGCAGGAGACGGCCACGCACAATTCACTGTGCGCGGTCATGTGTGTTATAATGACATTATGCAGCGGGCGGCCGGCCCTGAACAGCTGGGGGAGCAGACAGGGTCCACTGAACCCAGAAGTGCGGCGTGTACGGAGGGACGGGATTCATTTGTGTTAGTGTCTTAGGCCGAAAACACACTTCCGCATAAAAAACGTACGTGTCTCACCTTCCGTTTTTTTGGGCGTTTCTCCAGTACGTATGACATCCGTGTGATGGTGTATGCTGTCCGTGTGTGCGTCTGGAATGACCGTGTGCGTGTGGAATGACCGTGTATGTGTACGTGGAATGTCCGTGTGGAATGTCCGTGTGGAATATCCGTGTGTGTGATGCACAATGTCGTTGATACATGTCGGCTGACAGCAGACAGAGTTGCGCGATGAGAATGAACTCGGGTGAACTTCGCCCGACTTCATTGTCATGCCGCGGCTGTCTGGGTGCCGCGTACTGATTAGCGGTCACCCGTGAAGGATTCACCGTTGACTGCTAATCCCCTGAGTGACTGAAGTGAGCAGCCCTCTCTCATACTTACCGTTCCCCGATCTCCGGCGCGGCGCTGCACGGCTGTTATAAAAACTCCGGCGGCTTTTACTATTTTGAAAATGTCGGCCGCTCATTAATCAATCTCGTATTCCCTGCTTTCCCCGCCCACAGGCGCCTGTGATTGGTTGCAGTCAGACACACCCCCCACGCTGAGTGACAGCTGTCTCACTGCACCCAATCACAGCAGCCGGTGGGCGTTTCTATTCTGTGCAGTAAAATAAATAATTAAAAAAAACCGGCGTGCGGTCCCCCCCCCCATTTTAATACCAGCCAAATAAAGCCAGACGGCTGAAGGCTGGTATTCTCAAGATGGGGAGCCCCACGTTATAGGGAGCCCCCCAACCTAACAATATCAGTCAGCAGACGCCCAGAATTGCCGCATACATTATATGCGACAGTTCTGGGACTGTACCCGGCTCTTCCCGATTTGCCCTGGTGCGTTGGCAATCGGGGTAATAATGAGTTAATGGCAGCCCATAGCTGCCACTAAATCCTAGATTAATCATGTCCGGCGTCTCCCCGAGATACCTTCCATGAGTAATCTGTAAGTTACAGTGAATAAACACACATACCTGAAAAAATCCTTTATTAGCAATAAAAAACACTAATAAATACCCTCATTCACCACTTTATTCAGCCCGAAAAAGCCCTCCATGTCCGGCGTAATCCACGGAGGTCCAGCATCACATCCAGCTCTGCTACATGAAGGTGACAGAAGCTGCAGCAGACACCGCCGCTCCTGTCAGCTCCATGGAACTGGAAAAGTGTCACATATCACCCTTAATTACCTGAGGGTCCCCTCACCCACTGTCACCTCTAACTTCCTCTGGGCCATCTCACAGTGAGGAAGAGGGCCCACAGGAAATTAGAGGTGACACGGTGGGAGAGGGGGCCAACAAGAAATTAGGGGGAACAAGGTGGGGGGCAGGGGCCCACAGGGAATTAGAGAGGACACAGTGGGGAAGTGGGCCTACAGGAAGTTAAAAGTGACATGGTGGGGAAGGGGGACCACAAAAATTTAAAGGTGAGGGTGCCCACAGAGGTGACATGGTGGGGGCCCAAAGGAAATTAAAGGTTACAAAGTGGGGGAGGGGGCACACAGGAAATTAAAGTTGAGGTGTCACAGTGGGGGATGGAGTCCATAGTAGATTAGAGAGGATATTGTGGGAGGGGGCCCACAGGAAGTTAAAAGTAACATGGTGGGTTAGGGGGCCCACAGGAATTTAAAGGTGAGGGGGCCCATAGTAAATTAGAGGTGACATGGTGGGGGCCCAAAGGAAATTAAAGGTGACATGGTGGGTGAGGGGGCCCACAGAAAATTAAATGTGAGATGACACAGTGGGGGAGGGCGCCCACAGGAAATTTCAAATATACTGTGGGACGCGTCCCCCGTGTCACCTTAAATTGCATGAAGGCCCCTCTCCTAACTGTGTCAGGGCACTTAATGGTAGTGGCTGTAGAACTAGGCATTATTACCTCACACCACATGGCAGTCCGGCCAGTATTGTCCCTCTGCTCCTCTGCATAAACATTTGGTGCTGCTTGGGCAGTCACTTGACCCAATCGCAGCACATCTTGCTTCGGCTGTGTTGTGATGTCACACAAAGAAAACTAACACTGATTGGGTGCACTGCAACTCATCAGTGTTAGACCATCGCTGTCCAGGGATTTGAACCCATGGAAGACGAGTCGGAGACGCAGGGAGCAGGTGACCATGGATCATCAGCTGCCACCCTGCCTGTGATTGCTGGCTGATGTGATCACACGCTCAGTATCTTAGCAGCAGTGCACGCAATGAGATCAATACAAGCGACAGCAGCAGGTGATGTGACGGCGCTGCACTGCACATCCCCTTGTTGTTCTTCAGTAGTGCTGCAGGCTGCCTGCCGGTGTCAAGTAAAAAGTAAAGCAAGCACCCCTCAGTGCACGTGATTAGAAGAATACTGGGCAGGTTAGGCACTAATTTATGTGCAGGAGCTGCAGTGCTGGACTGGAGGTAGGGCCCACCAGAGGAATCTCCGGTGTCCCGGTGCCCCAGTCCGACCCTCCCTACACCTAGTGATCACATTTCTTGGATCCAGAGGAGGAAGCACAGTCAGTGATTCCTAATCTTTTCATAATTTGTATACACAAATGCTGGTTCAGCCCTGTATATACCACCACGGGGAAGGTAAACAAGATAATTATTTAAACCTTTTCCATCTTCTCTGTGACAAGTCTGACTGTAAGTGACAGCCAGCGCCCACCCCCATAACATCATGGTTTTGTGCAAGGTACTCACACCGCATTGACGTTTTAAAACCTAAATACAGAGTAATGTGAGGACAGCCCAGGCATTTATAGTCTATCGGCTGGCTAGAAGTAGTTACCGTAATTTACTTCATCCTACCTCAGTTACAGCTACACATTCCCACCTTCATTTTAAGGATTTGGGTCATGTGATCTCTAGTCTGACAACTAGTCGGGTACATGCACTAATGTGTAGACAGGAAGTCAGTCTAAAGGGTGCTTTACACGCTGCGATCTCGCTAGCGAGTGTACCCGCCCCCGTCTGTTGTGCGTCACGGGCAAATCGCTGCCCGTGGCGCACAACATCGCTTACACCCGTCACACGGACTTACCTTCCCTGCGACGTTGCTGTGGCCGGCGAAACGCCTCCTTTCTAAGGGGGCGGTTCGTACGGCATCACAGCAACGTCACACGGCAGCCGTTCAATAGAAGCGGAGATGAGCGGAACAAACATCCCGTCCACCTCCTTTCTTCCTCATTGCGGGCGGCCGCAGGTACGAGGTTGTTCCTCGCTCCTGTGGTGTCACACATAGCAATTTGTGCTGCCGCAGGAACGACAAACATCCTCGCTACTGACCAGACAACGATTTTTGGTAAATGAATGACGTATCACAGACCAACGATTTTTGCCTCATTTGCGATCGTTTAAGGTCGCTCATAGGTGTTACATGCTGCGATGTCGCTAAACGACGCCGGATGTGCGTCACAAACACCGTGACCCCGACGATATATCGTTAGCGATGTCGCAGCGTGTAAATAGCCCTTGATCTCCTTTGAACTTCAATATGACATCATCACCTATCAAATCCGTCCTAGCAGCTCAGACTCTTCCCTTCAAAACCCAGCTTTAGACTCTGTCACTTTCCATGTCCTCACATGCAGCTAAAGATATGTTTGAAGACTTGTTTAAGAGAAAACCTGTCTTTGCCGCCCATAGACCCAATCATAGAGCAGCTTCATTCTGTTTATATAAGTGATCAGTGACATAATAGGGCAGATAGGCTGAAGCGCCATCACATAGGGCATCACCCAATCAAAGCTGTCTTACAGTATGACTGTTTACATTGACTATAGCAACCAATCAGAGCTCAGCTTTCATATTATCAAAGCAGTTTTAGAAATTTAAACTGAATCCTGATTGGTTGCTATGGGTAACAAAGACAATCTTAATATTGAAGAGTTTTGAGAAATGAGGCGCTCAGACTCTGCATTATACATCAGGGTACAGCAGGGCAATGTCACTGATCTATCACTATTGCCAAGAGATAGGAGAGCAATTCATGAGACTCTAGCATTATGGGTAATGTAGTCTGCACTGCAAGAACCATATTAGAGGAGAATTCAAGATGGCAAATAACCCAGACATGGCCCATCCACCGCAACAGGTATATACTTGGCATAAACAAGACTGTCTACATGTACGGTGTATGGTGATGAGAAGCAACTGCAATACTCATGAAGTAAACCTTAAAGATGGACAATGCTTTTACAAATACCACTAGGACTGTATATTATTACATTTGCACACAACAAAAATTAGCAACTTTTTAGTAGTCAATAAATGGTTTGTACACAATTGGTCACCGCTCATTAAATGCTACAGAAACCCCAAATGTAGTAAAAACAGTTTGCAATTACTAAGAAATATAGCACCAACATCGCTGGAATGGCGCCGGGCCAGGAGGTATGTGTTTTTATTTTATTTGAGGAACTGCATTATTTAAAGGGAATCTGTCACCAGGTTCTTGACATAATCTGAGAGCAGTATAATGTAGAGAAAGAGATCCTGACTCCAGCGATGCATCACTTACTGGGTTGCTTGTTGCTTCTCAGCAGGAGATTAGCACTAGAGGACTAGTATACCTGCTGCTATGTAGTCTTCCATATTCATGATCTCTGTATGACCCCAACCCCACCACTGATTGTACACAGAAAGATGCCAATTAGTGGTGTGGGCGGGGTTATAAAGAGCTCAGCATTCAGAGAACTGGTAAATCTGCAGCAGATAAACAGTGATTTTGTCAAAGTCAAAAAAATATGTAGCCCAATGAGTGACACATTACTGGCATAAGGGCCTCTGCCCCTTCATCATGCAGCTCTCAAATCAGGTAGAAAAAACTTGTTGACAGATTCCTTTTAAAAAGGTGTCAGCATTTTCCATATCTTGGGGTAAATCTCAGAACTGAACCTGCACATTATACAATGATTGGAACATTTCACCATGATTTGGGAATAATAGAAACCTCTGACCACTTTGTCCTGGTGAATTGTGCCTTCTACACCTATAATAATCCACCCTGGTATAACACTAGTTTTGGTAATTTTACATTATAAAGGCAGATTTTAAATAACTTCTCAGAGTTTTTATCCCTGGATAACATGTGGAGGTAGAAACCATGTACAATAATGTTCCCCATAATTACTGCTTGTATTTCTCTGCTTACCTGAGCCTCTCGGGTCCTCCTGCAGGTCTTCTTTCTTCTGGATATTGGTCTTGATTGATGGTGTCTTTCCTTCCTCTGAACAGTCCAGGCCGATTCTTCTGTTCTTCGGTCCTTTACTCTGGGCAATGACGTCTTCATCCTCTCGCTCCATCTCTGGAGTGGGAGACATCTTATGCACTGGGTCTGATTTCTTCCTCTTTATTGCCCTTCTTTTGGCCTTTTGGGCAATGACGTCTTCATCCACTTTTTCCATCTTTGGGGTGGGAGACATCTTTTGCACTGGGCCTGATTTCTTCCTCTTTCTTGCCCTCCTTTGGGCCTTTTGGGCAATGACGTCTTCATCCACGCGTTCCATTTCTGGAGTGGGAGACGTGTTCTGTACTGGGCCTGAATTCTTTTTGGCCTTTTTGATTGAAGACTTCTCATCAGCCGATGAGTCCAAGTGTCTTCTTTTCTTCAGTCTCTTCCTCATCACAACCTCTTCTTTTTCCATATTAGAGCTTTGCTCACAATCCGCAGACAGCTTCTTCACCGTCACCAGCCAACTCCAACTGTCACTTTTCTAACTGTCAACTCGCGGTTATATGTAAAGCACCACAATAGCACTGAGCGCACGGGCACCTGGTCATGTGATCAGTGACTGACCAATAAGATTCCAAGGCTAATGCTACAGTATAAGAATTTGAAAGTATCAGTTTTATATATGAGTTGTAGTAAAATTAAATCTGTTTCTGTTTTACTATTTTTGTTTATTTAAATTCCAGTGACTTTTTTATTTTCCATCACTTTATTATTATTGTACAGAAAATTTTACAATTTTAGGGACCATTTTAACAATATGTTGCATTATTTATCAATATGTAAACCTATAAAATAAATTCCTGTCCATTGAGAAAAAGTTGAGAGCTCTAAATAATTTGACTAGTGTGGCGGCTACATTATTAAAATAGCAAAGCAAGAGGGGGTCACAGGTGGGTTGCCCAGGTGCTAAAGTTTTTGAGGGTGCAAAATATTTCCTCCCAAAATACCCCACGTCACCCCCAATATCAAATGATTAACACCTAAAACTACTATTTCCTATTGGAGCGGTGCAGTTAGGGCCCGCATAGTTTGGCTTATGCAGCATGAAGCAAGCAAGATGCATTTGACATTCACACCTGCACTCTGCATAGGCAGCAACTGAAATGACAAAGCTAAATATGAACAAATTAACTTTGTCATTCCATTGCTGGTTACGTAAAGCACAAAAGTCCATAAAAAAATAATTTTCAACTGCTGTCTCTGTATGAGCAATGACAAAGATAACAGAAAATTATCAGCTAATTAATAAAGACAGCTTGAATCATGTGCAGTATATATAAGCAGTGTTTCTCCATTAGCTGTTCTTTTTATGTAATTTCAGTTTCTGCCTATGTAGAGTGAAGCACTTGTGATGAGTTTACCATAGCCTGTTGCGCTCTCACTAGGCAGTGATTTAGATGGGAAAGCTCACTTCATTATTCTGAGCTTGGTCAGTTGTTGATTATGTAGAGAGCAGCAGCCACTGGCAAACGTATCCCACCTACTGCGCTCTGCACAAGCAGCGTTGGGTGAGCTTCTGCTTTTCCACTCAATACTGTCTTCATTCATTACTTATAGCTGCTTTTATGGTTTTACATTTTTCTAACCTGACTTAGCGTTACAAGTAGGGCCAATTTGTAGTTACATAGGCTGAAAAAAGACTTAGGTCCATTTAGTTCAACTTTTCTCGAACATTGTACAATCTTTGTCACTAAATTATCCATAACTCACAATGCTATTTTTGCTGAGGAAATCATCCAGCCTTTCTTAAAAGTTGTTATAGTATCTGCCATTACTACCTCTTATAATAGGGCATTTCACAGTCTGACTGCTCTAACTGTAAAGAACCCTTTCCTATTTAGCTGCCGGAATCGCCAGGATGGTGTCGCTCCCCACAGGCGGAGCCGGATTACCCCGGGGAGTATGGCGGGGGTGGTAGTATTCCCCGTTGGCTCCGCAGCGCTGGACGACTGCGCCAGTAAATGGAGAGGCAGATGTAGGGGCTTCAGTTCCAAGTCTTTTTACTCACAGGTTGTTCAGACGCTGCCCCAGAGTACCGTCCTCTGCCACAATGGGCTCCAGCTGATCCCGGATAGTTGGCGGTCACCTCTGTAGCTATCCGGAACCCGGGCTGAGCCTCCTGCTCCAAGCCACGGGCCCATGAAGAGAAACACTAACTCCAGTTGTCAGTGCTAGGTGTTATCCCAAGCTGTGCTCAGGAAGGTTCTGTCTAAAGTGTGATGGTTGCACCTACTTCTACCCCATGTGGTGCCCGCCCCAGGTGGTTATCCTAGCGACTGGGGAAATCCCATGCTTCGTGATGGCTGGCTACCCTGTCTGCCATAGTCCAACCCCCTGTAAGTAAGCACATGCTGCTGTTTGTGTGTGTTTTGTGAAGGCACCGGCAGGTTAACCCCCTCCTGACCCAGGATAGATATTACCCCTGAAAAGTGGTGTAATACCCTGTGGCACCTGAAGCCCAAGGGTGCCACACATACACTCCTACGTCAGTGATAATATACTTCCTTGATTGGTCCATATACTATGACGCAATTGGACATGCACATTACAGCATACTAGACGCCGAGTTTGACGCTTTTGTAACATGAATTTATGTACTGTATCACAGCATACAAAGTGGTGAGTAGTCCTCACTAATTATTATACATACATGTGAAGGTTTAATAATGAATTATACTTTAAGGTCGAAATCACACTTGCAAGTGACTCGCATGAGTCTTGCATCGCATCACCCGGCACAGCCTGACGCTCTCTGGTCAGGAACGGGTCAGCTCCATGTATTTCTATGCAGCTGAGACGCTCCTGTCTGGAGAGCGGCAGACTGTAGCGGGTGATGTGATGCGAGACTCGCACAAGTCACTCACAAGTGTTACTCCGGCCTAACAGATGTAAGCACGATGCACTTTGTAGAGCAGGGGTGGGGAACCTTTTTTCTGTCGGGGGCCATTTGGAAATTTCTACCAACCTTCGGGGGCCGCACAAAATTATCAATGTTTAAATGACCCTGCTATATTGGGTGAAGCAATTAATTAACTGGGGGCATGGGGCTGGGGGCACAGACACCACACGCTGGTCTGGGGGCACAGACACCACACGCGGGGCTGGGGGCACAGACACCACACGCGGGGCTGGGGGCACAGACACCACACGCGGGGCTGGGGGCACAGACACCACTGGAGGGGCTGGGGGCACAGACACCACTGGAGGGGCTGGGGGCACAGACATCACTGGAGGGGCTGGGGGCACAGACATCACTGTGGGGAGGAACAGACATCACTGTGGGGAGGCACAGACATCACTGTGGGGAGGCACAGGCATCACTGTGGGGAGGCACAGACATCACTGGGGGGAGGCACAGACATCACTGGGGGGAGGCACAGACATCACTGGTGGGAGGCACAGACATCACTGGGGGGGAGGCACAGACATCACTGGGGGGGAGGCACAGACATCACTGGGGGGGAGGCACAGACATCACTGGGGGGGAGGCACAGACATCACTGGGGGGAGGCACAGACATCACTGGGGGGGGAGGCACAGACATCACTGGGGGGAGGCACAGACATCACTGGGGGGGGGCTGCACACAGGACTGGGGGGGCTGCACACAGGACTGGGGGGGACTGCACACAGGACTGGGGGGGGCTGCACACAGGACTGGGGGGGGCTGCACACAGGACTGGGGGGGCTGCACACAGGAATGGGGGGGCTGCACACAGGACTGGGGGGTGCACACAGGACTGGGGGGGTGCACACAGGACTGGGGGGTGCACACAGGACTGGGGGGGTGCACACAGGACGGGGGGGTGCACACAGGACTGGGGGGGGTGCACACAGGACTGGGGGGTGCACACAGGACTAGGGGGTGCACACAGAACTGGGGGGTGCACACAGGACTGGGGGCTGCACACAGGACTGGGTGCTGCACACAGGACTGGGGGGTGCACACAGGACTGGGTGATGGGCTGCACATAGGATTGTGTGGGGGTGCACACAGGACATTGGGGGGCTGCACACAGGACTGGGGGAGGGGTGCACACAGGATTGGGGGAGGGGTGCACACAGGACTACTGGGTGATGGGCTGCACACAGGACATTGGGGGGCTGCACACAGGATTGGGGGAGGGGTGCACACAGGACATTGGGGGGCACACTGCGCTGAGAGTTTCATGCAACTCTGGGGGAGAAGGTTTACAGAACTGGTGTGGGGAGGCACAAAGCATTGGGCAGGGCACATAGCAGCAGAGGGTCGGTGCTGGACTCACAGCAGCATTGCATTCACATCACCGGAGTGCAGGAGCCGGACACACTGCATCAGAAGGAGAAGGCAAGCACTGATCTCCGGAGGGCAGGGGGCGGACACACAACGCTGGAAGCTGTGAGGCTGCTGTGGACCTGCCCACAATTGGCACTGGCCGACGGGAGAACACATTGCAGCACAAACAGCAATGTGTGGATTTAAAGGGCCGGCGGCAGCAAGACCGCGGTGACAGCACCAGCACTGCCTCCCCCGGGAATCTGCCCGGGGGCCACATAAAAGGTCACGGCGGGCCGCATGCGGCTCACGGGCCGGAGGTTCCCCACCCCTGTTGTAGAGGAATGTGTAAATATATGTATATGATACTGTGAGCATTGCTGATTTGTAAGAAAGCTTTCACAGATGAAATGACACTAAAAAAATGTTATTTTTTTGCACTAATATGTTAATCATAATTGATTAAAATGTTAATCGATAACGATATATATATCTTGTGGATACACAAATAGTTGCTTGACAAAGGTTCTTAGGAACTGAAGCATTGCCACAGGGCTCAATAAAGTCCATATTTTTTCACAAGTTGAAGATAGCAAATATACCAGAAAGATCCACAGTACTTACAATGATAAATAGCTGGACCAACAAGTGAGCTGATAATCACACGACAGGAAATAGACCTAAAACATAACTTTTAATGTGTATATATAAAAAAGTGAACAGCGTTCACTTAGGTGAGAATAAAAACCAAGGGTAACAATAGTCAACAGAGGTGATGACTATTATAGTAATAGGGCACATATGAATAGCCCAGTTCTGTCCCCATCCAAGAAGCTAGCTAGAGGTACACTATATAGGATTACAAGAATCCTCCACCATTAGGCTAGCTGGGGTAGACAGATAGAACACACATATAGACTCCTCATTCAAAGAACCCACTAGGGGAGAGGTATTTTGCGTGTTCAAGAGACAAAAACCACTAAACTCTGGTCCTAAGCACCGTAGGATTAAATCCCAGTACAAACGGGAACGGTCTTACCGGATCCAGAGTCGATTAACGGACAGCATATCGGGGTAGCAGCTCTGTAGGGGGCTGTCAACCAGCACATCAAAATCCCATAGATAGCCAGCAACCTGTATCAGGCAAAAATAGCACATATTCCCACTCCCGACGCATTTCATGGTGTGTAGATCATCAGGGGAGTCCAGGTGGGATAGAAATATGGACTGTCACTGGGAATCACCCATAGCAGTTCAGTCCACAATGCCCGGATCACGCACACAAAACGTGTGTCAGGACGCAGTTTCAAGCTCGCCGCAAAATACCTCTCCCCTAGTGGGTTCTTTGAATGAGGAGTCTATATGTGTGTTCTATCTGTCTACCCCAGCTAGCTTAATGGTGGAGGATTCTTGTAATCCTATATAGTGTACCTCTAGCTAGCTTCTTGGATTGGGACAGAACTGGGCTATTCATATGTGCCCTATTACTATAATAGTCATCACCTCTGTTGACTATTGTTACCCTTGGTTTTTATTCTCACCTAAGTGAACGCTGTTCACTTTTTTATACATACACATTAAAAGTTATGTTTTAGGTCTATTTCCTGTCGTGTGATTATCAGCTCACTTGTTGGTCCAGCTATTTATCACCATATTTTTTCACAAAAAAACTGGAGTTCTGCCTATGCTTTTTTTTTCATTAGTTAAGGCCGCTTTACACGTGTCGATTTATCGTACGATCGCATGTGCAACGTGACATGTCCAGATCGTATTTACGATTTGCCGGTATTGCTTATAGATCGTTTATTTGCTGTAACACTTAACAATCTCAAAATCGACGCATCAGTGATCAACGATATATTGTTTGACTCAGGCGATCGTTTGAATGTTCTTCGTTGTTGGCAGGGTGTCAAACTGAGTGTCGGCTGCTTCCCCAAAACGAACATTTTTTAGAAATGAACAACGTGTCAACGATCCACGATTTTCATCCTATTTGCGATCGTTCAGAGTCGCTCTTAGGTGTCACACGCAACGACGTCGCAAATGATGCCGGATGTGCGCCACAGAATCCGTGACCCCGACGACATATCGCCATATAAATCGACGCGTGTAAAGCGGCCTTAAGTTAGATAGATTGGTACGGTAAATATATAGATAGCTAAATATATAGTAGATAAATGGATGGATAGATAGATAATCGATAACCGATACACTGACAAGCGAAAGGGTAACAATGTTTTGAGGTTTTAACTTTCAGGCTCCATATCTCACCATCCACTACAGCTTTCAGTGTGAGACTACCTTCATTTTATAGACAATCATCTTGGCTATCTCATATATAAATTTGACTTGCAACTATTTAGCATGTGATTAGTAATGCAGAATTTTGTCATGTCACTGCATTGTTACTGTTCTGGTAATAAAATCAAAGTTTTAATTTTTATTACTTTGTTAGTAGTTTGTAAATCCACTTTTAGCTTTCAGCACTGCCTGAATCCTTCTGGGCATGCTCTAGATCAGATTAAAGCATGTAATGACCAAAATCCGATTCCAGGTCTCTTCTACATGGTCCAAATGTTGGTGCATACTGGTAGACTCATTTGGGTATGTATCCAGCTTTTTCTTCAACTCTACCCACAAAGTGTTCAATTTGATTAAATTCTTGGGACTTTGAGGACCAATCCAGCACATATACTTCATTGTGATTGAAGCATTTCTTCACCAATCTTGACGTATGCTTTGAGTCGTTGTCCTTCTGGAACCCTATGTCGCCTTTTTCATACCTATAATACTCAAGTGTACGAGGTAACTCGTCTTGTAGGATACTCACATATACCTCAGCATTAAGATCACTATTGATCCTGGTCAAGTATCCAACGCCTTTGGCTGTGAAACAACCCCATATCATCTGGCTTCCTTTACTGCATATAACAGTTCCTTCAATTTCTCGATCCGTTAGCGCCTTGTTTCTTCCAGACCCATTTGCACCTATCAGAGCCTAATCTATTGCCTTTTATCTTATTGCTCCAAATCACCTGTTTTCAATCTTCTACTGTCCACTTTTCATCCTTCTTTGCAAACTTGAGCTGATACTTCTGATGATGATATTGAAGTTGAGGCTTCTTCACTTTTTTCAGGTCACCCTTTCCAGGCTTGTGTAATGTGTGCCGAATGGTGCTTCTGTAGCGCCCCACGGAGCCTCAGGGGTTACTCGTCACCGGGCCAGTTGTTTTGTGGGGTTTGCTGTGACTGGCCTGTCCCGGCTCCGTGGCCCCATCGGCTACATGTAAAGACAGGTGCAAGGGTGTCCGGTGTAAAAGGGGGATGGAAGGAGAGCGAAGGGTCCCTGGGAAGCATGTCACCGGTTGCGGTGGTGACGGGGGTCCCGGCCTCCTCCAATGCAGACCCTCCCTGTGACTTTTTCCTCTCCCAGGAACGGTGTTGGATGGGGATGGGGGATGCTTTGCAGCGCCACCCGTGGTGTGTGGCCAGGGATCAGCCGCCGCTGCGAGATGTTGCTCTCCTCCGGGGCTGGTGTTCACGCAGCTCAGGTAGTCCAGCTCCCCAGAGGTGGAGCGAGCCCCGGGGAGGTCATCGGCGACATGGGAAAGGGGCCCTTGGCGCCCAAGCACAGTGCGCCGGTAATAAGAGGCAGAGGCAGCGACCGCTGGTCCATGTCATTTATTACAGTTCTTTAGAAGGCTGCCCTCAGGGTACTGGTCACCACCGTGCTGGGCCCCAGCTGATCCCGAGTAAGCAAGGAGCAACCACCGGTGTCTGTAAACATGTAAGACCTTTCTCCTCTGCGCTTGTAGTGTAGTGTGGATCCCCGTGGCATGAAGCGACTTGTGGACTCCAGTTTCACGTTGTGTCCCATTTAAAATGGGATTAGCCCGAGGACTACCTAGTCTACCCTCGACCCTGCAGAATATGATAAAGCAACCTGAAGTATGGTCCATCCTAGGGCTCTGCAATCTGACTGCGCCAGCCCCAAGGGAGCGTTTCAGCTTCCCATCGGCTGTCATGTCCTCCTCAGTCTCACAGGCTCACCCGGTGGTCTCATTTACTCCCAGTCTACCTGGTTCCGGTTCCCTCCAGTCTGCCCGCTTCTACGAGTCCACGGTGTTCCGGTACTCTCTCTCCTTTCCCCTGGAATAGCTCTCAAGCACTGATTCCAGTCGGTCCCTCTGAGGGAAGCCATCTGGTGCGCCCCTCAGCGACCTGTCTCCTTCTGTGTCCCAGACTGATCTTAAGTGAATTCCTGTCTGCTCCTTTACCTCACTCCTACTGCCCCCACCCTCTGGTGACTCACTGCCAAGGTAACCACCTCTGCCCTAGTTTCAGTGTGAAAGCACCTGGTTTCCTAATTGTGTAACTTGATATGAACATGTACCGCCCCGTGCTCAGCAGCTGAGCCGCTCGGATCCGGACCTTCAGTGGGTGGCTCGAGGGTTACTGGACCCGGGGGTCTCACGGTCACTTCAACTGAAAAGGGAGTGGTGGTTTGGGAACGTAGGTGTACGGCCGGAGCCGTGTTAAGTTCGTGACGCCACCCTCAGGATGTGGTGAAGGTAGACACTATGGCTGCAGTTACGGGGCACCCGGGGGAGAAGTTCGGCAGCAAGTTGTTAAACCCTCTGTGGGCAGGGATGGTGGCCCCGGGACCCGTTGGGTTTGGTTGGCGGTGCAGGGAGTTGGGCGACCGGAGGGTGCTGATGTACTCACTATTAGTAAACACACGAGTCTCTGGTAAACCAAGGTGATGGTGGTCGGTGCCCACAGCCGGCTGCAGTCTGGTCCCCCACCCGGCTGGTGGTCTCTGTCTTTCTCCTGCACCTGTGTGTGATGGTGGGCTGCCTGTGCTTGCAACTTCAGGAGTCCGCTCCCGGCTTGTGGTCGCCTAAGTAGCCCGTTGCCTGCAGACGCTAGCCCGTGGGATCTCTGAGCCGTGGCGGTGGCTTTCTATCCCCCTCGTTGGGCTGTTGTCTTCAGTCGGGACTTTTGGTGGGACAGGACCTCTAGTCCTGGCCTCAATCAGTTAATTAGCTAGCCCCCAGTAGCTTCTGGACCTAGCTTCAGGGTCTGAGTACCCCCCTTTGTGCTCCGGTTTCCGAGTCGGTTCCCCGGGTCGGTACCGGCGGGCTACAACCCTGTCCCGGTCCACCCTGGTTCCACCGAGCTGTCTTCCCGGCTTCTGCAGACAGAGACTGACGTCTGCTTCCTAGCCAAAGGTACCAGGGCTCCTACCCTAGCACCTGCTCAAATTGGTTTCTCTCCTCTGCTGGAGCTGCACACAGCTCCAGCCCACATACCTCTCCAACTTGAACCCTCAAACTCTTGTGTTGTTTACTTTCCCGCCTCAGGCTGTCTGAGACTCCGAGGTGGGCGTCTTCAAACCACCTGGTTCCGCCCCCTGGTATGTCCATCAAGCCCTAAGGGGGTGACTAGGGTTTTAGTGTTTGACTGTGTGTTACCTATGAGGGACAGGTGTAATGCGGGGCCCTATTTGTGACTACCCGGCCCGGCCAGGGCGTCACAAACACAGGATGTTGTGTAAAGCTCCAAACACCAGCGGTTAACCCCCTCTTACCTGGATCGGTATAGCACCCTAAATCAGATGCAGTACCCTGTGGCGACTGAGGCCGACTTGTTGATATTTTGCCTGCCCACTTCTTAACTTTTGAATGGATGGACAGACTTCATTTTGTAGTCTTCCAACTATCATGTCACTCACACAATGGAGTTTGCCAATTTTCTTGCTGGAGTGAAGCTATCGATGAACTGGATGATGCCGTTTCTCTTTTCATGGAATATCTTCTTCTTGGCTGCTCCTTGAATCAAAACAGTGACCTTTCACTTGGGAATCAACCTAGTAAAACACTGCACTATTGTGGAATGTGAGAATAGGTTGTTATCTGTAGTATAGAAGAAGAAAAACATTTTTCAAACACCAGGAGCAAAACAGTAACAATGCAGTAACAGGACAAGAAGCTGCATAACTAGTTATATGCTAAATAATTGCAAGTCAAATTTATGTATGAATTAGCCAATATTAATGCCTATAAAATAAAGGTAATCTCACGCTCAAAATGTAGTGCTTGGTGAAATATGGAGCCTGAAAGTCAAAAGTTTAAGCATTGTTACCATTTTGCTCCTCACAGTAGATAGATAGATAGATAGATAGATAGATAGATAGATAGATAGACTGACCGTTCGGGCTGGGATGGAGATGTGGATCTACTGGACCACGGATCATGGGGGGGCATAACTAAGTGGCTACCTGTTCTTCCCTAGAATCTTTGGTGGTGAGGTTAGGTTTGTGCTGCAGGTAGCACTCCAGGGCAGTCCCCAAATCTGCATAAGCTGACACTAACGGAAACAGGTGAGGCAGAGTCATTGCCACAGCCAGAACAGGATTAAGATAACCGGCAGGGTGTAAACTGGTAATAGTACAAATGGGACTTGTTCAGGCTCAGGTACAGGCAGGATGGCTGATACATACAGGACAGATTCAGGTTTGGGTTCAGACAGTAACTTGGTTTCAAAGGTTTAAAAATTCCAATGGAGAAACAAACTTCCATATATTCTATAAAACTTGACTTTTATCTTGCGTAATTACATAATGGATAAAGAAACCAGCATGGACATGTAGGAGAGAAGCAGGTTATAGGAATACGCGTTTCATTTCTTTATAGCGTTTCATGGTTTTTGCCACTGCACTTGGGGACACTTTCGAAGTTTTCCTCAGTTTTCAGACTGACTGACCTTCATTTCTTAAAGTAATGATGGCCACTCGTTTTTCTTTACTTAGCTGCTTTTTTCTTGCCATAATGCAAATTCTAACAATCTATACAGTAGGACTATCAGCTGTGTATCCACCAGACTTCTGCACAGCACAACTGATGGTCCCAACCCCATTTATAAGGCAAGAAATCCCACTTATTAAACCTGACAGGGCACACCTGTGAAGTGAAAGCCATTTCCGGTGACTACCTCTTGAAGCTCATCAAGAGAATGCCGAGAGTGTGCAAAGCAGTAATCAAAGGAAAAGGTGGCTACTTTGAAGAACCTAGAATATAAGACATATTTCCAGTTGTTTCACACTTTTTTGTTAAGTATTTCATTACACATGTTAATTCATAGTTGTGATGCCTTCAATGTGAATCTACAATTTTCAGAGTCATGAAAATAAAGAAAACTCTTTGAATGAGAAGGTGTGTCCAAACTTTTGGTATTTTTGAAGCTCATAATTCCCCTATTGTTCTCTTATATAGTGTAAGTGCAACCTATAAAATAATAATATTGCCTCTTAGGTGTCCCCTATAAACTAATAATGCTCCTTTAATGCCCCCTTAAAAGTAATATACTTCATTGAGTGATGCAAGAAGTTATAATACCCCCTAAGTGCCACCTCTAAAAGTACTTATACCTCTTAATTGCACTTAAATAGAACCTGAAATGTAGGCTAATTTAACCTGCAGGTATAGGACTAAACTGCAGGTTAATAGCATTAGTGTTGTGCATGGCTGCCTTAAAGAAAGAGCACCCCTGGGAGAAAATAAATAAATAAATCTCTCGAGAAAACCGCAGACTTTCAGTTATACAGGCATGCAAGCAGAGCTTCAGTACCCTCTTACATCACTATGAAAGGTGGCTTTTAGCATGCCACGGCACTTTGACTGACATTTGCCTCTACACCGATGCACAACTGAGCTGATTTTCTGTCAAGGTTTTGACGCATACTTATAGCAGCCGCTCACAATGCTGTGACTGTGGCTTCCTCAGCATCCCTGGGTGACTGAAAGCCGGCGGCTCCTGGAGAGTTAAAGTACATTTTCTTCTGGGCACTGCATTTTCTCTACAGTGGCCTGATACCTTCCTAATGTGTCACTACTTTCCTTTTAACAATTAAAAGTGCTCCAAGTGCCCTCCAAAACGTAATTGTGTCCTGAATGCCCCACAACTAGTAATATTGTCCCATGAGTATAACACAAATAGTAATAGTGCCCCCTAAGTGCATCTATAAATAGTAAGAATGTCCCCTAAGATGGATATAATGAAAAGGCCACCAAGTGGCTGTATAAAAAAAAAGTACCAAACACTCCAGTTTGTGAGTCTGCCAGCAATTGCACCAGCTTTGATGGAAAGATGTGATATCTATGTCTTCCTAATGCCTGCAGTGGCAAGCTGATATTCTGTAAGGAGCCTTGCTCTTCAGGTGCAGCCTACTATAATATGTAGTAATAAAAAAGAGAAAAGGCTAGGCACTGCAAGCCCAGGTGTGTACTCACGAGGCTGTGGTTTTTCCTTGGATCACAGATCTCCAGCCGGTCCCTGTGGTGCTCAGCCAAGGTATAGAAATCCAATATGAGCTTCAAGTAAGAAGGAATGGCGGCAACTCACTGGTGAACGTTAACGGCAATTTTTATTGCACAATCTGCAGCATTGTTACAATGTAACCAGGGAGGGGGGAGTGCAGGGGCGCCGGACACATGTATGTGTGTATGTATGTGTGTATGTATGTATGTGTATGTATGTGTGTCCGCTAAAGGAATCTGTACCGTCGCATTTACAATCACAAAATTTTGCACAGACACTTCATGTGACTCAGGGAACGTCATAGACTATGTTTTGATGGGAAAATGTAACCCCGTGCTTTACAGTTAGTCTCCAAAAAACCTGCCTCCATTAAAGTGAATGGAGCTGGGAGCTACAGGTTATTAATAGCAGCTTTGATTGGTTGCTATAGGAACAAAGGAAATTGTTAGAATAAGAAGCTTATGTGTGAGGTAAAATGATGTTGGTGGAGAGACAGACACAGACAGATACAGACTGACAGACAGGCAAACAGACAGAGAGAGAGACAGGCACAGACAGACAGAGAAAGAGGCAGACAGGGAAAGAGACAACGAGACAGAGATAAACAGACAGAGACAGATAGGAAAAAATAGCCAGACAGAGAGAAAGAGATAGACAGAAAGACACACAGGGAAAGAGACAGACACAGGCAGACAGGGAAAGAGACAAACAGACAGATACAGACAGGGAAAAAAGGCAGACAGAGAAAGAACCAGAATAGACAGAGGTAGATAAAAAGAGAGAGACAGACAAAGAGATACAGAGACAGACGAAAAGAGACAGAGAGACAGACAGAGAGACAAACAGACAGACAGAGAGACAGACAGAGAGACAGACAGACAGAGAGACAGACAGAGACAAACAGACAGAAACAGACAGACAAAGAAAGACAGACAGGGAAAGAGACAGACAGGGAAAGAGACAAACAGAGAGAGACAGACAGAGACTGGGAGAGAGACAGAGAAACAGTTTCTATCCCGGGCAATGCCGAGTACTACAGCTAGTGGCTTATAAAGCTACCACAGATAAGATTAGGGTTATAGCTATTTTTCTAAAACAGAAATAAAAGCTCAGTGTTAACGGGAACCTGTCAGCGAATTTCGTTTCAAAAGTATTTATATGCACACGTACTTCTTTCAAAGACAAGTTCAGAAAATATAAGTAGTTACTACCGCGCTACCAATAGGGGAAAAAAGGAAGTACTAAATGTCTATCCAAATATTTGTGAAGGTGACGTACAAAGGGGAAAAAAAAGTATTTAGTCAGCCACCAATTGTGCAAGTTCTCCCACTTAAAAAGATGAGAGGCCTGTAATTGACATCATAGGTAGACCACAACTATGAGAGAGAAAATGAGAAAACAAATCCAGAAAATCACCTTGTCTGATTTGGCAAAATCATTTAAAAAATAACCATAGGAATAACATGCATTGTATCACATGTATTGTTATTATACTATAATCTAGTAACCATCTGCAATCATCTTTATAAGAGCCATAGACATGTCATCATAAATTATCATATGACCTCCCACTTGCGGTCATAGTCTGTGATTATATACAGGCATTTAGTCATATTACTAAACAAGAAAAAAAGTAATGATAATAATGTAAATGACACTTGTAAGTAGGATTTACTTGTGCTTTTCATATATTTTTTTTATGGAGGAATAGTCACTTTTTCTGTCTCAACCATTATCAAGATGCTCAATGTCACACAGAGTTTGGCTCAAGACTCACTGAGTGTCAAGGCGGCATCAGATGCTGTTCACATTACAGATTCTGTCACTCCTCACTAGGGTTTCTCTGGTGCTTCTGATTTGCACAGGCAGGCATCGACCAGCTGTGTGCTCATTAGTGGTCAGGCTAGCAGGAGGTATTCTCCGCTAGCCTGCTGCTTACCACTAGGATCACATATTGTAGGTAACCTATCACAGTTTCCCAGTACCTTTTTAAAATGGTGGAATCTGTCTTCACATGCTGTCTATAGCTTCTGCTAAACTGGTCCTTGTGCTGTGTGTCCCAGATTACTTGTTTTGTGTCCCAGTTGGCTTGCTTCTTTATATTACGTGCTGCTTGGGGTTTTGTGGAATTATCTTGTTGTCTTGTTGTTTCCTCCCTGCTCTTCTTTTCCTCATTATTTGTTGTCTAATACCTCCGTGTGAGCATGCTGTGTTATCGATTTTTTGTTTGCCTTGTTTGTCTCCTTCTGTGGGTTTAACCACTCCTGTCATGGCCCTCTCCTGGGGAGGGGAAGAGGGGGTATTAGATCAGGGCTGGCCAGGAGAAGGATCAGGAAGGTGGCCCATATGTCCTCACCTTCAGAGGTATCTCTGGAAACAGAGATAGTTTGGGCCCCCCCTAGCCTGAGGGCCAGTCTAGGAGCCCAGGTCCCGTTATCTCCATACCAGCTATGACACTGAACGGACATTATCCGTCCATGTTAAATTAATATCCAATGAAAAATACCAAATATAAAAGTAACAATATGTTACAATCAAGGTAATGTTAAAGGGATTATCTAAAAGTTTACAAAGTTTTTCTCTCATTTTTTACAATATAAAATAAATAAAGAACAATAGTATCCCCTCTTGTTCCAGGAAATCCACCCTGTCGTTGCCCATTTGTCCAGCATGTATCCTCACCGCTGCTACCGATCATTGTCCTTACTGCTGAAGTGATTGCTGAAAGGCATTTGGGTTATCCTCCCCCTTCCTCAAGATTCAGAATAAGCTAATGATTGTTCCCCATGTGATATTTTCTTACTGTCGGAACACAGAGCAGCTGGACGTCTTCCATTTGTTTGTCCCTGGAGACCTAAAACCTGAGAAGAGGTTTACATACCTCGAAACTGGGAACTATCTATATAAACCTTATTCACAAAGTAAACATTCGTGTGATTTAAATAGGGAAGATATACAAAACAATAAATACAAGACAAATTAATATGTAACCTGGTTGACTACTGTGCCCACCAATGGCTATGAAAACCTTACCTCAAAAGTATCTGCATCGACACTATTCCCCTTTACACCCTCTGCTATTTAGCTTCTTCTGGTTTCTTTATGGTGGTAGTTGAGCTCAATTTCCCTTCCGAGGTGATACATTAATATTCTAAGTATCGCCATAAGCACATGATGAATATTTTTTTTAACTCTCTAGAGCTTTAATGTTTGCTATGAACATAGTCCTTCTGCTTGCACTTTACTATGGATATATTTGATTTCTTCCTGAAGAAAATAATTTTTTACGCCCCCTTCACACGTCAGTGAAAAACACTGACGTTCTTCACTGACGTGTAAAACACGCACATGTCCCTCTGTGTTCCGTGATTCACGGCACACGTGGGTTGTCCATGTTCAATCCGTGATTGCAAATGGACAATACTCACCTGCCTTCGCTCCTGCTGTCCATGGTGCTATACTCCTCGACTCTGCAGCGTCCGCCCACCGCTCTCTGCAGCTACTTCCGGGTCGGCTGTTCCTGCTTTCATGAATATTCATGACTCGGGCAGGAGCTGCAGAGAGCGGAGGCTGCACAGCAAATCGCTGGAAAGGTTAGTTGAAAATGTTTATTATTTAATATGTCAGTGTTTTTCTGGTATGTGTTTCACGGATCACACACGGATCACACCATAGTGTGGTCCGTGGGTCATCAGTGATGCCAGAAAAAAACGGACTTGTCTCTGTGCAGAATCACGGACACACATGTACGCTGCACGGAGACACGTTCAGTGAAAAATCACTGATGTGTGAGCATACCCATTGATTATAATTGATTATCATTGATATAATGTATGTCAGTGATTCTGGTACGTATAAAAAAAAGCACATACGTACCAGAATCACTGACGTGTGAAGGGGGCCTTAGACAGATTCCAATACAGAATATAATTGGTCAACATGAAATTTCTTCCATTTCTATGGCAGTCAGTGTATGCAAGTGTGGCGCCCCTGAGGCTTCCATCGCCACAGAGTATCGCACCCAACATTGGGTGTAATGCTAAACCCGATTCCTGAGAAGGTCAGTCCGGGTTTCACCACATTACACACTCACTTACACACCAGGTTGCCGTGTTCCCACTGGGACCAGGGACTGGTCGGTGAGGCTGTACACCACTGCTGTTACGGGTCAGTATTGTCTACTAATAGTTGGAGGATTTTAGGATAATTTTGCCTGGACACCTTATACTAGTCTCACTATGTATACTTATATTGCTATACTGCAAATTCCCTATCCCTTCACTTAGCATGTATGGAGAGTATGTAATGCTGGTAACTGTGATTGGGCAATTTTATACTATGGCTGCATAATTTATAGTTTATTACAGCAATTATGTTATAGCATAGTGTACAGGCACAATTAGTGAGGTTAATTATGTTGGAATACATACTCTAATACTCTGGCTATGACATAAATTGAGTATTTTGTCCACAATAGGATAACTAATTCTTGACCTTTTTTTACAACAGCCTTTTTATCACTCAGTACACAAACTATTTCCATCTCCATATATAATTTATACTGATCTATTAAGACTGTACATAATAATTAATGATTGAATTACAAATCAGTGGTTAGCCTACCTTATGGACTCCTTGTTTTCTATTTTTATTATAATGTGTATTAAATTAATTGAAATAATAAAAATATAATTTTAATTATTGGGTTTTGTACCATTTTTTTTCGCTGTTGTAATCACACATAATAAGACTAGATCCATGGTAAAGCGGACTTTATCACACAAGATTAGCCTGGGTCATGTCCTTATTCGCCACATCTGGGAAAATGTGTCCAATTCTGCTAATCAGACTCTGATCCAAGTTTGATCAGAGTGGGATCTGTTTTTCTTGGATGTGGATAATAAAAAAAGTCCTTCTTCTCTATTCTGTCAGTCCATGAAAATGTCATCTGAGTATGGTCCAATTTTTTTCAGAGACGCATAGACTGGATTGGTCGAGTACATTCCAATAATCAAAGGCAAATCGTGCAAGCGGAAATTTACTTCCTCAGACTACTCAACATGGCCCAGTAGGATAGCATTGGTCCCAGTATGATTCAATGTTTTGCTTTTTTACTACTTGGACCGAAACTACAGTTGTCTGCATTAGCCCTTAGATACACAGTCTGCAGACTGCATCACACATGATAGAATTAAGGGCACGTTACAATTTATCTGACGATCGCATGTGCGACGTGACACGCCCAGATTGTATTTACGATTTGCCGGTATCGCTTATAGGTCGTTTATTTGCTGTCACACATAACGATCTCAAAATCGACGCATCAGCGATCAACGATATGACCCAGGCGGTTGGACCCAGGTGGTCGTTTGAATGTTGTTCGATGTTTGCAGGGTGTCAAACGAAGCAATATGTCGGCTGCTTCCCCAAAACGAACAATTTTTTAAAAATGAACGACGTTTCAATGATCCACGATTTTCATCCTATTTGCGTTCAGAGTCGCTCGTAGGTGTCACACTCAACGACATCGCAAACGATGCTGGATGTGCGTCACGGAATCCGTGACCGCGACGACATATCTCCTGATAAATTGACGCATGTAACGGGCCCTTTAGATACACAGCTCTGTTGACTGTATCTCACATGACAGCTTTTGATAAACGGCAGACTGTATCACACATGATTAGATGCATTACACATGACTGTATCACACTTTAAACATATTACAAAATAATAAAACTCTAAGGGGTACTTTACACGCTGCGACATCGCTAGCGATTGCTAGCGATGTCGAGCGCGATAGCACCCGCCCCCTCGCTCGTGCGACATTTGGTGCTCGCTGCCGTAGCGAACATTATCGCTACGGCAGCGTCACACGCACATACCTGGTCAGCGACGTCGCTGTGACCGCCGAACAATTTCTCGCTTAAGGGGGAGGTGCGTTCGACGTCATAGCGACGTCACTGCGGCGTTACTAAGCGGCCGGCCAATAGAAGCGGAGGGGCGGAGATGAGCGGGACGTAACATCCCGCCCACCTCCTTCCTTCTGCATTGCCGATGGATGCAGGTAAGGAGATGTTCATCGCTCCCGCGGTGTCACACATAGCGATGTGTGATGCCGCAGGAACGACAAACAACATCGTACCGGTGGCAGCAGCGATATTAAGGAAATGAACGATGTGTCAACGATCACCGTTTTGGAACGATTATGCGATTGTTGATCGTTGCTCATTAGTGTTACACGCTGCGATGTCGCTACCGGTGCCGGATGTGCATCACTAACGACGTGACCCCGACGATATATCTGTAGTGATGTCGCAGCGTGTAAACTACCCCTTAGTCTACGTTCTAACGATGAGCTTCTGCTGTTACAGAATTTCTGTACCATAGCTGCCAAAACTCCTGGATTCAGCAAATCTGTCCCAATTTGAAGGGGCAGTCCCGCTGTCCCGGCAGGTCAGAGCGTTGTCGTCTCTCACTGTGCAAATGTCTTATCCTATCATCGCTCTGCAGCTCCTCCTCGGGGGGCGGCATCTTTGCTCTGCACACAAATTAAATAAATAATTGTCATCTTATTATATGGTCTTCCCGGGAATCTATCCAAAATTTTGAAAACCATTTTCTTTTGATCCCACGTTTTTTCTTATCCCACAACATGTACCATTGCAAGTGTCAACTAAAGTTGTGAGCTAAAGCCTACGCAGACATCAGTAGGAGAATTTCCTAAATTTGAAGCTGCATTGCAGGCTCTGAATCCACAGGCAGATTATACTGATACATAGAGATACAGTTAGGTCCAGAAATATTTGGACAGTGACACAATTTTCGCGAGTTGGGCTCTGCATGCCACCACATTGGATTTGAAATGAAACCTCTACAACAGAATTCAAGTGCAGATTGTAACGTTTAATTTGAAGGTTTGAACAAAAATATCTGATAGAAATTGTAGGAATTGTACACATTTCTTTACAAACACTCCACATTTTAGGAGGTCAAAAGTAATTGGACAAATAAACCAAACCCAAACAAAATATTTTTATTTTCAATATTTTGTTGCGAATCCTTTGGAGGCAATCACTGCCTTAAGTCTGGAACCCATGGACATCACCAAACGCTGGGTTTCCTCCTTCTTAATGCTTTGCCAGGCCTTTACAGCCGCAGCCTTCAGGTCTTGCTTGTTTGTGGGTCTTTCCGTCTTAAGTCTGGATTTTAGCAAGTGAAATGCATGCTCAATTGGGTTAAGATCTGGTGATTGACTTGGCCATTGCAGAATGTTCCACTTTTTTGCACTCATGAACTCCTGGGTAGCTTTGGCTGTATGCTTGGGGTCATTGTCCATCTGTACTATGAAGCGCCGTCCGATCAACTTTGCGGCATTTGGCTGAATCTGGGCTGAAAGTATATCCCGGTACACTTCAGAATTCATCCGGCTACTCTTGTCTGCTGTTATGTCATCAATAAACACAAGTGACCCAGTGCCATTGAAAGCCATGCATGCCCATGCCATCACGTTGCCTCCACCATGTTTTACAGAGGATGTGGTGTGCCTTGGATCATGTGCCGTTCCCTTTCTTCTCCAAACTTTTTTCTTCCCATCATTCTGGTACAGGTTGATCTTTGTCTCATCTGTCCATAGAATAATTTTCCAGAACTGAGCTGGCTTCATGAGGTGTTTTTCAGCAAATTTAACTCTGGCCTGTCTATTTTTGGAATTGATGAATGGTTTGCATCTAGATGTGAACTCTTTGTATTTACTTTCATGGAGTCTTCTCTTTACTGTTGACTTAGAGACAGATACACCTACTTCACTGAGAGTGTTCTGGACTTCAGTTGATGTTGTGAACGGGTTCTTCTTCACCAAAGAAAGTATGCGGCGATCATCCACCACTGTTGTCATCCGTGGACGCCCAGGCCTTTTTGAGTTCCCAAGCTCACCAGTCAATTCCTTTTTTCTCAGAATGTACCCGACTGTTGATTTTGCTACTCCAAGCATGTCTGCTATCTCTCTGATGGATTTTTTCTTTTTTTTCAGCCTCAGGATGTTCTGCTTCACCTCAATTGAGAGTTCCTTAGACCGCATGTTGTCTGGTCACAGCAACAGCTTCCAAATGCAAAACCACACACCTGTAATCAACCCCAGACCTTTTAACTACTTCATTGATTACAGGTTAACGAGGGAGACGCCTTCAGAGTTAATTGCAGCCCTTAGAGTCCCTTGTCCAATTACTTTTGGTCCCTTGAAAAAGAGGAGGCTATGCATTACAGAGCTATGATTCCTAAACCCTTTCTCCGATTTGAATGTGAAAACTCTCATATTGCAGCTGGGAGTGTGCACTTTCAGCCCATATTATATATATATAATTGTATTTCTGAACATGCTTTTGTAAACAGCTAAATATTTCTGGCCCTGACTGTACATCTGCATATAGCCATGTATTCCTATGTACCTGTATTCTAGAGGGAAAATAAAAGTAAATTGTTTTCTTCTTACAAAATTACTAAAAATTATTGAGGACAATTACAATAATGTAAAATAAATGTCATTTTTAATGCGCTTCTTTTAAAAATCACAAATAACAGACATATTTGGTGTCCTCATAATTGTAACAACCCGCACAACACAGCAAACAGATTATAGTGATTGGTAAATAATGTAATAAAAAAATGGTGTAATTGATTTTTTTTCTTTATTGTGTCTGCACCACACAACAAAATAACAATAATTTATTGTGTGTTTGCTGCGTTTCTTTTGTGTTTTTGGTGCCAATGTTAACCAATGTTTTGAATGCTTTTTAAATAGTACAGAATAGTTTTGCTTCTGCACTTAAAAATGCAACAGAATTTTTTCTTTTTTTTAACCTGCGTCTTTTTCAGGATCCACAAGAGGCCTACAAAGAAAAAAATGCACCAAAACCGCACAGTATACCAGCTTCTTTAGATGCACCGATCAATGAAATCACATCCATTTTTCTTGGACATATAGGCTGTGCTAACATGTAGCGTAAATGCTGCCTTTTTTAATGTGTCTTTTGTTATTTAGCTGTACAGTGGATGCGATTGCATGAAAACTGTGCCCATTGTGCGTCTAAAGACACTGCTGACCTGTGTGGTTTTGGTGCTTTTTGTTTTTTTTAGAGACTTTTAGGTGGAGCCTAAAAAAAACATGTAAAAAAATGCAGGGTTTTTATTTTAGAAAGAAAAGCGTTGGTTAAAATTTAACATGGTGCCCATATTTCGCTGTATAGATTGTTTCTTTCCCATGCTGTACCATCTACAGTGAAGGAAATAAGTATTTGATCCCTTGCTGATTTTGTAAGTTTGCCCACTGACAAAGACATGAACAGTCTATAATTTTAAGGGTAGCTTAATTTTAACAGTGAGAGATAGAATATCCAAAATAAAATCCAGAAAATCACAATGTATAAATTATATAAATTTATTTGCATTTTGCAGGGATAAATAAGTATTTGTTCCCTCTGGCAAACAAAACAATACTTGGTGGCAAAACCCTTGTTGACAAGCATAGCAGTCAGACTTTTTTGTAGTTGATCATGAGGTTTGGGCTCATGTCAGGAGGAATTTTTGCAGATCATCTCTAAATCATGAATTTTGAGGCTGTCGCGTGGCAACTCGGAGCTTCAGCTCCCTCCATAAGTTTTTTATGGGCTTAAGGTCTGGAGACTGGCTAGGCCACTCCATAACCTTAATGTGATTCTTTTTGAAGCACTCCTTTGTTGCCTTAACCGACCCTTAAAATTATAGACTGTTCATGTTTTTGTCAGTGGTTAAACTTATAAAATCAGTTTTTTACCTAAGGAGTTTCCACATCTAATGCAAGTCCATGAGAAAAATCTGCACATAAAGCCCAGCGTAAGAGAAATTGGCATTTTACGGATTTAAAGTTCACACCACGGGTCAGTTTATGCTGAGCAAAACAGAAGCACAGTGGGCAGGATATTTCTTTAAATCCCCTCCGCTTTGCTGGAACTGTAAGACGCTGCGTTTTTTACCCTTTTTTTAATTCAAAGATGAAAAAAATATATTTGATATAATTACGTATATAAAAGTCCTAGTAGATGTAGGAAAATATAACATTAATGAACCCAAACGGTAAATCGTGTTAAGAAAAACAAATTGAAACACCAGAATTGCCATTTTTCATCTACAACACTTCTCAAAAAAGTTCACCATGCAAAAAGCAAGCCCTCTAATAGCTTCATTAATGGAGAAATAAAAAAGTTATGGGTCTCAAAAAACGGCGACAGCAATCAAATTTATTTTTACAAAGTTTGGACCTGAAGAAATCTTCGTGAATTATTCAATAAATTGAATGGTGTCAAAACTACGACTTTTCCACCAAAAAGAAGCCCTTATATGGCTATTTTAATGGAAACTAAAGACAGGTTCCCCGTGCCCTCAGAAGTTGTGTGCACCTAAGTTCCCTGCCTAACAGTCCATTTATTACGCTGACACATGAACAGATCTTTAGAAAAAGTATTTCTAGAGTTCTCTTATGGTATGTGTGGCGCCCCAGGATCTGGTCGCCACAACAGTGTTGCCCTCCTCCAAAGGGTTAATGCTGAGCCTGGAGGTAATTGGGGATGTCTTTTGGCCAGTAATTACCAACATTCAACACCGTTTCTCCCTCAGGCCAGCAGAGGGAGCTCTAAACCTGGAGTTCCAGGGAGCACTCCCTTAAGCCTGACCTGGGGGAGGAGTTAGGTAGTCTGTTAGGGAAGTTCAAGGAGAGAGGAGCTGAGTAGTGCGGTCTTGTGAGCTGTGGTTTGGAGCTAGGCTAGCTCAACCCAGGAAAGCAGGAGCCGTAGCGAGGCACGCAGAGAAGATTCTAGGGGAGAACTGGTCAGAACCTGTTTGCCTCAGAAGAACACACTAAAAATTGGACATCGGAGTCTGTGGTTGCCAGGATGTTAGATCCCCCAGCAACCGAATCCGGAGGGCAGGAGGAGTGTAGGTCTCCTGGCCCCCAAAACAACCCAAAGGTACAGCTGCATCACCAGGGCCCGGTGTGGACTCTAGCAGGGAAGCATCAGAGAGGGCCTGCGCAGCCTATCCTATGAGAAAGGGACGTACCACAAGTCCCAGCAGCAAGAGAGCCATTGCCAAACCCAGAGTGCAGGGTCCTGTAAGAGAAAAGGAAGAACAGGGAGTAGGCCTCAATACTCGACTGGCCAAGGAGATCACCCCAGGTACTTCCAGGCCGACCGGATCCCCTTCACCACCTGTGACGGTCTCCCAGGACTGAACTGTTACAGAGTAAAAGAAAAGGTAAAGAGACTGTTGTTTGTGTCGGTTCTTTACACTACCTGATTAGCCCTGCACCATTTCCAAAACCATCATAGACTCTTAGAAGCACCAACGGTTGCCCCGGGACACCGCTCCACCTGTGGGGAGCAGAACCATCCCAGCTGCTAATCCATCAGCCCCGGAGGTCCCATCCAGCAGCGGCGGCTCCATAGCCGCAATCCACAGGTGGCGTCACGAATATTTCCACCAACTTTAATTAATATCACCATCACCATCACTGTCATATTAATTGACCCCGCCAAGGTCACGGAGTCGGGCCCCGCCACCACTGACTACCCCCGGACTAGTCCGGCCCGACACCGGGTGTCCCAAAGCCCTGGGGTGAGCGAGTCATATGCAGCTTTGACTAGTGAATGGGGCAATAGATTTCCCAGACTAGTCGGCCCACTTAGCATGATAACATGATTTACAGTAGGCAATGTCATTGCCAGAGCTTAAGAAATCATACACATGCACGCAGCTTTGTTCACTTACATCACTGAGCCAATGAAGCCGGATGTATGAAAATATTTCTATTCCTTGGCTCTCCTGTGTATGTGAGCCATCTTCTGCAATTCCAATCATGTGCAATGCGCCTCTCTGAAGCCGGGACGCATACACCCTGCTTCAGAGGCTCAATGATGTAAGTGAACAAAGCCGCTTGTATGCGAGTGATTTGTAGAGAGCTGGCAATTACACCGGCTTTTGTAAATCATGTTATCATGGCCACAGGGGCGTGATAACACACTAAGTGGGCCGACTATTCTGCGGAAACTAACTTCCCATCAACTAGTCAAAGGGTTCATTTTCACATCATAAACGGATTTTAGAAATATTTTTTCTAAAGATTTGTTTATGTGTCCAATGTAATAAATGGACTGATAGGCAGGGAAATTAGGTACACACAACTGCTGGTTTTTCTGGGGGCAAGGGGGACCTGTCAGGTTCCCTTTAAGAAAATAACAAGCTCAAAATATGAGGAATATAGCAAATGAGAAGTGGTTGCCCAAGTAGTGGACAACCCCTTTAAGGCCGTGGTCACACGAGTGTCCCTGTGAGGTGCGTGGTGGAAATCGTGCGCCTGTTCATTATGCCTGACGTCTCTACCCTGCACTTTTCCAGCCTTCTGTGGGCACAGACTACAATTTTGATGTCTCAGACATTGGGAGTCACTGCTATTTCACAGTGCAGAGGACAGATGGCAGGCAGAATGTGCAGGCTGCGCACCTGAAGTCACAGAGACACTGAAGAGGTGAGGAAGAATCCTGACTCAGCAAGGAGGTGCGATGACATCATTACTCTGTGCTTCCTGTGTGGATGGAACCTCAGTAGAAATAGTGCACTGACTGAAGCAGACATTGCGGGAAAGGTGGAAAGTGAGTAGTTTTTTTATTGTCAGTACTTGTGGACATGATGCCTTCTGGGGGCAGTGGAGGAACAGACAACGAATATGGTATTTGGACGTCTGTTGGGGCTGCAGGTATGACCAGACCCTGAGTCACAGCCTAATGGCAAGGCAAATAGGATACAGAAATAACAATACCACGCCACCTAGATACACATAGAGCTATAAAACATATATGTGAGCAACCATATATGTAAATGAAAGGGGCATCCACGTATATATAAAGGGTGCCTGCAGGATAAAAAGGAAATAGCATATTCCACACAGTACAACATATGAATAAAGCATATATGAATTGAAATGCAGTTTTTTAATCATTTAAAAAAGGGGGGAATAAAAATAATTGCAGTACATTACCAATGTTAGATATTAAACACACAACGAGTCCTAAAATACTTGATTAATAGTAGCCTGCAGTGACAAGTTTAAAAACTTTAACAAAAATATACCTCAGAACAATAACTATGCAAATTAAGGTTACGGATGCCCACAATGGGGACTAACCGTGTCTAGCACTTACTCCATGACATGTATCCAAAACAGAAGAATTCAGAGTAATAAATTGTGCAAAATATAACAATATTTATTGATGTATAAACACGCAAGACACACAAAAGGAAAAAATGGCCATTGTAAAACACCATTAAAAACACCATAGACAAGGAGAAAGTAGTCTTAAAGTGGGACAGGAATACAACTACATAGATGTACAATATAAGTAACCTGAACTAGTAATAACTCTCATATACAATATATCATGCATAAATACATCATGTGTAACACTTAAATCAACAAAAGAGACATAAATTGTTGCATTTTGCCATAAATTGCAGTTATACAAGAAGCCAAAATAGGCAGTAGTGGATATATCCCAGGATTGCACGTAATATAACCTATACAGTGCAAACATGGTACAAAGCAGTAAACAGGTCACTGGAAGCAAAAAGGTGCTATATGCAAGTACTACAAGTCCCAGTAAGGGGATCCCCATGAAAATAAGCCCCATAACCATCCAACGCACATTTCAGCATTATATAAATACCCTTGTGGATACAGCTTCATCAGGGAGGGAAGACATTTAAAAACTTTCACAACCAGAAGAGTCAGATAGTAGTCAGAAGCTCTGCTCTGGGAGCACTTACAGTTACCACAGGGTAGCGCCTGGAGGAGAGATGTCCGTAAAATATCCAGTGCAGATGAGGGATCCTGCATCTGATCTGCTCGGTGAGGACACTCTGGCCGGCAGACGATCACAGTCGCTTCTAAGTAACCCCAGCGTGTGACGTCACAGTGATGCTTCGGGTATGCGCAGACTCTTCTTCCGATGCGCTTCCAAGAGACCGCCCTTCTTTCTTAGGGATTCATTACTATATGTTTTTTTAGCTCTATGTGTATTTAGGTGGCGCTGTATTCTTATTTCTGGGTTTTAGTACTGTCAGAATTACTGGGAATCTGCTGTGATTTTCCCAGACTTTAAAAGTTATGAGAAATAACTCTACTGCTCTAAAAACATTTTTTATGGGGGGCATTTAGAGAGGGAACCCAATTAGGACCTTTGCTATGAGCCCCATGATTTCCATGAATGCCACTTACTAAATTGGTAAGACAATTGTTCATTGACTTGGGCAACTAATGACATCTTGAAACTTCAGAAGATTGGATTCTGGGCGAGGTTTGATTCTTGTCTGTGTACCTGTTCCAGTCTTGTCTGTGTTCCCAGATCTGCCCTGCCTGAATTCTAGTACTCGTCCTGTCTGTGGCTCCATTACTGTCCTGCTATCATCCAGTTCCACTCAGCTATTACAGTCCTGAACACTGCCCTGGAAGTGGCACCTGGCGTCTACCGGCAGTGAAGTACAACCTCACCATCAGAGGCTCTCGTAAATACCTGGTAGGCACTTACATAACTCCATGCTTACCCACACACTTGTCTGATGAATCTAGTGCTGATCATAACATCCTCATGGTTTTATAGAAGCCTAGGTACATAAATTTCTTACTTTGATGAAATTTCTGTGCTGATATCAGAAAAAAAAAATATCCGGCCTCTGCCCCCTTAATAGCCGGCCATCACTCACCTGTTTCCTCAGCACACATGACAGATCTGTCATAAGGATAAGGAATTTTACGCACAAGTAAATATAAAACAAACATAGGAATGTGCTTAGATGTTAAGATTAAAAAAAAATCCGGCCTGCTCATCTCCCCTTAATAGCTGGCCATCACTAACCTTTGTATTTTCCCATTGCCCAAAACAGCACTAGATGCTGGTGCTATCAGGAGCATGGGGAAATCCACTTACTGGTAAGTATAAAATGTGTTACACAAACCTATGTCTTATAGCGCAGGTGTTATAGCGCTTACTTACTACCAGCTGCTGGATGGATCTGCTGGCTTCTTCGTTTTCCGTCCTCCTAGTGTCTTTCATCCAAGTCAGGTGTCTTCAGAGGAGCAATGACGGTCTTCATCCATGTAGTGATGCATGATGATATTGGATATTTAGTCTCCTGGTCTCTTCTCATGGTCTTATTGAGGCACAAGTACATATTTTTCTTACTTTGATGACATTTCTAATCTGGTATCTGGAAAAAAAATCCGACCTTCTTATCTCCCCTTAATAGCTGACCATCACTCACCTTTGTATTTTCCTGTTGCCCAAGACAGCACTAGAAGCTGGTGCTATCAGGAGCATGGGGACATCCACTTACTGGTAAGTTTAAAATGTGTTACACATGCCTATGACTTGATGATGCAGGTGATATGGCGCTTACTTACTGCCAGCTGCTGGATGGATCTGCTGGCTTCTTCTGCTGTCCTCCTACTGGTGTCTTTCATCCCAGTCAGCTCTCGTCAAAGTAATGGAGGTGTCCATTCATGTAGTGATCCATGGTGATGTTGGATAGCCAATCTCCTGGTCTTCTCCTTCTGGTCCTCTGGAGTCTCCGGTACATATTTTTCTTCCTTTAATGGCATTACTGAGCTGGTAGCTGGAAAAAAAAAAATCCGGCCTCCTCCACCCCTTAATAGCCGGCCATCACACACCTCTTTCCTCATCACCCATGACAGATCTATCATAAGAATAAGGAAATTAAATTACCAGTAAATGTAAAACTATCAGTGGCATGTGCATAGATGTTAAGATTAAATTACAAAAAAAAAATCCGGCCTCCTCATCTCCCCTTAATAGCCGGCCATCACTCACCTTTATATTTCCCCCTTGCCCAATACAGCAATAGATGCTGGTGTTATCAGGAGCATGGGGAAATCCACTTACTGATAAGTAAAAAATGTGTTACACATGCCTAAGACTTGTGGTGCTGGTGTTATAGCGCTTACTTACCGCTAGCTGCTAGATGGATCTGCTGCCTTCTTCTCTTGTCCTCCTCCTGGCATCTTCCATCCCAGTCATGTGTCTTCAGAGTAATGTCGTACTTCATCCATGTAGATATCTATGGTGATGCTGGATATTCAATCTCCTGGTCTTGTACTCTGTAACGCCGGAGTTCCTTTACCTATATTTGATGTTTGCTGGTGTCCCGGTGTGTTACATGGCCCTCTACTCCCTCGCATGGCGATCCACGTGTGTCTAGGTTCCCTGCCCTCTTGAATGGCTGTTCATGTGTGTCTCGGTCTTCTCTCCCACATGGCCGCTCACTTGCTGCTTGGTCCTTGGTTCTCCTGCACTGCCATCCTCATGCGTGGTCCTTTGCTGTCCTGCATTGCTGCCCACATGTAATGCGGACACTGGTTCTCCTCCGCGGCTGCCCACTTGTGCTTTGGTTTTCAACTCCTGGCAAGGTCCCTTAGGCTCCAAGGCCTGCTCTTGCTGATCGGGTTCCCTGGTTACTAGGATAGAATATGTGTGCGCGATCCTCTTCCCTTTAAGGTGCAGCAAACATCTGTGAAGATGTCCCCAGCCTTTCTCTGGGTGGCACCAGGCATTTAAAGCCCATTCCCCTGTTGGACGGGGCTTGAGCAACGCTTTAAGTTTTTAACCTTTTCCTGTCATGTTGGTCCAGCCTGTTGCTCCAGTTTACCTATATCCAGCTCCAGTCCTGCCTGTAACCAGTTCTGTATCTGCTGTGTTCCTGGACCCATCCAGCCTGTGTTCCTGTCCATGTTCCTGAATCCAATCAGCTTTTCTTCCTGTCCGTGTTACTGGATTCATTCAGCTTGTTTTTCTGGCCATGTTTTTTGACCCATCCAGCCTTAGTTCCTGCCAGTGTTCCTGGACACGTGTAGCCTGGGTTCCTGTACCTGATCTGTTCTGTGTTGATGGATCCCTCCAGCCTGTGTTCCTGTATCCGTACCTGCATCAATTCCTTTCTCCACGTACCAGCCTGTGTTCATGTGTCTGTATTCCGGTATCAGTCTGGCCTGAGTCTGGTGTCCTTCCTCAGTCCGGCATGTCCTGCGTCCGTCAAATTTAGGGTTCAGCGTATTCAGAGACCGGCGTATCCAGGATCCAGTGTTCAGTATATCCAGTCTTGCAATTGTTTCTGTTCCAGTCCTTTCTATGTACCTGTTTCAGTCTTGTCTGTGTTCCTGACTCTGCCCTGCCTGAATCCTAGTACCCATCCTGTCTGTGGCTGCGTTACTGGCCTGCTGTCATCCAGTTCTGCTCAGCTAGCACAGTCTCGGACACTGCACTGGGAGTGGCACCTGGCTTCTACCGGCAGTCAAGCCCAACCTCACCATCAGGGGCTCTGGTAAATATTTGGTAGATAAGCCCCTCCCTTGTAACGGTAAGAACAGTTCTGCCTGTGATCCAGTGGGTTCAAGCTTACCAACACACTGCGCTGAGTATAACATCTTTATTGTTTAATAGAAGCCTAGGTTCATATTATTCTTACTTTAATAAAAAAATTGTTTAAAAGAACAGAGAGTCCTCAGTGGTTGATACCTTTTAATGGCTAACTGAAAAGATGGTAATAATTGCAAGCTTTCGAGACTACTCAGGTCTCTTCATCAGGCATGGTATCTTACTTTAATGACATTTCTGAGCTGATATCTGAAAAAAATTAAAATCCGGCCTCCTCATCTCCCCTTAATAGCTGGCCATGACACACCATTTTCCCCATCACCCATGACAGATCTGTCATAAAGATAAGGAAATTCACTTACCAGTAAATGTAAAACAAACATAGGCATGTGCTTACATGTTAAGATTGAAATAAAAAACAAAATCCGGTCTCCTCATCTCCCTTTAATAGCTGGCTATCACTCACCTACCTTTGTATTTTCCCCTTGCCCAAGACAGCACTAGATGCTGGTGCTATCAGGAGCATGGGGAAATCCACTTACTGGTAAGTATAAAATGTGTTACACATGCCTATGTCTTATAGCGCAGGTGTTATAGCGCTTACTTACTACCAGCTGCTGGATGGATCTGCTGGCTTCTTCGTTTGCCGTCCTCCAAGTGTCTTACATCCCAGTCAGGTATCTTCAGAGGAGCAATGACGGTCTCCATCCATGTAGTGATCGATGGTGATGTTGGATATTCAATCTCCTGGTCTCTCCTTGTGGTCCTCTAGAGTCTCCGGTACATATTTTTCTTACTTTGATGGCATTAGGCTATGTGCCCACGGGCGCTCGTACCTGCGGATGTATCCGCAGGTACGAGCGCATGTTTCCCGCAGCTGCCCGCCGGCGTCCGCAGCTATTTTTAGCACTGAGATTCCAGTGGAATAGCTGCGGGAAACATGCGGACATTCATGCGGCTTACCTGCGGACGTCCCGGCCTCTATCTCCATAGCGGAGGGCCGGGATTTCCGCAGGTAATTCCGCATGAATAATTGACATGCAGTTACGTGCGGCTGCGGGACATCCGCAACATGTTCCGCAGCCGCATTTTCCGCAGCGTGGACACAGCACTCCCCATGTCCCATAGGATAACATGGGGAGTGTCTGTACATGCTAAAACCTGCGGATTTATCTGGAAAATCCAGAAAAATCTTCAGGTTTTCCGCGGCAAAATCCGCAGAAACAAGCTCCCGTGGGCACATAGCCTTACTGAGCTGGTAGCTGGAAAAAAAAAATCCGGCCTCCTCATCTCCCCTTAATAGCCGGCCATCACTCACCTCTTTCCTCATCACCCATGACTCATCTGTCATAAGAATAAGGAAATTCAAATACCAGTAAATATAAAACTATCATAGGCATGTGCTTAGATGTTAAGATTTAAAAAAAAAAAAAATCCGGCCTCCTCATCTCCCCTTAATAGCCGGCCGTCACTCACCTTTGCATTTACCCTCTGCCCAAGACAGCACTAGATGCTGATGCTGTCATGAACATTGGGAAATCTACTTACTGGTAAGTATAAAATGTGTTACACATGCCTATGTAATATATCGCAGATGTTATGGCGCCTTCTTCTGGTGTCTTTCATCCCAGTCAGGTGTCATCAGAGTAATGGAGGTCTCCATCCATGTCTCTTCTCATGGTGTTATTGAGACACAGGTACATATTTTTTATTACTTTGACGACATTACTGAACTGGTATCTTTTAAAAAAAAAAAAAAAAAAATCCGGCCTCCTCATCTCCCCTTAATAGCCGGCCAACACTCACCTCTTTCCTCATCACCCATGACAGATCTGTCATGAGGATAAGGAAAGTCAATTACCAGTAAATGTAAAACTATCATAGGCATGTGCTTAGATGTTACGATTAAACAAAAAAAAAAAATCCGGCCTCCTCATCTCCCCTTAATAGCCGGCCATCGCTCACCTTTGTATTTCTCCCTTGCCCAAGACAGCACTAGATGCTACTGCTATTAGGAGCATGGGGAAATCCATTTACTGGTAAGTAAAAAAGTGTGACACATGCCTATGACATGAGGCGCAGATGTTATAGCGCTTACTTACCGCCAGCTGCTGGATGGATCTGCTGGCTTCTTCTCTTGTCCTCCTCCTGGTGTCTTTCTTCCCAGTCAGGTGCCTTCAAAGAAATGGAAGTCTTCATCCCTGTGGAGGTCCCCGGTGATGTTGGACATTCGATCTTCTGGTGTTCTTTGCATTATCTTCTGGAGGCTCAGGATCACAGCATGCTCTGATATTATTGAGCTGGTGTCTTGTTGAGGGTTTCCCAGTTGACAAATGAAAACCCTCTGAACCTGGCCTGGTCCTCTGGTGTTATAGAACACCTAGCCTCTGCTGCTTCGATGTTTTGAAGCTTTAATGGATGGGAGCTGGGATTACGCTTAGTTGGCTACAAGAAAATGAGGCAGAAAAACAAAGTCATTGTGAACTTGGTGACTAATTATAGCAATCTTAGATTTGAAGTATTGAAAAGAAATTTCTCAATGTTTAAGGAATGTTTTCAAATGTAAAAAGAATATCTCAGAGACAAAACCAGCACCGCATGCATTGCATCTCAGGTCTGGTCACCTCAATGAGCTTCAATGCCATTAATAATCTATATGGACAATTATACTTTTGTCTTATCATGAATAGGATGCAGAATTATGTGCACTGTAACATGAAAGTGGTGAAGCATGGTTAGAATGAGAAATGACCAGAAAACAGTTTTTACACAAATACAATATAACCTGTCATTATAACTTCAGCTCTGGACACAGTGGCATAACTAAAGTTTGATAGGCTTTGGAATAAAATTTGGACCTGGGCCCCCCCTCCACGTACACCGACACTCGGGGTATGGGATAATGACGCCGACACTTGGCTCTTACCCTCAGCACCCAGGTTTACCATGATCTGACATCCCTTTTTCTATCAGTACCCAGCTTTCTTATGTTTTCATATCCATCTTGTCGTGGAGACCTAGCTTCCCCATGCTCTACTATACATCTTTCCCTCGGCACCCAGCTTTCCCATAACAGAGCATGGGAAAGCTGGGTGCTGAGACAATATGTATAGCAGAGCATGGAAAAGATGGGTGCTGAGGGAAAGAGCCATTTTCCGTCAGCAACAAAACCTTTCCCATCCAGTGCTTGTATATTTGTCCCCCCCTTATATATAGTTCTCCAAATACAATACTGGCCCCCACATAGCCTTTCATATAGTATAAAGGGTCCCACATAATTCTTCATATATTAGAATGCACCCCCATAATCCACCATGTATTATAATGCATTTCCCATAGTCCTCCATGTATAAAGTAGCCCTCATAGCCCTCCAATTATTATAATGCCACTCCCATAGTCCTCCATGTATTATAATTCACCCCATAGTTCTCCATATGTTATAATGCACCCGTTAGTCCTCCATATATTATACTGCAACACATAGTCCTCCATACATTATAATACACCCCCATAGTCCTATATGTATTATAATGCAGCCCTATTGACCTTCATATTGTATTATACAGCCCCATAGTCTTCCATGTATAATGCACCCCTATAGTCCTTGTATAAGGTGTCCTTCATATTGTATTATGCATACTCCTCCATTTATAATGCACCCCTATAGTCCATGTATAAGATGTCCTCTATGTATAATGCAGCTGCCCATAGACCTTCATGTATAATGCAGCCCCATAGAACTCCATGTATAATGCAGCCCCATACACCTCCATGTATTATGCAGCCCCCTAGGCCTCTGGCCACCATTTACTTACTGATTTAAAAAAAAAACAAAAAAAACAACAAGTACTCACCTCTCCTCGTTCCCCCGCTGCTCTGGTCAGAGCATCCTCCCGTCCTGCACTTCGTGATCTGCAGTTTCAGCACAGTAGTCACGCAGAAGTAACGTCACCATGCTCTGCTGCATTGAGACGTCAAACACAGGCACAGGGGGACAATGATGAAGCATGGAGTGGAGCGCGCCGTTTGATGCTTCATCATTTCTGTGTGCGATGACGGGCGAGGGTGACCCGGTGCCGCTGCCGCTGACACCGGGGTCCCCTTGACTCACGGGCCATATAGCAGCTGCGTGGTTTGCCACAGAACAGCGCAGCTCCTCTCTCAAAGAGAGGAGCCGGCTGCTGTTCTGCAGGATGGGTGCTGGGCCCCTAACATGCCGGGCCCGGTCGCGATGGCAAGCTCTGCGACTGCAGTCATTACACCAATGTCTGGACACTTGGGCCTGTTAACAGACTTTCCAAATTGTTGTTAGCTCGATCAGTTCTGTTTTGTGACAAAAGTTTTTTTTTTTTCTTCTGGCCAAAATCAGTAGTGGAGACTATAAAAAAAAAGGAGAATTATGGAAAAATGTAAACTCTTCTCTGGAGGTCTTTCTGAAAAGTTATCAAGAAGTTGTGAACTTGGCCTCATGGACTGCTCATTTTAATCTTTTAAGTCAAGGTTCCTCTCTTCTAGCTCAGGCTACAGACACCTGTGCAGTGCTTTGTTGGATTTAATGTTTTTTCACCTTATAAAACTTATAACCAGTTAATTATTCGCATACAGACTGCAAAAAGGGTCTTAAAGAGGCACAATACTTTAGATTAGACATACATCATTAATTAATTAAGTTGTCCAACCAGCCCGATAAGGCCTTGTGTGCACTAGGCGTTTTTGCTGCGTTTTTAGCGGCGTTTTTTACCGCGTTTTTGTGCTGAAAACGCAGTGACATTGCTTCCCCAGCAATGTCTATGGATTTTTATAAGTGCTGTCCGCACACAGCGTTTTTTTGTAGCTGCGTTTTTGTGGTGACCACAAAAATGCAGCATGTCAATTATTTCTGCGTTTTTCACTGCGTTTTTCACCCAATGAGTTCAATGAGATGTTCAACAACGCAATGAAAAACGCATATAGCTGCGTTTCTATGACTAAAAACGCAGCTATAAACGCAAGGGGTGGGCAGTAAAGTGACGTGTACAGGAAGAGGATTCCTTCTGTTGGTAAACACAGAAGCATGAATCCTCCCGGTACCGTCACCGCTGCGTCCACAACCCGCCCGGTGCCATGTTAGCTCCGTGCGGCGCCATGTCTGGGCGGGAGGTGGAGGCAGCAGCGAAAACCAAAGTGAACAGTAGAAAAAAAAAAATATGTCATACTCACCTGTCTGCAGGGTCCCGGTGCCATGCCCGCTCCTGTCCCGGTACCGCCGCTCTGGCTGTGTGCAGTCTCCCCGGGGCACGTACGAAGCTTGCAGGACCTGGCGGTGGATCACCTGATGCAGTCACCTGACGCATCAGCTGATCGTAATTCTCCCGGTGTCGCCGGCTTTTTCGTGTCCGGCCGGCTATCAGCTGATCCTACCGTCAGGGGACTTCATCAGCTGATTACCGTCAGCTCCTGCAGCGATGGGACAGGATTAGACTCTCATCCGATTGCTCCAGGAGCTGCCGGTAATCAGCACAGACGTGAGTATTTATTTTTATTTTATTTTGTTTGCACTGATGCATCAGCTGATTGTATATTCGGCTTTTATACAATCAGCTGATGTGTGATGTGATTCACGTAGTTTAACCTGACACATCTGATCGCTTTGCCTTCCAGCAAACCGATCAGATGATATTGGATCCGGATTGGACAGCGCGGGACCCTTCACCCAGGATTACTGCGGAGGGGGGTTCTTTATTTCAATAAAGATGGAGTCACTAATTGTGTTGTGTTTTATTTCTAATAAAAATATTTTTCTGTGTGTTGTGTTTTTTTTTTTATCATTACTAGAAATTCATGGTGGCCATGTCTAATATTGGCGTGACACCATGAATTTCGGGCTTAGGGCCAGCTGATAATATACAGCTAGCCCTAACTCCATTATTACCCAACGAGCCACCCGGCATCAGGGCAGCTGGAAGAGTTGGATACAGCGCCAGAAGATGGCGCTTCTATGAAAGCACCATTTTCTGGGGTGGCTGCGGACTGCAATTCGCAGTGGGGGTGCCCAGAAAGCTTGGGCACTCTGCACTGCGGATTCCAATCCCCAGCTGCCTAGTTGTACCTGGCTGGACTCAAAAATTGCGCGAAGCCTATGTCATTTTTTTTTTTAATTATTTCTTGAAATTCATGAAATAAAAAAAAAAAAAAAAAAGGGCTTCCCTATATTTTTGATTCCCAGCCAGGTACAAATAGGCAGCTGGGGATTGGGGGCAGCCTGTACCTGCCTGCTGTACCTGGCTAGCATACAAAAATATAGCGAAGCCCATGTCATTTTTTTTTCTTTTTGGGCAAAAAACTCCTGCATACAGTCCTGGATGGAGGATGCTGAGCCTTGTAGTTCTGCAGCTGCTGTCTGTTCTCCTGCATAAACTAGTTCTGCAGCTGTCTGCTCTCCTGCATAAACTAGTTCTGCAGCTGTCTGCTCTCCTGCATACACTAGTTCTGCAGCTGTCTGCTCTCCTGCATACAATGAACATTTTGAAGAAGGAAATGACATCAGACCTTTTTTTTTTTTCTTTTCATCAACAATCTTTAATGGCATTGTGCACTGATTAAAAACGCAGTGAGCAAAAACGCAGCAAAAAAACGCACCAAATCGCGGTAAAAACGCATGCATTTTTGTCGCGTTTTTTAGCCGCGGGTGCGTTTTTTGAGACAAAAACGCACATAAAAACGCAGCGTGAAAAAAACGCATAGTGCGCACATACCCTAATAGTATTGTAAAGATTAACGCCATCCAAATTACTTTCCAATCCTAACATTAACCATAAAGTATAAGAGAGCCAAAAGTGAAGAGTGTTGGAGAATATGTAAGTCTTATCCAAGTGACATATCAGTAAAATATATACTTACTACAGGGATGTATGGTGGGTCCATCCTAAGGGCTTCCACTGAGACCCAATCAATACGCTGGAAGAATTGATGTTCTCGAATGTTACCATTGACTCCCAATCGCTGGACAGGATCTTTCTGGAGGAGCTGAAAATGAGAAACATATTTAGAATTTAGTAAGTGAACCCCGTGATCTGCGGAACACACAAGAATCTGAACAATAAAGATTATAACACAGTGATCACTTCATTCTGATTGCTGCTCTCCAGTAGCATCATTGAAGCTCATGTGCCCCAATGCAAAGCTCCAACGGGGCCCACAATTATTGCAAGTCTTTTATAGCATTGGTCTTTCCACATAGGCCAAAGGGACTTTTGGGGCCCCCAAGTCTCTAGGGCTCTGGTGTGATTGCACCTATTGTAATTGCACCCCTGCTGCTCTCCATTTTTAGTTGTCTGTTGTGATAATAAAAAATAGCAATATTTAGTGGTGACGGGTGCAATCAATGGAAAATGTCTGTGTAAAGCGCTGTTCAATTCAATTCCAATCACCATGTCAGCTGTTAATCTGACAACCCTAATACTAGAATCTTACACCGTGAACATACTCACCTGTTTAATGATGTCCTTGGCGCCGGAGGAAGATTCATCAGAGAGTGTGCGATGGTATGCACTCTTACTGGGCAGCATATCGTTTAGGATGACACCAAACGAGTACCAGTCTACTCCGGCGTTATACTCCTTCTTGTCCAGCATCTGCCATAAAGAATCATTATTAGTACTGCTACATACTGTATGTCACCATACTGATATGTCTCATATTGTTGTCTATTTATATAGTAAATGGCACTGTGTTTTACTAACTATTCAAGAGACAACATCCTTGTAGACATGTGCGCTAGGAGGAATGAGAGACTCTAGTCCTCCCGCTTAGTGATTGTGAAGCTTCTATAGATGAAACATTTCACACTTGTTCTGAGGATAAGTTGAAAATCCCTTAAAGTGAACCTGTCAGGAACAATATTCACCCAGAACCACGTGCTGTTCTGGGTGCATATTACTAATCCCTTCCTATCAGTCCCTGTATATAGTAGCATAGATAAAGAGATCTTTAGAAAAAGTATTTCTAAAGCTCCTTTATGATATGATAATGAGCACAGGGACAAGTCACAAGGGCGTTAGTTCCTGCGCTCATTCTGCCCTTAGCATGCCCACATGGATGTGCTAACATGCTATACAATGCCAATTTCCTAGCATCAACAGCGATGATGAGCGAACCTGTGTCCATTGTCACTGCCTCAGGAGCCGAGCCTAGGGTCAGTGCGCATAATCAGAATGCCAGCACTTCCGGACATGTGCAATAGACCTCTCTGAAGTCGGTACGCGTGCACCTGGCTTCATAGTGCGCATGACCAGAAGTGCGGGTCATTCTGATCATGCGCACTGACCCTAAGCCTGGCTTCTGAGGCGGTGACAATGGACACAGGTTAGCGGAGCTCCACAGCTCTGATCACTGGATAGTGGCAACTGCTCAATACTACAGATCAGCTCCTATTGAAATCAACACAGGCTGATCTGCAGTTTTCTGTGCTGACCACTAAACAGCACAGAGGTTCGGCTTTCCACGCTGCTTACATCTAGTTTCTGTGAATGATGATAGCTAATCGGTGAGGATGCCAGTTGTTAGATCCCCAACAATTTTATATTGATGACCTACCCAAAGTAAGTGTCATCAATATAAAAGAACCAGAAAGACCCTTTTAAGTGGAAAAATAATAATAATAATAATAATAATAATAATAATAATAAATAATTAAAAAAAAAAGTAAAAATCTTTTCTCACCTCAGGAGCCATGTAACCCATGGTCCCAGCGTAACCGGTGGCTGTCCGGTCTCTGTGCATGTTGTCAAGAGCTAGACCGTAATCCATGATCTTAATATGGCCCGTATCAGCCACCAGGATGTTTTCGGGCTTCAGGTCTCTGTAAGAATAATAAAAAGTACCTGAATATGGAGTAGTTGTTTACTTATGTAATAACCTGCAGGTAACGGGATACGCAAGGACTGCACGGAACCACGGGGGTTAATCAATGCAAATTTAATAATGTATTGCACAACACAGGTGGAGGAAAAGTGAGGGAAGGGAGCACAGCAGTGGAGATAATGCAATATACATACAACTACTTTGAATAACTTGTCAAGGATAGGAAGCCTCAGATTGTACTCCCAAAAGCAAAACACAGAAATCCTTATTAAACAAAAAACCGCAGAGTCCTTGTTACCTTACTCGTATAACACAGTGCAGAGTCTTTTCCTATCTGTCCCTAACTAAAAGTAGTGTGCACACTTAACTGCAGGTTTCAGCGTGGGGTACCTCGTCACCGTTGGGGCCCGTATTCCGCTGGCAGACACCTCTAAAGTTCAGTCTTTGTCCCGGGTCTGTAACTTGCACGTGCTGCCTGGCTCCTCGCTCCACATCCAGCCTCTTTGGATCTGTAATTTTGTAATTTGCACGCGCTGTCTGGCTCCTCGCTCCACATCCAGCCTCTTTGGATCTGTGTCTTGGGGGGGACACCACGCAACACTCTGAGGTACTTGGACCTCGGAAAAACAGGGCAGACTGAGGCCTTCTATCTTACAGCCCACTCCAGCACACTCCTCTCTGCCAAACAGCCACATGTAGACTCCTCCTCCTCCTGTTCCAGACTCAATCAAGTCACTTGAGCAGCAGGACTTTTTCCCGCTGTTCTCTGTTTTGACAGCAGGTGGCAGCATAACACAAGGAAGTCCACCAAACAGTCTTTTAACCTATATATATATATATATATATATAAATGTTAACAGGTCTTACATTTCCCCGCCTCTTTAACCTCGGCCGTCCCGGCCGATACACTCCTGAGGCACTCTGCAAAGGGGCACACGGTGGCAACTCCTGCCCTGCTTCACAACCTGTTGCTTGGGAGCCAATGTCGTAAAACAGGATTCAGTGACAGAACACAAATTCATCTGCCAAGTACTGATCAGGGGGAATACCAGCATTAGCCCGCTCAGTCCGGCGTGGCACCACAGCTAACTCGCCAGACGTCGGCGCCGTATCAGGGAGTACAGTATTCCCGTTCCCATCTCTGGAGATTAGTGACTCCTGCTCTGCAGGGGTGGCACCTGTGTCTTGAACGGATGGGGGTGTGGATCTCTCCCAGTCTGCTGGGTTGGTCGGGGCCCACCACCATTCTTCATCGTCAGAGCCCTCTTCGAAGGTAACAGGAACAGGCACGGGCACCGTCTCCGAGGTACTTTGTCTGGTCCTGTCTTCTGAATAGCAGGGCCTCAGCATATTACGATGCAGGATGAGGGTGCCGCCTCTTTGCTCGCCTCTCACTTCGTATACTGATCCATGGGGCGAGATTCTTCTGATCACAATGTACGGCTTTGTTTTCCAGCGCTCGCTCAACTTGTGTCTCGGGTGTTTCTCTGCAACTAGTACTCTGTCTCCTGGTAAGAACGGGGTTTCACACACAGGTTTCCGCTGCGGGTGTGTCTTTTCTTGTAACCGCTTGGTGACAATTCGATGGATAGTCTCCAGCCGTCGACGGTGACAATCAACCCAGGAACCTACGCTCTGACCTTCACTGATCTCGGGGGGAGCTAGGTTCAGCTCTTCAATGCCTCTTCCGGCTCTTCCAAACAGTAGCACGTATGGGGTGTACCCAGTGGTGGAGTGGACACGATTATTGTACGCCCACACGAGTTCTGCGAGATAGCCGGGCCAGTGATTCTTACGATCATCCTCCAACGTGCGTAGCATTTGTAGGAGGGTCCGGTTAAATCTCTCGCAGGCTCCGTTGCCCTGTGGATGATAAGGCGTAGTCCTTGACTTCTGCATTCCGTAAATCCTTTGCAGCTCTCTCATGACACTGCCCTGAAAGCAAGCTCCTTGGTCAGAATATATTCTTTTGGGGCAGCCGTACACCCGGATAAAGTCATCACTGATGGCTCGAGCAGCTGATTCAGCCATCTGATCTCTGGTGGGCGTCACCACCGCAAATTTGGAGAAGTGATCTGTCATCACAAGGCAGAACTGATAGCCCCGGTGGGAGGGGCCAATCTTGAGATAATCGATCATGAGTACTTCCAACGGCTCTTTGGTTACAATAGTCTGTACTGGTGCTTGCTGTGGAGGAGCCTTACTTAACTCGCAGGAACGGCACAGTTTACAGGCCTTCTCTACTGCCCGAAGCATCTGAGGACAGTATACTATTCTTTGCAACCACTGGTAAGTCTTGTCCGGTCCGAAATGGGCTCCCTTCTCATGCGCCTCTCGGGCCAATGGTACTGCCATCTTCTGGGGTATCACTACTTTCCACCGTACTTCCAACTCTGTAGCTAGGTGCACCTTCCGATACAGCATCCCTTCTTGCACCGACAGCTTATCCCACTGGCTGAGAATCTGGAGGGCCACGTGCGACAGCGTGGCCCGTATTTCCTTTCTAGGCTTGCGCTGCTGGATCACCCACTCTTTCACTTGAAGAAGTTCTGGGTCAGATGACTGGATTTTCACCCATTCCTCTCTGGTTTGGCCAAGCAGGCGTGATGTCGTGCCCGACGTAATTTCCAGCATACGAGCCTCTGCCACTTGAGCGGTGAATTTACTAAAGTCCGGAATTTCGTCTTCCTCCAACTGTACATCTCTCTCCCCCACTGGGGCTTCGGTGGTAACACGAGAAAGGGCATCCGCATTCTGATTTTCATGCTTAGAGCGGTACTGCACATGATAATTGTATCTGGAGAGTCGTGCCAGCCACCTCTGTTCCATTGCTCCCAGTTTGGCGGTGGAAATGTGAGCCAGGGGGTTATTATCCGTATAGACTTCAATTTGAGCTCCCGTGAGATATTCCGAGAACCTTTCGGTTATTGCCCATACTAGTGCCAGTAACTCCAACCGAAAGGAACTGTAATTCTCGGGGTTGCGCTCGGCTTCTCGCAACGTCCGACTTCCATATGCAATCACCCGTTCAGTACCATTCTGTACCTGGGCCAGTACTGCACCCAGGCCGTAGAGGCTCGCGTCTGTATACAACCGAAAGGGGAGGTTATAGTCTGCATAGGGAAGCACAGGGGCGCTAACCAAGGCCTCTTTCAATCGGTGTAAGGCTTCTGCTTGTCTTGGTCCCCAGCAAATTTTCTGTGCTTTTGGTCCTTTCGCAGTGCCTCGGAGCAATTCGTGCAAAGGTTCTGCCTCCTTCGCGAAATCTTTGATAAAGCGACGGTAATAACCGGCTAGCCCCAGGAAAGCTCGAACCTCCCGCACTGTGCTGGGTGTGGGCCATTGTAGCACTGCTCTCACTTTCCCATTGGAGGGCTGTACGCCGGCTTCCGACACCTTGTGTCCGAGATATTCAATCTCTTCCTGAAAGATCCGACATTTTTTTGGTTTTAGTTTAAGCCCATGGGCCCGTAACCGCTGAAACACTTGGCCCAGGTTTTCTAGATGTTTCTCAAAGGTTGCAGAATACACTACTATGTCGTCCAGGTAAATCAATGTGGCCTCGAAGTTCATGTCTCCAAGGCAACTTTCCATGAGGCGCTGAAAAGTTCCTGGGGCATTATTTAGTCCAAACGGCATGCGATTGAACTCGAAGAGTCCCATGGGTACAATAAATGCGGTCTTGGCCTTGTCTTTCTCTGCCACAGGGACCTGCCAATATCCGCTGGCCAGATCGAGGGAGGAGAAGTAACGTGCCTTTCCCAACGCCGACAGGGACTCCTCTATCCGGGGCAGGGGGTAGGAATCACGAACCGTGCATCCATTAAGCTTGCGGTAGTCAACACAGAAGCGGGTAGACCCATCCTTTTTCTTGACCAGCACGATTGGGGCAGCCCATGGACTCTGACTTTCTCTTACCACCCCGCTCTTCAGCATCTGCGCCAAAAGCTCTTTTACCTCTTGGTAGTACTTTGGGGGTATTTGCCTGTACCTTTCCCTGATCGGTGGGGCATCTCCTGTGGGTATTTCGTGCTGAATCTTGTCAGTACAGCCGAAATCTTCTGCGTGACGGGAGAACGTGGCTTGATTCTCCCAAATAAAGTCCTCTATGGCTTGGGCTTGCTTCGAATCGAAGGGGCTCAGGTCCACTCCCATCTGCCCTAAGATGATGCGACTGTTCCATTGATCAGTGGGTTTCTCTTTTCTTTCCATAGAAAGAGCCCAAGTCCAGGCTTCCCCTACCATGGGCTGCAATTCAATCGATTCTGCAGCCGCCACCTCTTCAGGCGCCAGGTAGACATGGGCCAGAACAACTCCCGAGGTCAAGGTGTAGGCCTGTTCACCGGTGTTCACGCAACGGAAAGGGACCCTTCCATTTCTTACTGTTGCTAAAGTGCGAGCCACCAACGGTTCGTCTCCGTTCTCTTCACCACGGTAAGGCTCCACCAACACCTCCATCCCCTCGAGTGTACGGTGGGCCCCGACTGGCAAGGTGAGGACTGTCTCACGATTTGGAGGTAGAGTAATTGTTGTCTGTCTTGGGACTCGAACCCTCCCCACCGGGTAGCGGCTCCCACCATTCTTCCACAGTCCTCGGGCACGGATAAGGTGTTGGAAGACCTTTTGGGGAGGCCTGTTAGCAACTGTCGTCTTCCAGTAATCACAGCCCCCCTTGTTAAAGAGCAACTGGTCTAATTCTTTGAGGACGTTCATGCCCACGATAGCTGGCACCTCTCTGTCGTACCGGCCCTCCGTTAACACAATCCCTTTTTTGCCTAAGTTCTGGCCACAGGCACGTATGTTCATCCACACGACCCCTACAACCGGAATGGGAAGATTGTTTGCAGCCCTCAGTTTGATATGTGCCCCTTTGTCAATGGATACAGTTTGTCCAAAATGTTGGTAGAAGAACTGTTCTGGCATGGTGGTCACTTGGGACCCAGTATCCATCAGGCATTTTACTTCTTTCCCTTCAAATTCGGCCGTGATCGTCGGCGTGCAGGCTGCTATATCTTCAGGGCGTTGGTTTTGTCTAAGCTCAGTTGGTCTCCCCACCATGTGCCCATCCATGGAGGGAGGCACTAGTTTAACGGCGGTCTTTCTTGCGACGTCTTCCTTTCCGGACAGTGTCGGAATAAATGGTTCCGATTTTCACAGTTCCAACACTGGTAGTCTCCAGCGGGTCTCGGTCGTCTCTGCTCAATCTGTCCCCTCTCTTCTTGATAGGTATGCGTGCGGGTATTTGATCGCGGTGCTGTCGTTCTTACTTCTGACGCCGGGGCTTGCATATTCTTCAGCAACTCTTGTAGAGCAGTAACACTCTCTTGTAACTGATCCACTTTAGCCTCAAGTTGGCTCGGTTCTCGTTTTTTCTCACCCGGGACTACCTTATGCATACAAACTTCACCCAAGGCGTTCTGCGGGTCGCAATTTTCAGTTTGTGTGCGGGAGACTGCTTCTTCCAATATTTCCTGGAAAGTTAGTTTTTTTTCTACCCTGAGCCGTTCACGGAGGGCACCTTTGATCTTGGGGTTATGTAATCCGCGGAGGAATTGATCTCGCAGGGTACGGTCAGCATAACCGGGGGTTTGTGCTAGCTCTGGCTCTGCTGTAAGCATTTGTCTCATTATTCTCTGGAGTGCATTTGCATACTGTGGCAGACCTTCCTCTTCACCCTGCAGCCTGTAGAACAGTTGCGCCTGTAAATCTCCTGCTTCTGGTTTCCCGCCATACACTCTCTCAAGAATCTTCACCACCTGCTCTAACGTCTTTCGTTCACTCTCAGGGCGCAATAAAATAGTCTCTTGAGCATGGCCTTCAAGGGCAATCAACAGTATCTCCCCTTGATTTTCTGCAGTCACTCCTGCTACTCTCAACATGCCCCTCACTCTCTGCGCCCAGTCATGGAGAGGTACATTGTTGCCAGTAAATTTTGGTATATGGGTCAGCATAGCCCCCAGGGACAGCTGCCTTGCTGGTATTCCCCCATCAGGTTGTATTAGTACACCTCCATCAGCGACACCCCCATCAGCGACACCCCCCTGTCCGTCCATTGTTCCGTACCAGCCTGCGTATCCTGCCGACTACGCCAAATGTAATAACCTGCAGGTAACGGGATACGCAAGGACTGCACGGAACCACGGGGGTTAATCAATGCAAATTTAATAATGTATTGCACAACACAGGTGGAGGAAAAGTGAGGGAAGGGAGCACAGCAGTGGAGATAATGCAATATACATACAACTACTTTGAATAACTTGTCAAGGATAGGAAGCCTCAGATTGTACTCCCAAAAGCAAAACACAGAAATCCTTATTAAACAAAAAACCGCAGAGTCCTTGTTACCTTACTCGTATAACACAGTGCAGAGTCTTTTCCTATCTGTCCCTAACTAAAAGTAGTGTGCACACTTAACTGCAGGTTTCAGCGTGGGGTACCTCGTCACCGTTGGGGCCCGTATTCCGCTGGCAGACACCTCTAAAGTTCAGTCTTTGTCCCGGGTCTGTAACTTGCACGTGCTGCCTGGCTCCTCGCTCCACATCCAGCCTCTTTGGATCTGTAATTTTGTAATTTGCACGCGCTGTCTGGCTCCTCGCTCCACATCCAGCCTCTTTGGATCTGTGTCTTGGGGGGGACACCACGCAACACTCTGAGGTACTTGGACCTCGGAAAAACAGGGCAGACTGAGGCCTTCTATCTTACAGCCCACTCCAGCACACTCCTCTCTGCCAAACAGCCACATGTAGACTCCTCCTCCTCCTGTTCCAGACTCAATCAAGTCACTTGAGCAGCAGGACTTTTTCCCGCTGTTCTCTGTTTTGACAGCAGGTGGCAGCATAACACAAGGAAGTCCACCAAACAGTCTATTAACCTATATATATATATATATATATATATATATATATATATATATATATATATAAATGTTAACAGGTCTTACATTTATATCTGTGATCAATGATGACACACACTTTAATAAACATATTTTATTTTATTAAAATATTTTCATTGATGAAATTCTTTCATATGTCCTATTTGCAACACTCTGGATATAACTGCGGCTACATGTGACAGGCCGCTCATTGTAGCTTCCTGGCAGTGGTACCTACTAGAAACCCATTCACAGGGCATCAATCTGCAGGCCACCAGGGTGGAGAGTTAAGTACAGGCTTTAACACTGACTCAATTACCTATGGATGACACCCTTAGAATGGAGGAACTGGATCCCACAAACTAGTTCGGCGGCATAGAATCTGACAAAAAGAAAATGAACAAGTATCAGTTCCTGAAGATAATACACTTGTGAATTCATATTAGTCAATGTCAATATAAGCATTATTCTATATTATCCTGCTTCCAGAACAATTTTCTATTATTACTAAAGATGAGCAATCTGGTTTGGAAAAGATTCGCCAATTTTAAATTTGGTACGAGCCTTGGCGCGCTCAGCTTGGGCTCGGATTTCCGAACACTTTTATTAAAAGTCGGCAATGTTTGGTTATGTTTGGTAACTGTTCAGTTTGCAGATACCATCTACTCACAGCCCCATCACAGCCAATATCAAGTATTGGCATGGCTGTGATTGGCCAGGGAAATCATTGCAGTCAGACTCTCATCCAGGCCAGCTTAGTAAACTTCATCAATGTTCAATGCTTTCCCCACCTACCCTCTGTGTAAAGCAGTCTGTGTTTGGTTACTCCAGCAGTGAGGACGGAGTGCAGAGCACGCCCGGAAGATAGTGTCACATCATGGGCAAGGGCAACTGTAGTCTCCTGCAGAGGACACTTATGGCCCCACAGGAAAGGACACGCTGCTTCCAGGATGCAGTGTGTCCTGACTCCTGAACAAGTGCATAAACACTGAAAGTGAAAGTCACTGCCAGAGTGCGGAGCAACCCACACTCTGGCAGCACTTTCACTTTGAAGCCACTGACGGACTGTCTGAAGGTAGAAAAACACGTTCTTTTGGCTAAAAGATGCAGATTTTTGCTGAAATTTATACACAAAATTCCTGCATCAAATCTGCATTTACTGGCAAAAAAACGCATCAATACTGCATCACTACTGCATAGAATATTTTGCTAGAAGATGCAGATTTGGTGCAGCAATTTGCAGCATAAATTTCAGCAACAAATCTGCATCTCCTGGTTTTTATGCGGTTTTCTGCCAAGAGATGCAGCTATAGTGCAGAAATGTCTCCATCTAGATTTAAACTTACAGGCTCTCTTAAAGGCTATTTTAAAGGCTCCCTTATGGATTCTGGATTACGCAGCTGCCGGGAGACCATGTGGCTATAAGCTTCGGTAACCTTTATGTTATATAAGTTGTATCTTGTCTGTAGTGGCAGGGACCTCAGAGCAACTGGCTTACACCTGTCACTCATCCATCCACCCAGCTCTTGATTTGAAAGTTCAAAATGCTAGGCCAGTCCCTGTGTCATGTATGGCCCATGCTTGACTGAAGTGGTAAGACACTATGGGTGCTGTGGGGCAATTGATGCCACTGTCCTACTGTCTGGTTCTAATTTTTGGAAATGTTGAGATTACAAGATGGGTCTCCAAGTTGTCTGTAGTGGCAGGGGTCTCAGAGCAACAGACCTACTCCTATCACTCATCCAATATTTTTTATGTTAATAACTTAGGAAGTTAATGGCTGTGACACAACAGTGTGGCTCCACCGTAAAACAATTTGAGCTGTATTAGCAGCTTTTAGACCCCCATTAAGGTGTTGTCTATGCCTTTGTTTTGCCTCCCATTGAATTCAATGGGTTGTTCAGCGAACCATTCAGTGAACACAGGTGAAGTCAGAGAACACGAACTGAACCTCGGGCATTTCGCTCATCTCTAATCATTAGGCTAAGCAATTTAATTTGAGTTACTTTAAAAATAATCAGAATTAATCTGAGCCCTTGATGAGACGATTATCAAATATTTCCACTTTCAGAAACAGACGGACTCGCCGGACCTGACCTTTCAGAAATGGAAGTAACGCTGTGACCGAAGTATCTAACTACCCATATATGTACAAAGTAGCTTGAAGTTTTACTTTAAGTAGTTGTCTGGTCTCAGAAGAAAAGTCTAATGTGACGGTGTAAAAAGGGCACAGTGTCAATATTCCTTTATATTTACCATGTGTTTGGGCAGTCTCGTGACTGCATGTATGCAACTTACATACTTGGGATTACATGCAGACTATACTCCTGCACTTCTCTCAATTCTCTCCTATTGAGTGAAGCCGGGTGAGACTAGTCAGCACGTGACCACATGTTTACAAACACAGGATCGCCCACTTGAACAGTGAAAACAGAGAGATCATGTGACTGCTGACATTTATTCTGATGCCGGGCAAACCATTAGACACTTTACCTGGCACTGGTGATGTCAAGCCGCCCCTTCTTCCGTAGAAGTTTGGCAAAGTCCCCGCAGCGCATGTATTCCATACCAAGAAAGAGACTCCCCTGTAACATGGAACATACTTGTATACGCATTTCTTATACATTATAGACAAATACTGTATACATATCAATATTTAAACCCTTAAGTAATGACAGATATTTTCTGTCAAAAGTAGGTGTCAGTTCCTGCATTATGATGGATATGCTCATCATGAACTTGAACTGTCACTGTGCGAAAACACAGGGACAGGTCCATGCCGGCAGCAGTCACAGACAGCTACCAGTACAACTAGTGATGTGGTGACCAATTACAGCTGCCCCTGCTCTCTGATTGATGTGATTGATTAGCCAATTTGACTAACAAATCACAGCATGTGATCAGGAGAAGTTCAGAGTTCATCTTAGCTGACAGCTGCACTCCAGCAGTAACAGCCAGGGTCGGTGACAGCACCGCTACAGGCTAATTTACCTGACAAATACTGTGATTGATGGCAATCACGGCATTTAGAAGGTTGTGAGGGAGCTCAACGCAATAACAGGGAGCCAAGGGTTGACATGGCACTCACAGGACAAACAATGACATCCTGCTTTGCCAGGTATGGTGGCCTATTAGACTGTGCCATGGCCTGCGTCTAACAGGCATTCTGCCTGTGTAATCTGACTTTTTCTGACATGTAGTTCAGCTAATCTGTGTAACTCCGCTGCTACCACTGATTAGCAGTTTGCTGATAATTATCAACACTACATTACACCACTAATTATCAGCTTCTTGTGTGCACTGTATATTATAATGCACAATGTACACAATACGCTGCTAAAAAGTGGTGTGGGTGGGGTTATACAGAGCTCAGCATTCTGAGGAACGCAACATCTACAGCAGAGAAAACAGGAATGTTATCAATACTGCATGACAAGCGGTCTAGTAAGTGATACATCCCTTTAGGCCTCCTTCACAAGTCAGTGTTTCCGGTACGTATGGCTTCCGTATTTTTCACATAGGACACACCTACCCATTATAACCTATGGTGCTGCTCACTTGTCCGTGTTTTTCTGCAGCATGGATGACAAAGGCCAATATATGTATATGGGTCTGTGAAAAACATGTACAGCTCACGGATGGCATAGTGTGCAATCCGTGCGCCATCTGTGTGCTGTACGTGTTTAACATTAAAAGTATAGGAAAAGCTTTGTGATATCTTTATGTCTTTACACATGCCAAAAAAACGTGGATGGCACACACATGACTCATTGATGGCACACTAATGGAAAACACTGACAATACCGGTATCATTTTTCTCATGCACGTGTTTTAAACACATATGTGAAGAGACCCTTAAAGAGGCTGTTCAGGTTTAGGAGAAAAGCTTGCTTTCCTTCCAGAAGTAAAATGTTGTCTAACCATGGGCTGTACTTGGTATTTCAGCTCACCTCTATTGAAGACTATATAGAGCCATTTTGTTCTGAACACTAATATCTTCTAAACCACCTCTGTACTGTTTGCCCCCTGCCAGAGGCATTGCCCATTAAAAGCAACCTGTCACCAGATTTGGTGACTATAAGCTGCGGCAATCACCAGTGGGCTCTTATATACAGCATTCTAACATGCTGTATATAAGAGCCCAGGCCGCTGTGCAGAACGTAAATGACTTTATAATACTTACCTAAATGGTTGGTTCGGTGCAGATGGGTCAAATTGGTGGCTCCATTCTCCGGGTGCGGCGCCTCCTCTTTCAGCCATCTCCATTCTCCTTCTTCTGAAGCTGAGGTGCATGATGCGTCCTACGTCATGCACACGTGCCGGCATTGAGGTCCTGCGCAGGCGCACTTTGATCTGCCCTGAGCAGGGCAGATCAAAGTATTGTACTGCGCCTGCGCAGGACCTCAATGCCGACACGTGTGCATGTCGTAGGACGCATCATGCACCTTCAGAAGAAGGAGGACGAAGATGGCCGAAAGAGGAGGCGCCGCACACAGAGAACCGAGCCTCTCATTTGACCCATCGGCACCGACCCAACCGTTTAAGTAAGTATTATAAAGTCATTTTTTCGTTCTACACAGCGGCCTGGGCTCTTATATACAGCATGTTAGAATGCTGTATATAAGAGTCCACTGGTGATTGCTGCAGCTTATAGTCACCAAATCTGGTGACAGGTTCCCTTCAAGCAGTGAAGCTTTTATTCCATGCAGTGACAATTGTTAAAGGGGTTTTCCACTATTATGATACTGAATACTTATCCTTAGAATAAATCATCAGTATCAGATTGGGGAGGGTCTTATCAGCTGTTACCGGCTCCTTCAAAAGTCGAATGTAAACAATGTAAGGAGTGAATATTGTTTAGTGGTCACTGATGGGTACAGCAGTACAGCTTCTATTCAGATGAATGGTCATCAATATCAAAGAAGTGGAAAACCCTTTTAAGGCTGGGGTCACACCAGTGGGTTGATTATGCAAATCACACTCTGATATGTGATCAGTGTATGTTCAGAAAGTGATGATACCTTGGTCTGGAATGAGAAGTCTGCGTGGACTAGGAAGGGGCTTCCAGTTGCCAGCTGAAGAACTCGCCTCTCCACCATGACATCCTCGTCATCACCAGCGGCTAGCAGGGCTCTTTTGCTAATGATCTTAACAGCAAATTGCCGGCGGGTTAAAGTATCTTCCGCCATCAGGACCTTTCCAAAACCTCCAGAGCCGATCTTATGATGGAATAGTAATCTCTCTTTGATGGAATGAGAGCTTGTGCTGGAGGTGGTTGGCCGAACACCGCTGTATCCTATCAGTGGAGATAAATGGGATACATCACTTGGCTGTACAGTATTCACAATGAGGACATCGTCAGCTCTAAGTAAAGTTTGTGCATCATGTAGGCTGTCATGAGATTGAAGAGATTGAACAATGTGAATATTTAAAGCGTTTTTCCATAATGACACTTATCACTAGAGATAAACAGAACTGGCGAGATTCAAGTTTGCTAAATCGCATGGATTTTACTGGAATATTTGATTCACAGTAAATTTATTCTCTATAAACTCAATGTCCTTTATTAACCCCTGGGGTATTGAAAGCCCCCGGGTCATAAGAACCATAAGATATAGAAAAAAAACCCTACTAATACCACACTGCTTACTGTCTCCTGTAGGTCCTTGGTCCTTCTTCTCACCGCTGGCGAGAAGGGTATCTTCATGCTGAGCTAGGACTTTTGGCCGCATACACAGGAATGCCCTTGTGTACTCCAAGAGTGCACGTCCTAAAGTCATGGCGCACATCATTACGTCACTATGTGTGCTTCACCTTACAGCAAGCCTTCTAAACCAGGACTTTCGGCTCTGACTAAGCCTGGGATGTTCCTGTGCATGATGGCAACTCTGTACAGGAGATCTGAAAAGGTGTTTTACCATGTTGAACCTCTCTGTAGGGTTTTAACAGCTGTGTATGTTTAATCTGGTGCACAACGCTAATCAGAAATGCTTTCTGAGTGTTTCCTAACACTAAAGTGCCCCAGGCTCGCTATAAGAAGCGCACCAAAACACGTTCACTGTACTGTTGAGTGATGACTGCCATAGACATCTGGACAGATGCTATGGCTGCGTCACTCAAGAGCAAAGGTGTAGTAAAGTGCTCACTGCAGAATGCCCAGAGGTCAGGAGCAGCGTGCACCAGAGACAAATCTACATTTTCTAATTTGTGATGGTGATAAAATATACATTTGCAGACTTCTTTTTAGAGAATCACTCCAGCACTTTTTTGTGTGTATACAGGGTTGAACTGGCCCACCAGGGTAGCAGGGAATCCCCTGGTAGGCCTCGGGCCCTGAAGTATAGGGCCATGGGGCCTCCTGTTTCTCAGGTTAGGCATTTATTGGTGGGCAGACTGGGCAGCTGAACCAGGGCCCCCACGCTCTGAGGGGCCACCAGCCTTTAAATCATAAACTTCAGTGATCATACAAGTTGGGTACAATCACTGAAGTTTGCACAGTTGCAGAATGACCTTTAGTGGCATCAAAGTCATGTGACTCACCAAAGGTCGTAACGCTGCCCTGAGGACCTGCACAGATGAGGGACATAATTACTATATGAATGAAAAGGAATTCAGCTCACCCACTCCAAGTCTCCAGGCCTTCTCTCTGCAGCAAGGACAATCGGCCGGGAAACTGCAAGCATGTAAGAAAAGATCCAGCGCAGAAAGGAAGGCACTCTTCAATATAAATTTCCATATGGTTTATTCCATGTGCACACATGTGAAGGTAGGTACAGACAGCCCCTAAGCAGGGGAAAAAATGACTAGCGACGCGTTTCGACCGTATTACATGGTCTTAGTCATGTCTAAGACCGTGTAAAGCGGTTGAAATGCGTCGCTAGTCATTTTTTCCCCTGCTTAGGGGCTGTCTGTACCTACCTTCATATGTGTGCACATGGAATAAACCATATGGAAATTTATATTGAAGAGTGCCTTCCTATCTGCGCTGGAACTTTTCTTACATAATTACTATATGGGGCCAGAATGAGGGACATATATTATTGGTTTATGGTGACAAGTGGGGCATAATTACTGTAGGGGAAATTATTATTGATGAAATAAAGGTGCATTTTGAGGATACTGTCTTCCATGGAGAACAAAAGTCTGATGTAGTGTAGAAATTGGGGTAAAAGTGTGGAATGTGCTCTGAAAGTGATCAGCTACAGGTGACTGTGTTATTTTCTGCAGAGTTGCCTCATAGCAGGAAGAAGTGATGGCGGTCAGTGCCGGATGAAGAGGAAAATGAAGCCGAGTAACTTCAGCTAGAGACGTCACTGGTAAGTCAGTGTATTACATGTATACACACTATACACTATATACAGCGCTCCTGTGTATTATGTCACTGGTGATCACTGTATTACCTATACACTGTATACAGAGCTCCTGTGTATTACAGTACTGATGATAATAATAGTGTTATTAGTATTGTAGTTTTAATTCATGATCATTATTGTAGTATTATACGTCCCTGTTTGGTAGTAATATGTGGTCTGGTCATGGTGTGCTGATATTTGTCTCTTGTGTTTGGTATTATTTGGTCATTATGTTGTGTGGTTATAGTATTGCAGTATTTCTCCTTTGCATGTGGTTGTATTCTGTCACTATGTGGTCTGATTATGTTGTGGCGGTATTACTCTCTTGTATGTGGTTATATTCGGTCATTATGTGGTCTGGTCATAGTGTTGCGGTATTTCTCCCTTATATGTGGTTATATTTGGTTACTACGTGGTCTAATTATGGTGTGGCAGTATTCCTCTCTTGTATGTGGTATTATTGGTTTTGGTATAGTAGATTGTATCATGTATGGTGGTCACTTTTTCTCTCTATAAGGGGGAGATTATTTCCAGTATCTATTAAATACTTGAACATTAAACCCCTCTCTGTCCTGTGATTATTACACTGTAGGAAACATGCACTTACATAGGTTCTCCGGTCAAAATAAGTGGAAAGTAAAAACCGGTCTTATGAGCGCTAGTAATAGATCTATTAGTCTTTTAGTTTTCTTGGAATTAATACAGCTTTATTCGTGACAGAATATAATAAAATAAAGCTCTTGTTTTCACAACGCGTTTCAGCAAGATCCACTTGCCATCCTCAGGAGGCGCACAACCTAACAAGGTGAGTAGTTTTGTTAAACAAACATAAACATTCTATCCCACGGGTGCTTCTCATATGCGCTATCATATATTTTACAGTGACCTCCGGTCAAAATAAGTAATCATCTTTTCTAAGGCCACGTGCACACGTTGAGTATTTGGTAAGGATTTACCTCAGTATTTGTAGCCAAAACTAGGAGTGGTAAAATCAGAGGAAAGTATAATAGAAACACGACACCACTTCTGCGTTTTTCACCCACTCCTGGTTTTGGCTACAAATAGTGATGTAAGATACTGACCAAATACTGAATGTGTGAACGTGGCCTAAGGATAAGTGAAAACTTAAGCGGGCTTTACACACTACGATTTTGCTACAGCGATCTCGTTGGGGTCACGGAATTTGTGACGCACATCCGGCCGCTGTAGCGATCTCGTTGTGTGTGACGACTAGGAGCGATTTTGGATCATTACAAAAACGTCCAAAATCGCTCCTCGTTGACATGGGGGTCCGCTCCCAAGTATCGATGCTATCGCTTTGCCGAAGTTGTTCCTCGTTCCTGCGGCAGTGCACATCGCTGTGTGTGACCCCCGTAGGAACGAGGAACATCTCCTTACCTGCTGCCGGCCAAAATGGAGGAAGGAGATGGGCGGGATGTTTATCCTGCTCATCTCTGCCCCTCCGCTTTCATTGGGCGGCCGCTGAGTGACGTCGCTGTGACGCTGAACGGACCGCCCCCTTAGCAAGGAGGCGGTACGCCGGTCACAGCGACTTTGCTATGCAGGTATGTATGTGTGACGGGGGTGCCGGATTTTGTGCGCGACGGGCAGCGATATGCCAGTTTTGCACAAACGAAGGGGGCGGGTCGCATGCTAGCGATGTCGGTACCTATATCGTAGCATGTAAAGCCACCCTTAGTCATCAGTGGGGATCTGATTACTGGGATCATTTTGCAGACTGCTCTCCTACTTTTAACTCCATTACACTGGAGCTCATGTCCGACTCGACCCTTGATCCATTCATTCCCTCAGTGGCTGCCGTGTGCTGTGCTTGGCTTTTTCTGTCTGCCCCAAAGTGGATCAGTAGAGCTGCGGTCACACATCTGACCTGCTGCCACTGCATATTATAATGGGGATAAAAATTCCAAAATCTTCCGATCGGTGCGGTTTCCCCTGGTCGGATTCCATCAATCAATTAGCTATCACCTACCTAACCTGTGGATCGGTGATAACTTGTTGTTGTAGCTCCTGGTCCCGCCAGATCCCGAGGGGGGCGCTCTCCCTCACATCTGCCCAGCCCCAGCATGGCCCCCACGTGCACTCACGGTCCCAGCCGCCGGCAGCGACGTCATTCCTCTTACCGGTCCCATGGCTCTGCAGGCTCTGCTCCTGGTTCGGGTCCTGCTGTACGTCCTGCTCACTCCCGGGTTGGGCGTGCTGCTCCAGGGGCTGCTGCAGCCTCTTCCTGTCTCCCGTCCACACACAGATCTGCAGTAAGTGACTCTAGGCTGCGTGTGAGGCCACGCCCCCTTTCTTAAAGCGGTAGTGCTCCATTATCTGGAAGTGACCTCAGAGGCCACCTGTTACCTAATGGGTATTTAGGTTCGCCTCCCCTGGCAGCAGGCGCCCGAGCAAGGCTCCTACTAGTGCATTGCTAGTGTCCAGGCCCCTGTGTACTACTGTTTGTATCCGTGTATCATCTACCTGTTGCTAATCTTCTGTCTCGCCTTAGTGCCATCTGTACCTTTCCGGCTGTGGACGTCACCGGCCATACCTGCAGTGGACGTCACCGTGCCATACCTACTGTGGACGTCACCGGCCATACCTGCAGTGGACGTCACCGTGCCATACCTATTGTGGACGTCACCGGCCATACCTGCAGTGGACGTCACCGTGCCATACCTACAGTGAACGTCTCTGTGCCACCTGCTGTGAACATCTCCGGTGCCACAACTCTGTTCTGCCTGCTGCGGACTTCACAACCGTGCTACGCCTGGCCGTACAGAGACTCTTACTACTGGTCCCTGGCTGCCGTGCATCTAGGCCCTCTGAGGATGCACCGCACAGTCCCTGTATAGGGGTTCGCTGCTGGACGTCTTCTCAGGGGAGTCCGGTGCACGGTCCAGCGAGTCCACCTCCGGACGCTCGACGCTCCTCGGTGAGCGTAACAGTTTACTCGGGCCATGGACTCCGCTGGGATCAAGGCTAGCCCCCTGACTGACTTGCAACAGGAGCTCTCTCGCCAACGCGAGACCCAAGAAAAATTAGTGGCTCACATGAAGTCCGTGGAATCCCGTCTGGCATCAATGCAAACCTCCGGATCCTCTGACAGCTCCCAACTAGTTGAACTACAGAAGGAACTATCCTGCCAGCATGAGGCCCAGAGACGCATGGCCGAATACATGGCGTCCGTGGATTCCTGTCTATACGCCCTGCAGAATCCGGCCTCCTCAACAACCCCCAACTCTACGGGATTGTCGACATGCATGTCTCCTTCCCGCCTGGCCTTCCCACCCATGTATGGAGGTGATCCCAGTTTGTGTCGCGGATTCTTAAACCAATGCTCCCTGCACTTTGAGCTGTCGCCTCTCCAGCGAGCGACTGATCGCTCGAAGTTAGCACTCATCATGTCTCATTTGACTGGTCGGGCTCTGGCTTGGATGAATCTGCTCTGGGAGAAGAATGACCCGACCATTCAAGTCCTGTCTGTCTTTTTGAATACCTTCCGTAAGGTGTTCGATGAGCCAGGCCGTCTCTCGTCTACTGCCTCTTTGCTCATGAGAATCCACCAGGAGAATCTCACCGTGGGACAATATGCAATCGAGTTCCGCACTCTGTCCTCCGAACTCAAGTGGAACAACGAAGCTTTGGCAGCTGCCTTCATGGAAGGGTTATCCGGAAAAATCAAGGATGAACTGGCCGGCTGGGATGTACCTACCACCCTGGAAGAGCTGATCTCTCTGGCTACCCGTATTGATCTCCGCTTCCAAGAGCGTGCCAGAGAAGTCACCCAGGCGAGAAGAACCCCGCGCCTTGCGCCCACCTTCCAACGGCCAATGTCACCTCCTTCCACCAGGCCTACTGCTCCGCACGAGCCCATGGAGGTCGATCGCGTCACTGAGTCCAGACTGCGGCAGAGGAATCGGAGAACGGCAGGAGAGTGTTTCTACTGTGGAAGTGCCAAACATCTGATTCAGGACTGTCCAGTAAAGCCAGGAAACTACTGAGCCTAGGGTCCGTTGGAGAGGCCACCCTAGGTAACGCCAAGTCCTCTCCTTTTCTCCATGTACCTGTATCCCTGTCCTGCGGTTCCATCCGGTTGTCTGAGCATGCGTTCTTGGGTTCAGGCTCTGCCGGGAACTTTATCCAACAGTCTGTGGTGGACCTACATCGGATTTCTGTCCGACGTCTTGCTACCCCCATCAGTCTTTCTTCGGTGGATGGAAAACCGCTTTCCAATCCCATCCGGTACATCACGGAGAACTGTGAAATGCAAGTGGGGTTGCTGCACTTTGAGACAATCGCCTTCCATGTGCTCCCTGGCATGGCGCATGCTCTACTTCTGGGAATACCCTGGCTTCAGTCACACAAGCCAGTATTGGACTGGGATTCTGGAGACATCCTGCAATGGGCTGCTTCTTGCCACAATAACTGCCTGAAACCAGTGCATCCTCCGCACCTACCAGTCGAACCGGTCACCCTTCCTGGCTTACCCCCCGCCTATTGGTCCTATGCAGATGTCTTTGACAAGAAGGAAGCTGAGACGTTACCACCACACAGACCCTACGATTGTCCCATCGACCTGCTCCCCGGGACAACCCCTCCTCGTGGGTGCATCTACCCTCTGTCGCGAGAAGAGACCCAAGCCATGTCTGACTACATAAAGGAGAATTTAAGACGAGGCTTCATCCGAAAATATCCTTCTCTCCTGCCGGAGCGGGCTTCTTCTTTGTGGGGAAAAAAGACGGGGGTCTACGGCCTTGCATTGACTACCGCGGATTGAATAAGATCACGGTGAAGAACAGATACCCGCTACCCCTTATACCGGAACTCTTTGATCGTTTTCGAGGTGCTAAGACCTTCTCCAAGTTAGATCAACGGGGTGTGTACAATCTGGTCCGCATTCGGCCGGGGGACGAATGGAAGACTGCGTTCAACACTCGTGATGGGCAGTATGAATACCGAGTGATGCCCGTCGGGCTCAGTAACGCTTCGGCGGTCTTCCAGGAGTTCGTGAACGACGTCTTCCGTGATTTTCTCTACACCTGTGTGGTCGTGTATTTAGACGACATCCTTATCTTCTCTCCGGACTTGCATACCCATCGAAGACATGTCCGTCTTGTCCTGCGGAGGTTGAGGGAGAATCGCCTTAATGCCAAACTTGAGAAATGCCTGTTTGAGCAGACCTCGCTACCCATCCTTGGCCACATAGTCTCTAATACCGGTCTGAAGATGGATCCAGATAAGTTGTCAGCCGTACTGAATTGGCCCCGTCTGGAAGGATTGAAAGCTATCCAGCGATTCCTGGGATTCGCCAACTATTACCGGCAATTCATTCCACATTTCTCGTCTCGGGTACGCCCCATATCCTCTCTCACTCGCAAAGGGGAGAACCCAAAGAAATGGACCCCGGAAGCTGAAGAATCTTTCCTGTCCCTCAAACGAGCCTTCGCTTCTGCTCCAGCCTTACACAGACCCGACACTAACAAACCGCTTATCCTTGAGGTAGATAACTCCTCATCCGAAGACGGTGCGGTCCTTACACAGAAAATGTCCAAGGGTAAGACAGTAACCTGTGGCTTCTTTTCTAAGGCTTTCTCCCCAGCGGAACGAAACTACTCAATTGGAGACCGTGAGTTGCTGGCAATTAAGTTGGCCCTGGAGGAGTGGCGATATCTGCTGGAAGGGTCATTGCATACAGTTACCATCTATACTGACCACAAGAATCTGGCATATCTCCAGCCAGACAGCCCACAGGCTAAACCCCCGACAGGCCCGATGGTCCTTATTCTTCGCCCGCTTTGATTTTGTTCTGCACTTTCTTCAAGCCAAGAAGAATCTGAAGGCTGATGCGCTGTCTCGATCATTCCTGTTTGTGGATCAGGAGGATGAACCTCGGCACATCATTGAACCTTCCAAGCTAATGGCGGCACCAGTTGACATGCACCACCTTCCTCCCGGTAAAATGTTTGTTGCTGAGGTCGATAGAGAACGTGTACTCTGGTGGGGACACTCTTCCAGAATAGCAGGTCATGTGGGTCAAAGGAAATCTCTGCAATTGATATCCCAGTATTACTGGTGGCCAGGGCTACGTCAAGACGTCCAGGACTACGTTTCATCCTGTTCCTCCTGTGCTCGGAACAAGGTCCCGAAGACTCTTCCAGCAGGCTCTTTGCTTCTTTTACCCGTACCATCCGCTCCATGGCAACATATCGGCATGGATTTCATCACAGACCTGCCAAAATCGTCTGGCTGCACAGTCATCTGAGTGGTGGTGGACAGGTTCTCCAATATGGCCCACTTCACACCACTCACCGGGCTACTGTCCGCTCCGGTTCTTGCTGAACTATTCATGCAACACATTTTTCGGCTTCACGGCTTGCTTCTCCATATCATGTCCGACAGAGGGGTCCAGTTCACCGCTCAGTTTTGGAGAGCAGTCTGCAAAATGATCGATGTGAAATTGGACCTTTCTTCTGCCTACCACCCTCAGTCTAATGTGCAAGTGGAACGCATTAACCAAGTTCTGACTAACTATCTTCGCCACTTCGTGGACGAACACCACAGCAACTGTGTCAAACTGCTTCCATGGGCCGAGTTCTCCTACAACAATAATGAAAGTGAGTCCTCTGCTAAATCTCTGTTCCAGGCGGTTTATGGACAGCGACCCAAAGTGCCGTGCCCTGTGACATGTTTTTCAGGCAACCCTGCAGCTGATGACCTCGTGAGGTCCTTCTCCGCCATCTGGGCTGAGACCAAGTCGGCTCTGGAACATTCCTCTGTCCGCATGAAGACACAGGCTGACAAGAAACGTCTGGATATTCCTTTCTTTCAACCCGGAGATAAAGTCTGGCTCTCATCCAAGTACGTCCGCCTGAAGATGCCGTCTTACAAGCTGGGTCCCCGCTTTATTGGTCCCTTTGAAGTGCTCCGGCGGATCAATGAGATGTCCTACAAGTTGAAGCTGCCGTCTACACTTCGCATCCCGAACTCCTTCCATGTGTCCCTCCTCAAGCCGGTCCTGAGCCGTTTCCATAGTGATCCTGGTACTTCGCCTCCTCCTGTCTGCGATGACAACATCAACGAGGTAAAATCCATCCTGGCGGCTAAAGAGGTCCGAGGTAAAACCTACTATCTAGTAGACTGGAAGGGGTTCGGTCCTGAGGCGAGGACGTGGGTACCTGCGGAGAACGTTGATGCTTCTCGTCTCCTCCAGAGCTTCCTGAGGAGAGGGGGGGTCTTCGGGGGGGGGGTACTGTAGCGCCTGGTCCCGCCAGATCCCAAGGGGGGCGCTCTCCCTCACATCTGCCCAGCCCCAGCATGGCCCCCACGTGCACTCCTGGTCCCAGCCCCCAACAGCGACGTCCTTCCTCTTACCGGTCCCATGGCTCTGCAGGCTCTGCTCCTGGTTCGGGTCCTGCTGTACATCCTGCTCACTCCCGGGTCGGGCGTCCTGCTCCAGGCGCTGCTGCAGCCTCTTCCTGTCTCCCGTCCACACAAAGATCTGCAGTAAGTGACTCTAGGCTGCGCACGAGGCCACGCCCTCTTTCTTAAAGCGGTAGTGCCCCATTATCTGGAAGTTACCTCAGAGGCCACCCATACCTAATGGGTATTTAGGTTCGCCTCCCCTGGCAGCAGGCGCCTGAGCAACGCTCCTACTAGTGCATTGCTAGTGTCCAGGCCCCTGTGTACTACTGTTTGTATCCGTGTATCATCTACCTGTTGCTAATCTTCTGTCTTGCCTTAGTGCCATCTGTACCTTTCCGGCTGTGGACGTCACCGGCCATACCTGCAGTGGACGTCACCGTGCCATACCTACTGTGGACGTCACCGGCCATACCTGCAGTGGACGTCACTGTGCCATACCTACAGTGAACGTCTCCGTGCCACCTGCTGTGAACATCTCCGGTGCCACAACCGTGTTCTGCCTGCTGCGGACGTCACACCCGTACTACGCCTGGCCGTACAGAGACTCCTACTACCGGTTCCTGGCTGCCGTGCATCTAGGCCCTCTGAGGAGGCACCGAACAGTCCCTGTATAGGGGTTCGTTGCTGGACGTCTTCTCAGGGGAGTCCGGTGCACGGTCCAGTGAGTCCACCTCACCGCTCCTCGGTGAGCGTAACAGTTGTCACCAAAGATCCCCCTTACTACAAACTACTGTAATTGTAAGAAATGGTATTAATAACTGCTGCATTAAAATATGCCTAACGTAGTCGTTTAGTGGTGGTAAGGGGGTTGACTACTATATAATACAAGATACAAATCTAAATAAATGAATGAATGAATGAATACAACAGTGGATAGAAAGTTTTTTAGGGTACCTGTGATTTTGAAGTATTTGGTATAGTCCTTAGAAAGGTGCTTTGGGCCCAAAATAAGTGAAATTCCACTAGTACGGGGAAAGTTGGAGGTAAAACTATAAGTGTAAATAGAATGGTATAACTATGAACTGAGATAGGGAAGAGAAGGAAGCAAGGTTTATAGACAATAATGGGATAATACTGACCTTGCCTTTAAGTACTTGGGGGATGTAGTATGTGGTAGTAGGTACAGGAAGAGCAGCAAGGTGTGCGGATAATTGATGGTTGTCTTTGGGAAAATGGTATGAAGAGGGGGAGGGGAAATGGGGGAGGTTTAGGAGAGTTTAAACATTCTTTTTTGTTCTTTGTTACTTTTTTATTTTTTATTATTAATGTATATTCTATGAAATACAAAATAGGGCAGTGGCGTTAAGTCTAATTTTTAATGGCTGGTTTTTGACCACTGTCTGAGCACAGTGCCCATTTTTGAGGTGGTGTGTAGAGAGAAATACACCGGGTATGGTAAGTCTTAGTGAGTGATTGAGAAATATTGGAACAGAGATCTAGGCCAGACCTGGGCAAGGGGCGGCCCGCGGGCCACATCCGGCCTGCCTACTCTCTGTGACCGGCTTCAGGGCGTCCTTGCTGGCCAGTCACTGATGAGGGCATTCTGACCTGTTGTCCGGAGCACCAGGCTCCGGGAGGCTTGTGGTCCGATTGCCCTCATCACACGCTGTGTGCCGGGCAGGGAACAGAGGACAGACCCTGCAGCGCCGCACAGTGTAGGCAGCGGAACGCAGGAATCTCTTCTCTGTTCCCTGCCTGACACTTTTCTCTGTGACACACGCGCGCCCTGATATCGTCAGTACGGCGCGCTTGTGTCATTTGAAAAGTTCCCGCCCGGCAGGAGAAGAAGCTGCAGCGGCGGGGCCCGTACGGAGAGAAGCAGCGGCGGGGGCTCCTAGGAATACAGCATCGGCACAGCCTGGGCATGTAAAAGAGAAGCAGCTCAGCGGGGGGCTCGTACGGAGGAGCCTGAGGAGGGGACAATAAGAAGAGACAGATGAGTGGTTACTAGTAACCTTCAGGGACAATGGGGGGCGGGGGTGTGGGAGGGGGGGTAACTGTTGACAAATAATTGGGGTGTAGTGGTGTAGTATATGGGAATGTAGTTTTACAGGTGTGGTATATGGGGGGGGTGTAGTGGTGTAGTATATAGTGGTGTAGTTTTATAGGGGTGTAGTGGTGTAGTATAATACAGGTGTATATAGGGATGTAGTATTATACTACACCCCTATATACACCTGTATTATACTACACCCCTATATACAGGTGTATATAGGGGTGTAGTGGTGTAGTATAATACAGGCGTATATAGGGGTGTAGTATAATACAAGTATATATAGGGGTGTAGTGGTGTAGTATAATACAGGCGTATATAGGGGTGTAGTATTATACAAGTGTATATAGGGGTGTAGTGGTGTTGTATAATACAGGTGTATATAGGGGTGTAGTATAATACAGGTGTATATAGGGGTGTAGTGGTGTAGTATAATACAGGTGTATAAAGGGGTGTAGTATAATACAGAGTGTATATAGGGGTGTAGTGGTGTAGTATAATACAGGTGTATACAGGGGTGTAGTGGTGTAGTATAATACAAGTGTATATAGGGGTGTAGTATAATACAGGTGTATATAGGGGTGTAGTGGTGTAGTATAATACAGGTGTATATAGGGGTGTAGTGGTGTATTATAATACAGGTGTATATAGGGGCATAGTGGTGTAGTATAATACAGGTGTACATAGGGGTGTAGTATAATACAAGTGTAGTATATAGGAGTGTAGTGATGTAGGTTATCACAGGTGTAGTATATAGTGATGTAGTGCTGCAGTTTATTACAGGTGTAGTATATAGTGATGTAGTATATTACAGGTGTATATAGGGGTGTAGTGATGTAGTGGTATAGTATATAGAGGTGTAGTTTATTACAGGTGTAGTGTATAGGGATGTATATTACAGGTGTAGTATGTGGCGGGTGTAGCGATGTAGTATATGGGGATTGTGTGTGTGTATACATTGTGTGTATGTGTTTATACAGTCATATGAAAAAGTTTGGGCACCCCTATTAAGGTTAACCTTTTTTCTTTATAACAATTTGGGGTTTTGCAACAGCTATTTCAGTTTCATATATCTTATAAATGATGGACTCAGTAATATTTCTGAATTGAAATGAGGTTTATTGTACTAACAGAAAATGTGCAATCTGCATTTAAACTAAATTTGACTGGTGCATAAGTATGGGCACCTCAACATAAAAGTGATATTAATATTTTGTAGATCCTCCTTTTGCAAAAATCACAGCCTCTAGTCGCTTTCTGTAGCTTTTAAGGAGTTCCTTGATCCTGGATGAAGGTATATTTGACCATTCCTGTGTACAAAACGATTCCAGTTCAGTTAAGTTTGATGGTCGCCGAGCATGGACAGCACGCTTCAAATCATCCCACAGATTTTCAATGATATTCAGGTCTGGGGACTGGGATGGCCATTCCAGAACATTGTAATTGTTTCTCTGCATGAATGCCTGAGTAGATTTGGAGCGGTGCTTTGGATCATTGTCTTGCTGAAATATCCATCCCCTGCGTAACTTCAACTTCGTCACTGATTCTTGCACATTATTGTTAAGAATCTGCTGATACTGAGTTGAATCCATGTGACCCTCAACTTTAACAAGATTCCCGGTGCCGGCATTGGCCACACAGCCCCAAAGCATGATGGAACCTCCACCAAATTTTACTGTGGGTAGCAAGTGCTTTTCTTGGAATGCCGTGTTTTTTTGCCTCCATGCATAACGCCTTTTTGTATGACCAAACAACTCAATCTTTGTTTCATCAGTCCACAGGACCTTCTTCCAAAATGTAACTGGCTTGTCCAAATGTGCTTTTGCATACCTCAGGCGACTATGTTTGTGGCGTGCTTGCAGAAACGGCTTCTTTCGCATCACTCTCCCATACAGCTTCTCCTTGTGCAACGTGCGCTGTATTGTTGACTGATGCACATTGACACCATCTGCAGCAAGATGATGCTGCAGGTCTTTGGAGGTGGTCTGTGGATTGTCCTTGACTGTTCTCACCATTCTTCTTCTCTGCCTTTCTGATATTTTTCTTGGCCTGCCACTTCTGGGCTTAAAAGGAAAAGAGGCGATCAATTGGTTCAAAAGATATTTTTATTATTAATTATTGCAAAAAGGTGAGAGGGTTGAGGCAAAAAAGCGGATTACATCACCACAGTTACGAGGTAGAAATATGTATATATATATAGTAGCTGGCAGAACAGTGCATTAAGGATGTAAACATGAACAATATTAAACCATGTGTCTATGCTTGTGACTCAAATCAGCAGAACCACACCTATATCATGAATTATCCATTGCTTTATGGGTAGAAAAATCGACCAAAGAAAATATTATGACATGTGCCTATGCCTGCCACACAGATCGACACAACACATGATGGAGCACCTGTGGAAAAATCCCTATATAAATATAACAGTGGAAGTAGAGCTACTGTTCATGTTGGAACTTTTATGCCTTTCAGGTAATGGACAATTTATGATATAAGTGTGTCTGTGGTGTTAACCATATGTTGCTGATGTGTTATTGACATATCCGTATTCTATATTTATAGACATTTCTCAATCATAGAAGTTGTCGGATGTTTCACACAGCAATATATGTATAACCTATACATCCTTAATGCACTGTTCTGCCAGCTACTATATATATATAAATATTTCTACCTCGTAACTGTGGTGATGTAATCCGCTTTTTTGCCTCAACCCTCTCACCTTTTTGCAATAATTAATAATAAAAATATCTTTTGAACCAATTGATCGCCTCTTTTCCTTGTTTGTTTTGTCTCTTCTCAGCGATTTGGTCCATGTATTGTAGTCCTCTTATGCATTTATGGTATATATATACATGTATAGATATATCTTTATATATGCTATACGCTATATGCTGATGTTTATGCCGTTATTTACACTTCTGGGCTTAACAAGAACTGTACCTGTGTTCTTCCATTTCCTTACTATGTTCCTAACAGTGGAAACTGACAGTTTAAATCTCTGAGACAACTTTTTGTATCCTTCCCCTGAACAACTATGTTGAATAATCTTTGTTTTCAGATCATTTGAGAGTTGTTTTGAGGACCCATGATGCCACTCTTCATAGGAGATTCAAATAGGAGAACTACTTGCAAGTGGCCACCTTAAATACCTTTTCTCATGATTGGATACTCCTGCCTATGAAGTTCAAAGCTCAATGAGGTTACAAAACCAATTTAGTGCTTCATTAAGTCACTAAAAAATTGTTAGGAGTGTTCAAAACAAGAAATTGCTAAGGGTGCCTATACTTATGCACCTGTCTAATTTAGTTTAAATGCAGATTGCACATTTTCTGCTAGTACAATAAACCTCATTTCAATCCAGAAATATTACTTAGTCCATCATTTATTAGATATATGAAACTGAAATAGCTGTTAAAAAACCCCAAATTGTTATAAAGAAAAAAGGTTAACATTAATAGGGGTGCCCAAACTTTTTCATATGACTGTATATTATATACACACACAGTATATATATGCGTGTTTGTATATATATATATATATGTGTGTTTATATATATATATATATATGCGTGTTTGTGTATATATATGTGTGTGTGTGTGTGTGTGTGTGTGTGTGTGTGTGTAGAACCGAGTTAATTATATTAGTCCGGCCCTCTAAAGCCATCCCAATTTCTCATGCGGCCCCATGGGAAAATTAATTGCCCACCCCTGATCTAGGCTCTGCTGTGCCTCGTGATCTCATAGGTTCAAGAAAAAAAAGGATTAAAAACAGATCAATATATGCAAATTAATATATTCAGATTATACACTGATGATAGATCTGGCTGCAGGCTTGGTGGAGAACCTACAGTTCAGCCAGTGAAAACTAACAATTATGCTGAATATAGTTGGCTTATACCAGCTTAGTTACAGTGGCTGAATGACAGATTGTCTCAGTGGTTTGCCTGCTCCAGGGCCGTATGTATATGCTGTATAATAATAATAGTTGTACACTGGCCTTACAATGGTGGTCAGCGGTGCTGGTGCTGGGTGCACTGAAGCAGGTAGGAAGATTTCCTTTAAGAAGTGTGCTTTAGAAGCACCGTGAATCCTGCAATGGTGCTCCTTTATGCAGGTCTGAAACCGAGGAGTGGTCTCTCCTTAGAAGTGTGCTGTAAAGCACCGTGGGGCTAGTGACTGTGATAGGCGTTCAAGTTCAAAGCGGGAAATATATATGTATATATTTGTGTAGAACAATATGAATAAATATATCGAAATGATAAAATATATAAAGAATATAAAAAAAATGCAAAAGAAATCAAAAAGTGTAAAAATCCACAAAAATGTGCAAAAAATGGACAAGAGGTTCAGAAAAAATATTAATATAAGATACACTAAAGATTCAATAAAAAATTATGATTTGTAAATAAAGCACACATCTTTCAAAATAGGATTAAAAATAAAGATGCAATGCAGAGAGTATATAAATAATATTATATATAATATAGTTTGTAAATAATATGGATATGGTACAAATAAAAAATAAAAGATACACAAAAAATAGAATATAAAGTATGCGCAAAAATAGAATGATAAAGATGGAAGAATATACAGTATCGTACGAAAGTTTTCGACTCCCTTGAATTTTTTAGCTTTTTCCCACATTTCAGGCTTCAAACATAAAGATAAAAAGTTTAATGTTATGGTGAAGAATCAACAACAAGTGGGACACAATTATGAAGTTGAACGAAATTTATTGCTCATTTTAAACTTTTTTAAAAAAATAAATAACTGAAAATTGGGGCGTGCAATATTATTCGTCCCCTTTAAGTTAATAATTTGTAGCGCCACCTTTTACTGCGATTACAGCTGCAAGTCGCTTAGGGAATGTCTGTATCAGTTTTGCACATCGAGAGACTGAAATTCTTCCATTGCAAACAGCTGGAGCTGAGTGAGGTTGGATGGAGAACGTTTGTGAACCGCAGTTTTCAGCTCTTTCCACAGATTCTCAATTGGATTCAGGTCTGGACTTTGACTTGGCCATTCTAACATCTGGATATGTTTATTTGTGAACCATTCCATTGTAGATTTTGCTTTATGTTTGGGATCATTGTCTTGTTGGAAGACAAATCTCCATCCCAGTCTCAGGTCTTTTGCAGACTCCAACAAATTTTCTTAAAGAATGGTCCTGTATTTGGTTCCATCCATCTTCCCATCAATTTTAACCATCTTCCCTGTCGCTGCTGAAGAAAAGCAGGCCCAAACCATCATGCTGCTACCACCATGTTTTACAGTGGGGATGGTGTGTTCAGGGTGATGAGCTGTGTTGCTTTTATGCCAAACATATCGTTTGGCATTGTGCCCAAATAGCTCGATTTTGTTTTAATTTGACCAGAGCAACTTCTTCCACATGTTTGGGGTGTCTCCCAGGTGGCTTGTGGCAAACTTTAAAAAACACTTTTTATGGATATCTTTGAGAAATGGATTTCTCCTTGCCACTCTTCCATAAAGGCCAGATTTGTGCAGTGTATGACTGATTGTTCTCCTATGGACAGACTCTCCCACCTCAGCTGTAGATCTCTGCAGTTCATCCAGAGTGATCATGGGCCTCTTGGCTGCATCTCTGATCAGTCTTCTCCTTGTTTGAGATTAACCCCTTCAGCCCCAGGGCACTTTCCGTTTTTGCGTTTTTGTTTTTTGCTCCCCTTCTTCCGAGAGCCGTAACTTTTTTATTTTTCCGTCAATCTTGCCATATGAGGGCTTGTTTTTTGCGGGACAAGATGTACTTTTAAATGAAACCATAAGTTTTACCATATGGTGTACTGGAAAGCAGCAAAAAAATTCCAAGTGTGGAAAAATTGCAAAAAAAGTGTGATGGTACAATAGTTTTTGGGATGTTTTATTCACGGTGTTCACTATATGGTAAAACTGATGTGTGGGTATGATGCCTGAGGTCGGTGCGAGTTTGTAGACACCAAACATGTATAGATTTACTTGTATCTAAGGGGTTAAAAAAAATTCACAAGTTTGTCCAATAAAAGTGGCGCACATTTTGCGCCATTTTCCGAAACACGTAGCGTTCTTATTTTTTGGGATCTATGGCTCAGTGATGGCTTATTTTTTGCGTCTTGAGCTGATGTTTCTAATGGTAGCATTTTTGTGCAGATGCTACGTTTTGATCGCCTGTTATTGCATTTTGCGTAAAACTTGCGGCGACCAAAAAACGTAATTTTGGCGTTTGGAATTTTTTTGCCACTACGCCGTTTACCAATCAGATTAATTGATTTTATATTTTGATAGATCGGGCATTTCTGAACGTGGCGATACCAAATATGTGTATATTTATTTATTTTTTAACCCTTTAGTTTTCAATGGGGGGAAAGGGGGGTGATTTGAACTTTTAGGTTTTTTGTTTTTTTTTAATTTTTTAAAACTTTTTTTTACTTTTTTTATTTTATTTTACTAGTCCCCCTAAGGGGCTATAGCGATCAGCAATCCGATTGCTGATCGCTATCTGCTGATCACTGCTATACCGCTGTAAACAGCAGAAATAGTCACTTTCTTTTTTCCTCTGCTCCGTGCCGAGGAAGAATGAAAGTGAAATTTCATAGCAGCAGGCGTCATCACATGACCCTGTGCTACGATGGCAACCACCGAACGTCACGTGATCTCTCACGTGATGTCCGGAGGGGGCGGCGGTAAGTAAAAAACATGGCCACGCGCATATAGATCTCGCTGCCAGACTTTGGCAGCGAGATCTAAGGGGTTAATGTTCCGGGTGGAATGCGATTCCACTCGGAACATGTAGGCACACATGTCAGCTGTTGAAAACAGCTGATATGTGTGCCGATCCACGCCGCCTGCCCGCGGCAGGGGGCGGGGCTTACCGGGACACGATCCATGACGGAAAGATCCGTCCATGGTCGTGAAGGGGTTAAGATTATAGTGACGCCGCTGAAACCCCGCCCACCCGCGGAAAACCCCCGCCCACTTACAAGTGACCAATTAGATTGTTCAGTAGGCGGGGTTTAGCCATGGGTGGGCGGGGTTTCAGCTGCGAAAAGAGCTGTTTAGAGATTTTATTGGCTCACACTAGTGATCCGGCTCCTGTTAGTCACGGCAGGGAGCCGGATCTTTGTGTTGGATTGTTCGCGACCGACACATCACTGCTTCGGAGGCAGCGCGCGCAGCATGACGCCATTATAACACACATGGCTGTGCACTGCGCACGGCCGTGTCTCCTGTATTATGTGGCCGGTCAGCACTGTCTGCGCCTGTAATGTGTCAGTGTGTCCGGCTACATCACAGTACAGGAGACGGCCACACACAATTCACTGTGCGCGGTCATGTGTGTTATAATGACATTATGCAGCAGGCGTCCGGCCCTGTACAACAGCTGGGGGAGCAGACAGGGTCCACTGAACCCAGAAGTGCGGCGTGTACGGAGGTACGGGATTCATTTGTGTTAGTGTCTTAAAGACACTAATACAAGTGAATACAGAGAACCGGATCGTCGGAGCCGTTTCTTGCCGGTTCGGGGAACCAGCTGCTATTTTAACAACCGGTTCGCTCGAACCGGACAGAATTTGGCTGAATCCCACCCCTGGGATAAAGGACTGGCCTCTTGCTGCAAGGGCCATTCCGCCCCTGCCTGCTATGGTTGGAGGGGCCCCTTCAGAAGCTCTTGTGGTGGGGTCCCTAGGGCTCGAGCCCCGCCTATAATCCGGCCGTGTGTGACCCCGTAAGCTGTGAAACGTGCGTTGGGATACACCACTTGAGACCCTGGGCTATTTTGCACTTGTGGTTTTACTGGGCTGCATGCAGTAGTCACTTGGTTACACATAACTTATTTTTGATCCTTCCTGAATGCAGCTCAGTCCAAACCATAATTTTGTGTCTTGCCCAGTGTTTTCTCATATGGTGTTTCTGAGCAGTCAGAAGATAAGGGCACAAGATGGCTCCATGGGACTGGAGTGGTGCCGAAGAAAGGTGAAAACACCGGAGGGGGAGTATAAGACTGGGGGTTTGGATACTGAACTAAAAGCATCAGTACAGCACTGACAAAAACAAAACACGCTGGAGTGATGCTTTAATGCTATAGAATGTGCTGACACCCATATTTTGATGCAAATTCAATGTCCCCCAATGTGAATGGGCAATACAGGAGGAGAAGTGGCTCAGTCCGTTAAGGGCTATACTGGGAGAGTGGCTCAGTCAGGGGTGGTAAAGGGGGAGGGGGTGTAGTCAGTCGGGGTGATACAGGGAGAAGGGGCTTAGTCAGTCAGTGGTGGTATGGGGTGAGTGGACACAGTCAGAAGTGATACAGGGGGAGAAGGGGTTCAGTATGGGGTGATATATAGAGGGGGGCTCAGTCAGTCAGGGGTGGTATGGGGAGAGTGGACACAGTCAGGAGTGATACAGGGGGAGAAGGGGTTCAGTATGGGGTGATATAGAGAGGGGGGCTCAGTCAGTCAGAGGTAATACAGGGGGAGTGCTCTCAGTCAGTCGGGGTGATACTGAGAGAAGAGCACAGTTAGTCAGAGGTGATACTGGTAGAAGAGCTCAGTCAGTCAGGAGTGATACGGGAAGAGGGGCTCAGTCAGAGGTGATACAGGGAGAGGGGATGTAGTCAGTCAGGGGTGATATAGGGAGAGGAGCTTAGTTAGTCAGAGGTGATATCAGGACAGAGGCTCAGTCAGTCATGGGAGAAGAAATCAGGGCGGAATTGCATTCTGTTCCTTACCTCTAGTGAGAGGCATCTCTAGCTGATGATTCTGTTAATAGTGACGCACACTGCTCTCTGATATTGTCTAACGCTGTGTGGAGTGGAGCATAGTACATCACTAAGACCATCCCAGCGTTAACAGCAGAGAGCAGTATGCGGCACTATTGACAGGATCATCAGTTGCAGATGCCGCTCACTATAATTAAGGAACAGAATGCTGTTCCGCCCTGTTTTCTTATCACTATTCTTTTCAGAGTTAGGCTAGGTTCACATTTCCGTTGTTTTGCATCAGTCACATGCGTTGCTTGATGCATGTGACTGATGCGTTGTACAACGGATGACAAAGAACAGAATTCATTGTTGGACTCCGTTGTGTGCGGGGGGCGGAGTGCGAGCTGAGTGGAGCAGAGCGGGGCCCTGGCGCTGAGGACGTCAGTGCCGCAGTCTGCATGGCTGGGGACAGGTGAGTGTGTGTGTATACATGCGGAGTGTGGGAGGGGGCGGAGCCAAGTGTGGGAATTGTCGGCTCCCTGCACATGTAGCCAGGGTAAATATCGGGTAACTAACCAAAGCACTTTGCTTTGTTACCCGATATTTACCTTGGTTACCAGCGTACACCGCTTAGCGCTGGATCCTTGCACACGTAACCAGGGTAAATATCGGGTAACTAGGCAAACCACATTGCTTGGTAACCCGATGTGTATCCTGGTTACGTGTGCAGGGAGCCAGAGAGAGCATGCGCAGCGAAATCCTACGGATTGCGCTGCTCAAAAAACGTTACAAGCTGCGTTCCTTCCGCCCTGCGGTCAGTCATTTCACGACTGATCAGTCGGGCGGAGGATGCAACGCAGCATCATCAGTCACAATCCGCCGCTCATACAAGTATATGGGAACAACGGAATCCGCCAAACGGATTCCGTTGTTTACCAGAGCAGCAGATTGTGACTGATACAATTTAACGGAAATGTGAACCTAGCCTTAAACAACCTGGGTGAGGTGTGAATGCATCGCTGACACGCAATTGTCAGCAGGTGCCAGTACCTGGGCCCACCGGAGGATCCTCAAGTCCTCTGGTGGGCCAATCCGACCCTGATTGCACCATACATGTACATCTGATGTCGGTAAGGGGTTAAAACAGAATTGGCCTTTTGTGAATGCAACAATACGAAATATAGATATTTTATTTTAAAAACTGGAAAAGGAGTGTCACATATCACCCTTAATTACCTGAGGGTCCCCTCACCCACTGTGTCACCTCTAACTTCCTCTGGGTCACCTCACAGTGAGGAAGAGGGCCACAGGAAATTAGAGGTGACACGGTGGGAGAGGGGGCCAACAAGAAATTAGGGGGAACAAGGTGGGGGGCAGGGACCCACAGGGAATTAGAGAGGACACAGTGGGTAAGGGGGCCTACAGGAAGTTAAAAGTGACATGGTGGGGAAGTGGGACAACAAAAATTTAAAAGTGAGGGTGCCCACAGAGGTGACATGGTGGGGGCCCAAAATAAATTAAAGGTGACAAAGTGGGGGAGGGCGCACACAGGAAATTAAAGGTGGGGTGTCACAGTGGGGGATGGAGCCCACAGTAGATTAGAGAGGATATGGTGGGGGAGGGGGCCCACAGGAAGTTCAAAGTGACATGGTGGGTTAGGAGGCCCACAGGAATTTAAAGGTGAGGGGGCCCACAGTAAATTAGAGGTGACATGGTGGGGGCCCAAAGGAAATTAAAGGTGACATGGTGGGGGAGGGGGCCCACAGGAAATTAAAGGTGACATGGTGGGTGAGGGGGCCCACAGAAAATTAAATGTGAGATGACACAGTGGGGGAGGGCGCCCACAGGAAGTTTCAAATATACTGTGGGACTCATCCCACAAGGTCACCTTAAATTGCATAAAGGCCCCTCTCCTAACTGTGTCAGGGCACTTAATGGTAGTGGCTGTAGAGCTAGGCATTATTACCTCACACCACATGGCAGTCCGGCCAGTATTGTCCCTCTGCTCCTCTGCATAAACATTTGGTGCTGCTTGGGCAGTCACTTGACCCAATCGCAGCACATCTTGATTCAGCTGTGTTGTGATGTCACACAAAGAAAACTAACACTGATTGGGTGCACTGCAACTAATCAGTGTTAGACCATCGCTGTCCAGGGATTTGAACCCATGGAAGAGGAGCCGGAGACGCAGGGAGCAGGTGACCATGGATCATCAGCTGCCACCCTGCCTGTGATTGCTGGCTGATGTGATCACACGCTCAGTATCTTAGCAGCAGTGCACGCAATGAGATCAATACAAGCGGCAGCAGCAGGTGATGTGACGGCGCTGCACTGCACATCCCCTTGTTGTTCTTCAGTAGTGTTGCAGGCTGCCTGCCGGTGTCAAGTAAAAAGTAAAGCAAGCACCCCTCAGTGCATGTGATTAGAAGAATACTGGGCAGGTTAGGCACTAATTTATGTGCAGGAGCTGCAGTGCTGGACTGGAGGTAGGGCCCACCAGAGGAATCTCCGGTGTCCCGGTGCCCCAGTCCGACCCTCCCTACACCTAGTGATCACATTCCTTGGATCCAGAGGAGGAAGCACAGTCAGTGATTCCTAATCTTTTCATAATTTGTATACACAAATGCTGGTTCAGCCCTGTATATACCACCACGGGGAAGGTAAACAAGATAATAATTTAAAGCTTTTTCATCTTCTCTGTGACAAGTCTGACTGTAAGTGACAGCCAGCCCCCACCCCCATAACATCATGGTTTTGTGAAAGGTACTCACACCGCATTGACGTTTTAAAACATAAATACAGAGTAATGTGAGGACAGCCCAGACATTTATAGTCTATCGGCTGGCTAGAAGTAGTTAATTTGCTTCATCCTACCTCAGTTATAGCTACACATTCCCACCTTCATTTTAAGGATTTGGGTCATGTGATCTCTAGTCTGACAACTAGTCGGGTACATGCACTAATGTGTAGACAGGAAGTCAGTCTAAAGGGTGCTTTACACGCTGCGATCTCGCTAGCGAGTGTACCCGCCCCCATCCGTTGTGTGTGGGGCCCCGAGGTGCGGTGTCGGTGCAGCTGTGCATTACCTTCAGGGACTCCACGCGGCTGGATCTTGTCACAGGTAGGAAATCCTCTATTTTGATTGTCGTGACGCCACTCTCAGAATTGCGGTCAGTGGAGACCGCCACTGCAGGTTAGGGGTGCCTGGGGCCGATAGTGGGTGCAGTCAGTTGTAATAGCCTCCTGAGAGTGAGGCATGCCCCAGGGCCCCGTGTAGATGTGTGGAACTACAAGTCGCAGAATGACTCACACGCACAAGCAGAATGTCTTTCCAGGGTTTTACTCACTGAGGGTGGCAGGGTGAGTAACCCGGGCGTAGCTGGGATGAACCAGGCTGGAACCAGGCGTCCTTCAGGCTGACTTGTGAGGGTGGCTACTGACTCGCCTTCCTTAGCCCTTCTGTTGTTTGTGGTAACCCCGACTTGCAGTCCCTATGGGGGTCACCCAGGGAAGTTGCTGCTCCCCTCGTTTCGGCCCGTTTGCTTGTAGCCTGGACCAGGTCACTCCGGCTGCTTGCCTCCTGTGAACTATGGGCCCTCACTTTGCTACGTGGCTGCGGACTCTGTGGTGTTGTCTTGGGGGTTTGAAGTGCCCCCTCGGGCAGGTTTGGCAGAAGAAAACTGGATCTATCTCTGCACTGGGACCTGTTACCCCTGCGGGCCTGGTACCTCCCTAGCAGTCCTCTTACTCTCCACTCCGTTGCTCTCTCTTTAGCCTTGTGTGGATTTCAGACGGCACCACTAGGTGACCGTTCTCCCCCGTCAGTAGTCACTGCGCGGACGCTGTTAGACTGCAACAGCTCCAGGGTCGGCTTCTGCTCTCTCTGAGCTGCACACTAAACCGGCTCACTTGTGGGACCTGCCCTGCTGCTCCTGTCTGAGCTCCACTTCCATGCTCCTCACTCCTCCACACTCTGCTGCAGACTCCTCCTTCTCTTTTCCCTTTGTGCCTGCCTACGCCACCTAGCAACCAGGCTCTCTACCACACCCCTTGAGTGGAGATGGAGGCCTCGCCCCCTCCTGGGATCCCCAGGGGTCCTCCCAAAGGTACATGTGTGAGACCTGATCACTATGCGCCTGTGTAGTCACACCTCGGTCAGCCTTCTGGATTACCTGTTTTGTACTGTCCCCAGCATGGGTGCAGTACTCAGTGGTGCCTGACCAGGTCAGGGGCGCCACATTCCCCCTTAGTTATCACCAGCACGTCCTCGGGCTGCAAGACAACATTTTAAAATGCGTGAAACAGTAAAACATTTTAAAACCACCAGGTACCATACATCACCACCCTCCACCCACAAGTCCGTTAACCCACCCAAAACCCTCTCAGGAGGCAGGTCACCGGTTTCTTTTGGTAACCAGGTCTGGGCCATCCGTTTCCCCAGACCTTTCCTCCAATCTGCCTCTCCCGTTGGCCGCGCCTTCAGCCACTTCTGGCAGGATGTAGAGGCGGCTTTCGTGGTTTGGTGGTTTCAGGGTATACCTGGCCTGGTGGAGCCGCGCCTTCAGCCTCTTCTGGCAGGATGTAGAGGCGGCCTCCACAGTTGGTGCCAACCAGGTACCCTCTTTGTGGTGGAGAGCCAGGCCCCATAAACAGGCGTGCTCCCTGGTTGCAGGCGAGCCAGGCCCCTAAACAGGCTGGCTCTGGTGGTGGTACCTCTGGGGTAACTATTTACACTGCGAGAGTTTGTGGCTATAGCCAGTTCATAGCCTTAAGGTTCATTTTTCAGAGTGCAAAAAGAGGTTTCTCACATTAGTTCATGTGGGCACATTTCTTGAACTTGTAAACGTTGCAAAACTTGTCAAAACTTGTAACTTCTGTACTTTACTTGCTTTACACAGATTCCTCCGCACCAGGGCTTGGGCCTGTAGGGCTGTGGCACCTGTTGCTTTCTCCATCTCTGTCATCATCTGTAGTGGTCTCATCAATGGGTTCTTTATCTTTTCTTTCCTCTTCTTCTGTATCTTGTAGTGTTGAGACAGCAGGGTTTCTGTAGGGATTTCTGGGGCATGGTGTGACATCTAGTGCGTACCATCCGCGTTCTCCTTGGTGTTTGGTGAATTCTACCGGGTCTCCTATCTGTAGGTTTCTTCCTGGATGTCCTCTAGGTAAATGTGCTCTTACATCCCTTCTGTTCACAAAGATGCCCTCCTTTACACCAGGTGCTACTATAAAGCCATATCCAGACCTTAGACTGAAGTCTTCTACAACTCCTCGACAAAGTGGGCCTCTGACCTGGGATTTGGCTCTTCTCAAGGACCGCTTTTCCTCTAAGTCTCTGGCCGTGACCTCGTCCTTCTCCTCAGGAGACTGCTGTGCAGGTGGATCCCTTGTCCTACTGCGGCGCCGTGTCCTGCGGGCTGGGTCCTGCCTGACTGCCACCTCACCGCTTGCAGGCTCCCAGGTGATGTATTTGGACAGATCTTCTTCAGCGGAGGATGTCGGGCCCTCTTCATCCCAGCAGGAGTACGGCAGCATCTCTGGCTCTTGGACTGGTGCTGCATCCGCTGCTGATGGCTCTGGGGTCAGCTTCTCAGCTTTCTGGCCTCCCCTCCCCCTTAGTTCTTCTGAGCACTCCTCTTGTGGCAGCGCTAGGGATGGATGTTCATCAGCAGGCCAGGGCGGTGGACTCTTTGGCGTGGATGTTGCAGGAGTCTTCCTGTGGGTGTGCGGGGGAAGCAGATACCGGTCCACCATCTCCTTTGGGAAGTGGGCCTCTAGATCAGCCTTCAGCTTCCAGTATTCGGGGTCCTCCCCCAGCATGGACTTCCCAGCAGGGACTTCCTTGGGCTGGGGAGTGATGTCTGCTCTGGCCTTGCAGGCCGGGGTAGATAATTGTACAGTCTTGCCTTGGCGGGCCGCGACGGGCAGGGCGGCGGCCTGAATCAGCGTCGCTGTTATGGCCGGTTCTTGGCGGGCCGGGCTGGGCGTCGCTGCAGCGGTCTGGGCTTGGCGGACCGCACCTGACTTGGCGGCGGCCTGGGTCAGCGCCGCCGCGCCGGGCATCTCTCCAGGGAGCGCAGGCATGGCAGCAGAGGTCGGGGCACTCGCGCTGGCAGGGGCAACACAGGACTCACCCATCGGTAGCATCATCGGGGCCTGAGTCGTCGCCGCTCGGTCTGGCACCCGTCGTGCGGTTCCCCTCTCGTAGGCCTGAACCGCCGCAGCCATCTCCTGCAGCTCCGCACGTCCCTCTCGGATCTGCTGCACGATCCTCGCTTCCAGTCGGTTACTGAACTGGGCAAGCTCCCAGGACCACCAGGCAGCGGAACCCGGCTCTGGGCTCCTATCTTCAGACGCCATCTTCACCACGTCGTCGCTGCTCTGCAGATCTTTTCTCAGCAGCAGGCCTCCGACTCTTCCTTGCAGCCTCAGTGCCAGTTCCTTCACTGCCTTGAACTCTTCTCCCAACAGCAGGCTTATCAGTCTCTGCTCTGCCTTTTCCAGCAGCAGGCTTCTGGCTCCCTTTCCTTCCCGACGTCCCTGAACGCCTCCGCTCTCATCACTTGCGAGACCAGGACCCTGCAGGGGATCTCTGGGTAGCCACACCTCTTCGTGGGCGGTAACTTCTCCCAGCGCGGGCTGCTGTTGTTTTTCAGCGCGCTTTTCATGGTGGCAATATGGCGGCGCTTCCAATTTTTCAAGCGGACCGCCCAGGCACATGGTCACCTGTCTGAACAGGTCTAGTCCTTATCCTGTTCGTGACGCCAGGGATGTGGGGCCCCGAGGTGCGGTGTCGGTGCAGCTGTGCATTACCTTCAGGGACTCCACGCGGCTGGATCTTGTCACAGGTAGGAAATCCTCTATTTTGATTGTCGTGACGCCACTCTCAGAATTGCGGTCAGTGGAGACCGCCACTGCAGGTTAGGGGTGCCTGGGGCCGATAGTGGGTGCAGTCAGTTGTAATAGCCTCCTGAGAGTGAGGCATGCCCCAGGGCCCCGTGTAGATGTGTGGAACTACAAGTCGCAGAATGACTCACACGCACAAGCAGAATGTCTTTCCAGGGTTTTACTCACTGAGGGTGGCAGGGTGAGTAACCCGGGCGTAGCTGGGATGAACCAGGCTGGAACCAGGCGTCCTTCAGGCTGACTTGTGAGGGTGGCTACTGACTCGCCTTCCTTAGCCCTTCTGTTGTTTGTGGTAACCCCGACTTGCAGTCCCTATGGGGGTCACCCAGGGAAGTTGCTGCTCCCCTCGTTTCGGCCCGTTTGCTTGTAGCCTGGACCAGGTCACTCCGGCTGCTTGCCTCCTGTGAACTATGGGCCCTCACTTTGCTACGTGGCTGCGGACTCTGTGGTGTTGTCTTGGGGGTTTGAAGTGCCCCCTCGGGCAGGTTTGGCAGAAGAAAACTGGATCTATCTCTGCACTGGGACCTGTTACCCCTGCGGGCCTGGTACCTCCCTAGCAGTCCTCTTACTCTCCACTCCGTTGCTCTCTCTTTAGCCTTGTGTGGATTTCAGACGGCACCACTAGGTGACCGTTCTCCCCCGTCAGTAGTCACTGCGCGGACGCTGTTAGACTGCAACAGCTCCAGGGTCGGCTTCTGCTCTCTCTGAGCTGCACACTAAACCGGCTCACTTGTGGGACCTGCCCTGCTGCTCCTGTCTGAGCTCCACTTCCATGCTCCTCACTCCTCCACACTCTGCTGCAGACTCCTCCTTCTCTTTTCCCTTTGTGCCTGCCTACGCCACCTAGCAACCAGGCTCTCTACCACACCCCTTGAGTGGAGATGGAGGCCTCGCCCCCTCCTGGGATCCCCAGGGGTCCTCCCAAAGGTACATGTGTGAGACCTGATCACTATGCGCCTGTGTAGTCACACCTCGGTCAGCCTTCTGGATTACCTGTTTTGTACTGTCCCCAGCATGGGTGCAGTACTCAGTGGTGCCTGACCAGGTCAGGGGCGCCACATGTGCGTCACGGGCAAATTGCTGCCCGTGGCGCACAACATCGCTTACACCCATCACACGGACTTACCTTCCCTGCGACGTCGCTGTGGCCGTCGAAACGCCTCCTTTCTAAGGAGGCTGTTCATACGGCATCACAGCAACATCACACGGCAGCCATCCAATAGAAGCGGAGGGGCGGAGATGAGCGGAACAAACATCCCGCCCACCTCCTTTCTTCCTCATTGCGGGCGGCCGCAGGTACGAGGTTGTTCCTCATTCCTGCGGTGTCACACATAGCGATTTGTGCTGCCGCAGGAACGACAAACATCCTCGCTACTGACCAGACAACGATTTTTGGTAAATGAATGACGTATCACAGACCAACGATTTTTGCCTCTTTTGCGATCGTTTAAGGTCGCTCATAGGTGTTACATGCTGCGATGTCGCTAAACGGCACCGGATGTGCGTCACAAACACCGTGACCCCGACGATATATCGTTAGCGATGTCGCAGCGTGTAAATAGCCCTTGATTTCCTTTGAACTGCAATATGACATCATCACCTATCAAATCCGTCCTAGCAGCTCAGACTTTTCCCTTCAAAACCCAGCTTTAGACTCTGTCACTTTCCATGTCCTCACATGCAGCTAAAGATATGTTTGTAGACTTGTTTAAAAGAAAACCTGTCTTTGCCGCCCATAGACCCAATCATAGAGCAGCTTCATTCTGTTTAACAAAGTGATCAGTGACATAATAGGGCAGATAGGCTGAAGCGCCATCACATAGGGCATCACCCAATCAAAGCTGTCTTAAGGCCCAGTCACACTAAACAACTTACCAGCGATCCCAACAACGATCCAACCTGATAGGGATCGCTGGTAAGTTGCTAGGAGGTCACTGGTGAGATGTCACACTAGCGACACTCCAGCGATCCCACCAGCAACCTGACCTGGCAGGGATCGCTGGAGCGTCGCTACACAAGTTGCTGGTGAGCTCACCAGCAACCAGTGACCAGCCCCCAGCCAGCAGCGCCGCGTGGAAGCATGCTGCGCTTGGTAACTAAGGTAAATATCGGGTAACAAACCCGATATTTACCTTGGTTACCAGCGCACACCGCTTAGTGCTGGCTCCCTGCACTCCTAGCCACAGTACACATCGGGTTAATTACCCGATGTGTACTCTGCTACGTGTGCAGGCAGCAGGAGCCGGCTTCTGCGGAGGCTGGTAACCACCGTAAACATCGGGTAACCAAGAAGCCCTTACCTTGGTTACCCGATATTTACCTTCGTTACCAGCGTCCCCGCTCTTAGCTGTCAGTGCCGGCTCCTGCTCCCTGCACACAGCCAGACTACACATTGGGTAATTAACCCGATGTGTACTGTGGCTACATGTGCACTGAGCAGGAGCCGGCACTGACAGCTGAGAGCGGGGACGCTGGTAACGAAGGTAAATATCGGGTAACCAAGGTAAGGGCTTCTTGGTTACCCGATGTTTACGGTGGTTACCAGCCTCCGCAGAAGCCGGCTCCTGCTGCCTGCACATTTAGTTGTTGCTCTGTCGCTGTCACACACAGCGATGTGCGCTTCACAGCGGGACAGCAACAACTAAAAAATGGCCCAGGACATTCAGCAACAACCAACGACCTCACAGCAGGGGCCAGGTTGTTGCTGGATGTCACACACAGCAACATCACTAGCAACATCGCTGTTACGTCACAAAAGTTGTTCCTTAGCAGCGATGTTGCTAGCGATGTTGCTTAGTGTGACGTGGCCTTTACAGTATGACTGTTTACATTGACCGTAGCAACCAATCAGAGCTCAGCTTTCATATTATCAAAGCAGTTTTAGAAATTTAAACTGAATCCTGATTGGTTGCTATGGGTAACAAAGACAATCTTAATATTGAAGAGTTTTGAGAAATGAGGCTCTAAGTCTCTGCATTATACATCAGGGTACAGCAGGGCAATGTCACTGATCTATCACTATTGCCAAGAGATAGGAGAACAATTGATGAGACTCTAGCATTATGGGTAATGTAGTCTGCACTGCAAGAACCATATTAGAGGAGAATTCAAGATGGCAAATAACCCAGACATGGCCCATCCACCGCAACAGGTATATACTTGGCATAAACAAGACTGTCTACATGTACGGTGTATGGGGATGAGAAGCAACTGCAATGCTCATGAAGTAAACCTTAAAGATGGACAATGCTTTTACAAATACCACTAGGACTGTATATTATTACATTTGCACACAACAAAAATTAGCAACTTTTTAGTAGTCAATAAATGGTTTGTCCACAATTGGTCACCGCTCATTAAATGCTACAGAAACCCCAAATGTAGTAAAAACAGTTTGTAATTACTAAGAGATATAGCACCAACATCGCTGGAATGGCGCCGGGCCAGGAGGTGTTTTTATTTTATTTGAGGAACTGCATTATTTAAAGGGAATCTGTCACCAGGTTATTTACATAATCTGAGAGCAGCATAATGTAGAGAAAGAGATCCTGACTCCAGCGATGCATCACTTACTGGGTTGCTTGTTGCTTCTCCGCAGGAGGTTAGCACTAGAGGACTAGTATACCTGCTGCTATGTAGTCTTCCATATTCATGATCTCTGTATGACCCCAACCCCACCACTGATTGTACACAGAAAGATGCCAATTAGTGGTGTGGGCGGGGTTATAAAGAGCTCAGCATTCAGAGAACTGGTAAATCTGCAGCAGATAAACAGTGATTTTATCAAAGTCAAAAAAACATGTAGCACAATGAGTGACACATTACTGGCATAAGGGCCTCTGCCCCTTCATCATGCAGCTCTCAAATCAGGGATAAAAAACTTGTTAACAGATTCCTTTTAAAAAGGTGTCAGCATTTTCCATGTCTTGGGGTAAATCTCAGAACTGAACCTGCACATTATACAATGATTGGAACATTTCACCATGATTTGGGAATAATAGAAACCTCTGACCACTTTGTTCTGGTGAATTGTGCCTTCTACACCTATAATAATCCACCCTGATATAACACTAGTTTTGGTAATTTTACATTATAAAGGCAGATTTTAAATAACTTCTCAGAGTTTTTATCCCTGGATAACATGTGGAGGTAGAAACCATGTACAATAATGTTCCCCATAATTACTGCTTGTATTTCTCTGCTTACCTGAGCCTCTCGGGTCCTCCTGCAGGTCTTCTTTCTTCTGGATATTGGTCTTGATTGATGGTGTCTTTCCTTCCTCTGAAAAGTCCAGGCCGATTCTTCTGTTCTTCGGTCCTTTACTCTGGGCAATGACGTCTTCATCCGCTCGCTCCATCTCTGGAGTGGGAGACATCTTATGCACTGGGTCTGATTTCTTCCTCTTTCTTGCCCTTCTTTTGGCCCTTTGGCCAATGACGTCTTCATCCACTTTTTCCATCTTTGGGGTGGGAGACATCTTTTGCACTGGGCCTGATTTCTTCCTCTTTCTTGCCCTCCTTTGGGCCTTTTGGGCAATGACGTCTTCATCCACGCGTTCCATTTCTGGAGTGGGAGACGTGTTCTGTACTGGGCCTGAATTCTTTTTGGCCTTTTTGATTGAAGACTTCTCATCAGCCGATGAGTCCAAGTGTCTTCTTTTCTTCAGTCTCTTCCTCATCACAACCTCTTCTTTTTCCATATTAGAGCTTTGCTCACAATCCGCAGACAGCTTCTTCACCGTCACCAGCCAACTCCAACTGTCACTTTTCTAACTGTCAACTCGCGGTTATATGTAAAGCACCACAATAGCACTGAGCGCACGGGCACCTGGTCATGTGATCAGTGACTGACCAATAAGATTCCAAGGCTAATGCTACAGTATAAGTATTTGAAAGTATCAGTTTTATATATGAGTTGTAGTAAAATTAAATCTGTTTCTGTTTTACTATTTTTGTTTATTTAAATTCCAGTGACTTTTTTATTTTCCATCACTTTATTATTATTGTACAGAAAATTTTACAATTTTAGGGACCATTTTAACAATATGTTGCATTATTTATCAATATGTAAACCTATAAAATAAATTCCTGTCCATTGAGAAAAAGTTGAGAGCTCTAAATAATTTGACTAGTGTGGCGGCTACATTATTAAAATAGCAAAGCAAGAGGGGGTCACAGGTGGGTTGCCCAGGTGCTAAAGTTTTTGAGGGTGCAAAATATTTCCTCCCAAAATACCCCACGTCACCCCCAATATCAAATGATTAACACCTAAAACTACTATTTCCTATTGGAGCGGTGCAGTGAGGGCCCGCATAGTTTGGCTTATGCAGCATGAAGCAAGCAAGATGAATTTGACATTCACACCTGCACTCTGCATAGGCAGCAACTGAAATGACAAAGCTAAATATGAACAAATTAACTTTGTCATTCCATTGCTGGTTACGTAAAGCACAAAAGTCCATAAAAAATAATTTTCAACTGCTGTCTCTGTATGAGCAATGACAAAGATAACAGAAAATTATCAGCTAATTAATAAAGACAGCTTGAATCATGTGCAGTATATATAAGCAGTGTTTCTCCATTAGCTGTTCTTTTTATGTAATTTCAGTTTCTGCCTATGTAGAGTGAAGCACTTGTGATGAGTTTACCATAGCCTGTTGCGCTCTCAGTAGGCAGTGATTTAGATGGGAAAGCTCACTTCATTATTCTGAGCTTGGTCAGGTCAATAGTTGATTATGTAGAGAGCAGCAGCCACTGGCAAACGTATCCCACCTACTGCGCTCTGCACAAGCAGCGTTGGGTGAGCTTCTGCTTTTCCACTCAATACTGTCTTCATTCATTACTTATAGCTGCTTTTATGGTTTTACATTTTTCTAACCTGACTTAGCGTTACAAGTAGGGCCAATTTGTAGTTACATAGGCTGAAAAAAGACTTAGGTCCATTTAGTTCAACTTTTCTCGAACATTGTACAATCTTTGTCACTAAATTATCCATAACTCACAATGCCATTTTTGCTGAGGAAATCATCCAGCCTTTCTTAAAAGTTGTTATAGTATCTGCCATTACTACCTCTTATAATAGGGCATTTCACAGTCTGACTGCTCTAACTGTAAAGAACCCTTTCCTATTTAGCTGCCAGAATCGCCAGGATGGTGTCGCTCCCCACAGGCGGAGCGGGATTACCCCGGGGAGTATGGCGGGGGTGGTAGTATTCCCCGTTGGCTCCGCAGCGCTGGACGACTGCGCCAGTAAACGGAGAGGCAGATGTAGGGGCTTCAGTTCCAAGTCTTTTTACTCACAGGTTGTTCAGACGCTTCCCCAGAGTACCGTCCTCTGCCACAATGGGCTCCAGCTGATCCCGGATAGTTGGTGGTCACCTCTGTAGCTATCCGGAACCCGGGCTGAGCCTCCTGCTCCAAGCCACGGGCCCATGAAGAGAAACACTAACTCCAGTTGTCAGTGCTAGGTGTTTTCCCAAGCTGTGCTCAGGAAGGTTCTGTCTAAAGTGTGATGGTTGCACCTACTTCTACCCCATGTGGTGCCCGCCCCAGGTGGTTATCCTAGCGACTGGGGAAATCCCATGCTTCGTGATGGCTGGCTACCCTGTCTGCCATAGTCCAACCCCCTGTAAGTAAGCACATGCTGCTGTTTGTGTGTGTTTTGTGAAGGCACCGGCAGGTTAACCCCCTCCTGACCCAGGATAGATATTACCCCTGAAAAGTGGTGTAATACCCTGTGGCACCTGAAGCCCAAGGGTGCCACACATACACTCCTACGTCAGTGATAATATACTTCCTTGATTGGTCCATATACTATGACGCAATTGGACATGCACATTACAGCATACTAGACGCCGAGTTTGACGCTTTTGTAACATGAATTTATGTACTGTATCACAGCATACAAAGTGGTGAGTAGTCCTCACTAATTATTATACATACATGTGAATGTTTAATAATGAATTATACTTTAAGGTCGAAATCACACTTGCAAGTGACTCGCATGAGTCTTGCATCGCATCACCCGGCACAGCCTGACGCTCTCTGGTCAGGAACGGGTCAGCTCCATGTATTTCTATGCAGCTGAGACGCTCCTGTCCGGAGAGCGGCAGACTGTAGCGGGTGATGTGATGCGAGACTCGCACAAGTCACTCACAAGTGTTACTCCGGCCTAACAGATGTAAGCACGATGCACTTTGTAGAGCAGGGGTGGGGAACCTTTTTTCTGTCGGGGGCCATTTGGAAATTTCTACCAACCTTCGGGGGCCGCACAAAATTATCAATGTTTAAATGACCCTGCTATATTGGGTGAAGCAATTAATTAACTGGGGGCATGGGGCTGGAGGCACAGACACCACACGCGGGGCTGGGGGCACAGACACCACACGCGGGGCTGGGGGCACAGACACCACACGCGGGGCTGGGGGCACAGACACCACACGCGGGGCTGGGGGCACAGACACCACTAGAGGGGCTGGGGGCACAGACACCACTGGAGGGGCTGGGGGCACAGACATCACTGGAGGGGCTGGGGGCACCGACATCACTGTGGGGAGGCACAGACATCACTGGGGGGAGGCACAGGCATCACTGTGGGGAGGCACAGACATCACTGGGGGAGGCACAGACATCACTGGGGGGAGGCATAGACATCACTGGTGGGAGGCACAGACATCACTGGGGGGGAGGCACAGACATGACTGGGGGGGAGGCACAGACATCACTGGGGGGGAGGCACAGACATCACTGGGGGGGGAGGCACAGACATCACTGGGGGGGAGGCACAGACATCACTGGGGGGGAGGCACAGAAATCACTGGGGGGGAGGCACAGACATCACTGGGGAGGAGGCACAGACATCACTGGGGGGGGCTGCACACAGGACTGGGGGGGCTGCACACAGGACTGGGGGGGGCTGCACACAGGACTGGGGGGGGCTGCACACAGGACTGGGGGGGCTGCACACAGGACTGGGGGGGCTGCACACAGGACTGGGGGGGTGCACACAGGACTGGGGGGGTGCACACAGGACTAGGGGGTGCACACAGGACTAGGGGGTGCACACAGAACTGGGGGGTGCACACAGGACTGGGGGCTGCACACAGGACTGGGGGGTGCACACAGGACTGGGTGATGGGCTGCACATAGGATTGTGTGGGGGTGCACATAGGACATTGAGGGGCTGCACACAGGACTGGGGGAGGGGTGCACACAGGATTGGGGGAGGGGTGCACACAGGACTACTGGGTGATGGGCTGCACACAGGACATTGGGGGGCTGCACACAGGATTGGGGGAGGGGTGCACACAGGACATTGGGGGGCACACTGTGCTGAGAGTTTCATGCAACTCTGGGGGAGAAGGTTTACAGAACTAGTGTGGGGAGGCACAAAGCATTGGGCAGGGCACATAGCAGCAGAGGGTCGGTGCTGGACTCACAGCAGCATTGCATTCACATCACCGGAGTGCAGGAGCCGGACACACTGCATCAGAAGGAGAAGGCAAGCACTGCTCTCCGGAGGGCAGGGGGCGGACACACAACGCTGGAAGCTGTGAGGCTGCTGTGGACCTGCCCACAATTGGCACTGGCCGACGGGAGAACACATTGCAGCACAAACAGCAATGTGTGGATTTAAAGGGCCGGCGGCAGCAAGACCGCGGTGACAGCACCAGCACTGCCTCCCCCGGGAATCTGCCCGGGGGCCACATAAAAGGTCATGGCGGGCCGCATGCGGCCCACGGGCCGGAGGTTCCCCACCCCTGTTGTAGAGGAATGTGTAAATATATGTATATGATACTGTGAGCATTGCTGATTTGTAAGAAAGCTTTCACAGATGAAATGACACTAAAAAATGTTATTTTTTTGCACTAATATGTTAATCATAATTGATTAAGATGTTAATCGATAACGATATATATATCTTGTGGATACACAAATAGTTGCTTGACAAAGGTTCTTAGGAACTGAAGCATTGCCACAGGGCTCAATAAAGTCCATATTTTTTCACAAGTTGAAGATAGCAAATATACCAGAAAGATCCACAGTACTTACAATGATAAATAGCTGGACCAACAAGTGAGCTGATAATCACACGACAGGAAATAGACCTAAAACATAACTTTTAATGTGTATATATAAAAAAGTGAACAGCGTTCACTTAGGTGAGAATAAAAACCAAGGGTAACAATAGTCAACAGAGGTGATGACTATTATAGTAATAGGGCACATATGAATAGCCCAGTTCTGTCCCCATCCAAGAAGCTAGCTAGGGGTACACTATATAGGATTACAAGAATCCTCCACCATTAGGCTAGCTGGGGTAGACAGATAGAACACACATATAGACTCCTCATTCAAAGAACCCACTAGGGGAGAGGTATTTTGCGTGTTCAAGAGACAAAAACCACTAAACTCTGGTCCTAAGCACCGTAGGATTAAATCCCAGTACAAACGGGAACGGTCTTACCGGATCCAGAGTCGATTAACGGACAGCATATCGGGGTAGCAGCTCTGTAGGGGGCTGTCAACCAGCACATCAAAATCCCATAGATAGCCAGCAACCTGTATCAGGCAAAAATAGCACATATTCCCACTCCCGACGCATTTCATGGTGTGTAGATCATCAGGGGAGTCCAGGTGGGATAGAAATATGGACTGTCACTGGGAATCACCCATAGCAGTTCAGTCCACCAATGCCCGGATCACGCACACAAAACGTGTGTCAGGTCGCAGTTTCAAGCTCGCCTTAAAATACCTCTCCCCTAGTGGGTTCTTTGAATGAGGAGTCTATATGTGTGTTCTATCTGTCTACCCCAGCTAGCTTAATGGTGGAGGATTCTTGTAATCCTATATAGTGTACCTCTAGCTAGCTTCTTGGATGGGGACAGAACTGGGCTATTCATATGTGCCCTATTACTATAATAGTCATCACCTCTGTTGACTATTGTTACCCTTGGTTTTTATTCTCACCTAAGTGAACGCTGTTCACTTTTTTATACATACACATTAAAAGTTATGTTTTAGGTCTATTTCCTGTCGTGTGATTATCAGCTCACTTGTTGGTCCAGCTATTTATCACCATATTTTTTCACAAAAAAACTGGAGTTCTGCCTATGCTTTTTTTTTCATTAGTTAAGGCCGCTTTACACGTGTCGATTTATCGTACGATCGCATGTGCAACGTGACATGCCCAGATCGTATTTACGATTTGCCGGTATTGCTTATAGATCGTTTATTTGTTGTAACACTTAACAATCTCAAAATCGACGCATCAGTGATCAACGATATATTGTTTGACTCAGGCGATCGTTTGAATGTTGTTCGTTGTTGGCAGGGTGTCAAACTGAGTGTCGGCTGCTTCCCCAAAACGAACATTTTTTAGAAATGAACAACGTGTCAACGATCCACGATTTTCACCCTATTTGCGATCGTTCAGAGTCGCTCTTAGGTGTCACACGCAACGACGTCGCAAATGATGCCGGATGTGCGTCACGGAATCCGTGACCCCGACGACATATCGCCATATAAATCGACGCGTGTAAAGCGGCCTTAAGTTAGATAGATTGGTACGGTAAATATATAGATAGCTAAATATATAGTAGATAAATGGATGGATAGATAGATAATCGATAACCGATACACTGACAAGCGAAAGGGTAACAATGTTTTGAGGTTTTAACTTTCAGGCTCCATATCTCACCATCCACTACAGCTTTCAGTGTGAGACTACCTTCATTTTATAGACAATCATCTTGGCTATCTCATATATAAATTTGACTTGCAACTATTTAGCATGTGATTAGTATTGCAGAATTTTGTCATGTCACTGCATTGTTACTGTTCTGGTAATAAAATCAAAGTTTTAATTTTTATTACTTTGTTAGTAGTTTGTAAATCCACTTTTAGCTTTCAGCACTGCCTGAATCCTTCTGGGCATGCTCTAGATCAGATTAAAGCATGTAATGACCAAAATCTGATTCCAGGTCTCTTCTACATGGTCCAAATGTTGGTGCATACTGGTAGACTCATTTGGGTATGTATCCAGCTTTTTCTTCAACTCTACCCACAAAGTGTTCAATTTGATTAAGTTCTTGGGACTTTGAGGACCAATCCAGCACATATACTTCATTGTGATTGAAGCATTTCTTCACCAATCTTGACGTATGCTTTGAGTCGTTGTCCTTCTGGAACCCTATGTCGCCTTTTTCATACCTATAATACTCAAGTGTACGAGGTAACTCGTCTTGTAGGATACTCACATATACCTCAGCATTAAGATCACTATTGATCCTGGTCAAGTATCCAACGCCTTTGGCTGTGAAACAACCCCATATCATCTGGCTTCCTTTACTGCATATAACAGTTCCTTCAATTTCTCGATCCGTTAGCGCCTTGTTTCTTCCAGACCCATTTGCACCTATCAGAGCCTAATCTATTGCCTTTTATCTTATTGCTCCAAATCACCTGTTTTCAATCTTCTACTGTCCACTTTTCATCCTTCTTTGCAAACTTGAGCTGACACTTCTGATGATGATATTGAAGTTGAGGCTTCTTCACTTTTTTCAGGTCACCCTTTCCAGGCTTGTGTAATGTGTGCCGAATGGTGCTTCTGTAGCGCCCCACGGAGCCTCAGGGGTTACTCGTCACCGGGCCAGTTGTTTTGTGGGGTTTGCTGTGACTGGCCTGTCCCGGCTCCGTGGCCCCATCGGCTACATGTAAAGACAGGTGCAAGGGTGTCCGGTGTAAAAGGGGGATGGAAGGAGAGCGAAGGGTCCCTGGGAAGCATGTCACCGGTTGCGGTGGTGACGGGGGTCCCGGCCTCCTCCACCGCAGACCCTCCCTGTGACTTTTTCCTCTCCCAGGAACGGTGTTGGATGGGGATGGGGGATGCTTTGCAGCGCCACCCGTGGTGTGTGGCCAGGGATCAGCCGCCGCTGCGAGATGTTGCTCTCCTCCGGGGCTGGTGTTCACGCAGCTCAGGTAGTCCAGCTCCCCAGAGGTGGCGCGAGCCCCGGGGAGGTCATCGGCGACATGGGAAAGGGGCCCTTGGCGCCCAAGCACAGTGCGCCGGTAATAAGAGGCAGAGGCAGCGACCGCTGGTCCATGTTATTTATTACAGTTCTTTAGAAGGCTGCCCTCAGGGTACTGGTCACCACCGTGCTGGGCCCCAGCTGATCCCGAGTAAGCAAGGAGCAACCACCGGTGTCTGTAAACATGTAAGACCTTTCTCCTCTGCGCTTGTAGTGTAGTGTGGATCCCCGTGGCATGAAGCGATTTGTGGACTCCAGTTTCACGTTGTGTCCCATTTAAAATGGGATTAGCCCGAGGACTACCTAGTCTACCCTCGACCCTGCAGAATATGATAAAGCAACCTGAAGTATGGTCCATCCTAGGGCTCTGCAATCTGACTGCGCCAGCCCCAAGGGAGCGTTTCAGCTTCCCATCGGCTGCCATGTCCTCCTCAGTCTCACAGGCTCACCCGGTGGTCTCATTTACTCCCAGTCTACCTGGTTCCGGTTCCCTCCAGTCTGCCCGCTTCTACGAGTCCACGGTGTTCCGGTACTCTCTCTCCTTTCCCCTGGAATAGCTCTCAAGCACTGATTCCAGTCGGTCCCTCTGAGGGAAGCCATCTGGCGCGCCCCTCAGCGACCTGTCTCCTTCTGTGTCCCAGACTGATCTTAAGTGAATTCCTGTCTGCTCCTTCACCTCACTCCTACTGCCCCCACCCTCTGGTGACTCACTGCCAAGGTAACCACCTCTGCCCTAGTTTCAGTGTGAAAGCACCTGGTTTCCTAATTGTGTAACTTGATATGAACATGTACCGCCCCGTGCTCGGCAGCTGAGCCGCTCGGATCCGGACCTTCAGTGGGTGGCTCGAGGGTTACTGGACCCGGGGGTCTCACGGTCACTTCAACTGAAAAGGGAATGGTGGTTTGGGAACGTAGGTGTACGGCCGGAGCCGTGTTAAGTTCGTGACGCCACCCTCAGGATGTGGTGAAGGTAGACACTATGGCTGCAGTTACGGGGCACCCGGGGGAGAAGTTCGGCAGCAAGTTGTTAAACCCTCTGTGGGCAGGGATGGTGGCCCCGGGACCCATTGGGTTTGGTTGGCGGTGCAGGGAGTTGGGCGACCGGAGGGTGCTGATGTACTCACTATTAGTAAACACACGAGTCTCTGGTAAACCAAGGTGATGGTGGTTGGTGCCCACAGCCGGCTGCAGTCTGGTCCCCCACCCGGCTGGTGGTCTCTGTCTTTCTCCTGCACCTGTGTGTGATGGTGGGCTGCCTGTGCTTGCAACTTCAGGAGTCCGCTCCCGGCTTGTGGTCGCCTAAGTAGCCCGTTGCCTGCAGACGCTAGCCCGTGGGATCTCTGAGCCGTGGCGGTGGCTTTCTATCCCCCTCGTTGGGCTGTTGTCTTCAGTCGGGACTTTTGGTGGGACAGGACCTCTAGTCCTGGCCTCAATCAGTTAATTAGCTAGCCCCCAGTAGCTTCTGGACCTAGCTTCAGGGTCTGAGTACCCCCCTTTGTGCTCCGGTTTCCGAGTCGGTTCCCCGGGTCGGTACCTGCGGGCTACAACCCTGTCCCGGTCCACCCTGGTTCCACCGAGCTGTCTTCCCGGCTTCTGCAGACAGAGACTGACGTCTGCTTCCTAGCCAAAGGTACCAGGGCTCCTACCCTAGCACCTGCTCAAATTGGTTTCTCTCCTCTGCTGGAGCTGCACACAGCTCCAGCCCACATACCTCTCCAACTTGAACCCTCAAACTCTTGTGTTGTTTACTTTCCCGCCTCAGGCTGTCTGAGACTCCGAGGTGGGCGTCTTCAAACCACCTGGTTCCGCCCCCTGGTGTGTCCATCAAGCCCTAAGGGGGTGACTAGGGTTTTAGTGTTTGGCTGTGTGTTACCTATGAGGGACAGGTGTAATGCGGGGCCCTATTTGTGACTACCCGGCCCGGCCAGGGCGTCACAAACACAGGATGTTGTGTAAAGCTCCAAACACCAGCGGTTAACCCCCTCTTACCTGGATCGGTATAGCACCCTAAATCAGATGCAGTACCCTGTGGCGACTGAGGCCGACTTGTTGATATTTTGCCTGCCCACTTCTTAACTTTTGAATGGATGGACAGACTTCATTTTGTAGTCTTCCAACTATCATGTCACTCACACAATGGAGTTTGCCAATTTTCTTGCTGGAGTGAAGCTATCGATGAACTGGATGATGCCGTTTCTCTTTTCATGGAATATCTTCTTCTTGGCTGCTCCTTGAATCAAAACAGTGACCTTTCACTTGGGAATCAACCTAGTAAAACACTGCACTATTGTGGAATGTGAGAATAGGTTGTTATCTGTAGTATAGAAGAAGAAAAACATTTTTCAAACACCTGGAGCAAAACAGTAACAATGCAGTAATAGGACAAGAAGCTGCATAACTAGTTATATGCTAAATAATTGCAAGTCAAATTTATGTATGAATTAGCCAATATTAATGCCTATAAAATAAAGGTAATCTCACGCTCAAAATTTAGTGCTTGGTGAAATATGGAGCCTGAAAGTCAAACGTTTAAGCATTGTTACCATTTTGCTCCTCACAGTAGATAGATAGATAGATAGATAGATAGATAGATAGATAGACTGACCGTTCCGGCTGGGATGGAGATGTGGATCTACTGGACCACGGATCATGGAGGGGCATAACTAAGTGGCTACCTGTTCTTCCCTAGAATCTTTGGTGGTGAGGTTAGGTTTGTGCTGCAGGTAGCACTCCAGGGCAGTCCCCAAATCTGCATAAGCTGACACTAACGGAAACAGGTGAGGCAGGGTCATTGCCACAGCCAGAACAGGATTAAGATAACCGGCAGGGTGTAAACTGGTAATAGTACAAATGGGACTTGTTCAGGCTCAGGTACAGGCAGGATGGCTGATACATACAGGACAGATTCAGGTTTGGGTTCAGACCGTAACTTGGTTTCAAAGGTTTAAAAATTCCAATGGAGAAACAAACTTCCATGTATTCTATAAAACTTGACTTTTATCTTGCGTAATTACATAATGGATAAAGAAACCAGCATGGACATGTAGGAGAGAAGCAGGTTATAGGAATACGCGTTTCATTTCTTTATAGCGTTTCATGGTTTTTGCCACTGCACTTGGGGACACTTTCGAAGTTTTCCTCAGTTTTCAGACTGACTGACCTTCATTTCTTAAAGTAATGATGGCCACTCGTTTTTCTTTACTTAGCTGCTTTTTTCTTGCCATAATGCAAATTCTAACAATCTATACAGTAGGACTATCAGCTGTGTATCCACCAGACTTCTGCACAGCACAACTGATGGTCCCAACCCCATTTATAAGGCAAGAAATCCCACTTATTAAACCTGACAGGGCACACCTGTGAAGTGAAAGCCATTTCCGGTGACTACCTCTTGAAGCTCATCAAGAGAATGCCGAGAGTGTGCAAAGCAGTAATCAAAGGAAAAGGTGGCTACTTTGAAGAACCTAGAATATAAGACATATTTCCAGTTGTTTCACACTTTTTTGTTAAGTATTTCATTACACATGTTAATTCATAGTTGTGATGCCTTCAATGTGAATCTACAATTTTCAGAGTCATGAAAATAAAGAAAACTCTTTGAATGAGAAGGTGTGTCCAAACTTTTGGTATTTTTGAAGCTCATAATTCCCCTATTGTTCTCTTATATAGTGTAAGTGCAACCTATAAAATAATAATATTGCCTCTTAGGTGTCCCCTATAAACTAATAATGCTCCTTTAATGCCCCCTTAAAAGTAATATACTTCATTGAGTGATGCAAGAAGTTATAATACCCCCTAAGTGCCACCTCTAAAAGTACTTATACCTCTTAATTGCACTTAAATAGAACCTGAAATGTAGGCTAATGTAACCTGTAGGTATAGGACTAAACTGCAGGTTAATAGCATTAGTGTTGTGCATGGCTGCCTTAAAGAAAGAGCACCCCTGGGAGAAAATAAATAAATAAATCTCTCGAGAAAACCGCAGACTTTCAGTTATACAGGCATGCAAGCAGAGCTTCAGTACCCTCTTACATCACTATGAAAGGTGGCTTTTAGCATGCCACGGCACTTTGACTGACATTTGCCTCTACACCGATGCACAACTGAGCTGATTTTCTGTCAAGGTTTTGAGGCATACTTATAGCAGCCGCTCACAATGCTGTGACTGTGGCTTCCTCAGCATCCCTGGGTGACTGAAAGCCGGTGGCTCCTGGAGAGTTAAAGTACATTTTCTTCTGGGCACTGCATTTTCTCTACAGTGGCCTGATACCTTCCTAATGTGTCACTACTTTCCTTTTAACAATTAAAAGTGCTCCAAGTGCCCTCCAAAACGTAATTGTGTCCTGAATGCCCCACAACTAGTAATATTGTCCCATGAGTATAACACAAATAGTAATAGTGCCCCCTAAGTGCATCCATAAATAGTAAGAATGTCCCCTAAGATGGGTATAATGAAAAGGCCACCAAGTGGCTGTATAAAAAAAAAGTACCAAACACTCCAGTTTGTGAGTCTGCCAGCAATTGCACCAGCTTTGATGGAAAGATGTGATATCTATGTCTTCCTAATGCCTGCAGCGGCAAGCTGATATTCTGTAAGGAGCCTTGCTCTTCAGGTGCAGCCTACTATAATATGTGGCCATTCAGGGAGCTCATGGTTCCCTACTTCATTATATTTTTGGACACATGCTGCTGGGTGTAGTGGTTACCCTGGAATCTTGGTGGGCCCACTGTACAAGTGGACCAGAGTTGCCTGCCCCTCTTCCTGGCTATGCCATTGCTACAGCATCAATATTAGGACATTCTCAGGTGTCAGAGTTAAGCACTGTAATGCACATTTGTGTCAATGTCTCTCTTTAAAGACTCCAATATCTAACCCTGATACTTAAACTTGATTCTCACACCTGAGCCTCAAATTCCTGACAACTGCTTCTAGCTCAGTGTATGTGTGTGTGTATGTATGTGTGTATGTATGTGTGTATGTATGTATGTGTATGTATGTGTGTCCGCTAAAGGAATCTGTACCGTCGCATTTACAATCATAAAATTTTGCACAGACACTTCATGTGACTCAGGGAACGTCATAGACTATGTTTTGATGGGAAAATGTAACCCCGTGCTTTATAGTTAGTCTCCAAAAAATCTGCCTTTATTAAAGTGAATGGAGCTGGGAGCTACAGGTTATTAATAGCAGCTTTGATTGGTTGCTATAGGAACAAAGGAAATTGTTAGAATAAGAAGCTTATGTGTGAGGTAAAATGATGTTGGTGGAGAGACAGACACAGACAGATACAGACTGACAGACAGGCAAACAGACAGAGAGAGAGACAGGCACAGACAGACAGAGAAAGAGGCAGAGAGGGAAAGAGACAACGAGACAGAGATAAACAGACAGAGACAGATAGGAAAAAATAGCCAGACAGAGAGAAAGAGATAGACAGAAAGACACACAGGGAAAGAGACAGACACAGGCAGACAGGGAAAGAGACAAACAGACAGATACAGACAGGGAAAAAAGGCAGACAGAGAAAGAACGAGAATAGACAGAGGTAGATAAAAAGAGAGAGACAGACAAAGAGATACAGAGACAGACGAAAAGAGACAGAGAGACAGACAGAGAGACAAACAGACAGACAGAGAGACAGACAGAGACAAACAGACAGAAACAGACAGACAAAGAAAGACAGACAGGGAAAGAGACAGACAGGGAAAGAGACAAACAGAGAGAGACAGACAGAGACTGGGAGAGAGACAGAGAAACAGTTTCTATCCCGGGCAATGCCGAGTACTACAGCTAGTGGCTTATAAAGCTACCACAGATAAGATTAGGGTTATAGCTATTTTTCTAAAACAGAAACAAAAGCTCAGTGTTAACGGGAACCTGTCAGCGAATTTCGCTTCAAAAGTATTTATATGCACACGTACTTCTTTCAAAGACAAGTTCAGAAAATATAAGTAGTTACTACCGCGCTACCAATAGGGGAAAAAAGGAAGTACTAAATGTCTATCCAAATATTTGTGAAGGTGACGTACAAAGGGGAAAAAAAAGTATTTAGTCAGCCACCAATTGTGCAAGTTCTCCCACTTAAAAAGATGAGAGGCCTGTAATTGACATCATAGGTAGACCACAACTATGAGAGAGAAAATGAGAAAACAAATCCAGAAAATCACCTTGTCTGATTTGGCAAAATCATTTAAAAAATAACCATAGGAATAACATGCATTGTATCACATGTATTGTTATTATACTATAATCTAGTAACCATCTGCAATCATCTTTATAAGAGCCATAGACATGTCATCATAAATTATCATATGACCTCCCACTTGCGGTCATAGTCTGTGATTATATACAGGCATTTAGTCATATTACTAAACAAGAAAAAAAGTAATGATAATAATGTAAATGACACTTGTAAGTAGGATTTACTTGTGCTTTTCATATATTTTTTTTATGGAGGAATAGTCACTTTTTCTGTCTCAACCATTATCAAGATGCTCAATGTCACACAGAGTTTGGCTCAAGACTCACTGAGTGTCAAGGCGGCATCAGATGCTGTTCACATTACAGATTCTGTCACTCCTCACTAGGGTTTCTCTGGTGCTTCTGATTTGCACAGGCAGGCATCGACCAGCTGTGTGCTCATTAGTGGTCAGGCTAGCAGGAGGTATTCTCCGCTAGCCTGCTGCTTACCACTAGGATCACATATTGTAGGTAACCTATCACAGTTTCCCAGTACCTTTTTAAAATGGTGGAATCTGTCTTCACATGCTGTCTATAGCTTCTGCTAAACTGGTCCTTGTGCTGTGTGTCCCAGGTTGCTTGTTTTGTGTCCCAGTTGGCTTGCTTCTTTATATTACGTGCTGCTTGGGGTTTTGTGGAATTATCTTGTTGTCTTGTTGTTTCCTCCCTGCTCTTCTTTTCCTCATTATTTGTTGTCTAATACCTTCGTGTGAGCATGCTGTGTTATCGATTTTTTGTTTGCCTTGTTTGTCTCCTGTGGGTTTAACCACTCCTGTCATGGCCCTCTCCTGGGGAGGGGAAGAGGGGGTATTAGATCAGGGCTGGCCAGGAGAAGGATCAGGAAGGTGGCCCATATGTCCTCACCTTCAGAGGTATCTCTGGAAACAGAGATAGTTTGGGCCCCCCCTAGCCTGAGGGCCAGTCTAGGAGCCCAGGTCCCGTTATCTCCATACCAGCTATGACACTGAACGGACATTATCCGTCCATGTTAAATTAATATCCAATGAAAAATACCAAATATAAAAGTAACAATATGTTACAATCAAGGTAATGTTAAAGGGATTATCTAAAAGTTTACAAAGTTTTTCTCTCATTTTTTACAATATAAAATAAATAAAGAACAATAGTATCCCCTCTTGTTCCAGGAAATCCACCCTGTCGGTGCCCATTTGTCCAGCATGTATCCTCACCGCTGCTACCGATCATTGTCCTTACTGCTGAAGTGATTGCTGAAAGGCATTTGGGGTTATCCTCCCCCTTCCTCAAGATTCAGAATAAGCTAATGATTGTTCCCCATGTGATATTTTCTTACTGTCGGGACACAGAGCAGCTGGACGTCTTCCATTTGTTTGTCCCTGGAGACCTAAAACCTGAGAAGAGGTTTACATACCTCGAAACTGGGAACTATCTATATAAACCTTATTCACAAAGTAAACATTCGTGTGATTTAAATAGGGAAGATATACAAAACAATAAATACAAGACAAATTAATATGTAACCTGGTTGACTACTGTGCCCACCAATGGCTATGAAAACCTTACCTCAAAAGTGTCTGCATCGACACTATTCCCCTTTACACCCTCTGCTATTTAGCTTCTTCTGGTTTCTTTATGGTGGTAGTTGAGCTCAATTTCCCTTCCGAGGTGATACATTAATATTCTAAGTATCGCCATAAGCACATGATGAATATTTTTTTTAACTCTCTAGAGCTTTAATGTTTGCTATGAACATAGTCCTTCTGCTTGCACTTTACTATGGATATATTTGATTTCTTCCTGAAGAAAATAATTTTTTACGCCCCCTTCACACGTCAGTGAAAAACACTGACGTGTAAAACACGCACATGTCCCTCTGTGTTCCGTGATTCACGGCACACGTGGGTTGTCCATGTTCAATCCGTGATTGCAAATGGACATTACTCACCTGCCTTCGCTCCTGCTGTCCATGGTGCTATACTCCTCGACTCTGCAGCGTCCGCCCACCGCTCTCTGCAGCTACTTCCGGGTCGGCTGTTCCTGCTTTCATGAATATTCATGACTCGGGCAGGAGCTGCAGAGAGCGGAGGCTGCACAGCAAATCGCTGGAAAGGTTAGTTGAAAATGTTTATTATTTAATATGTCAGTGTTTTTCTGGTACGTGTTTCACGGATCACACACGGATCACACCATAGTGTGGTCCGTGGGTCATCAGTGATGCCAGAAAAAAATGGACTTGTCTCTGTGCAGAATCACGGACACACATGTACGCTGCACGGAGACACGTTCAGTGAAAAATCACTGATGTGTGAGCATACCCATTGATTATAATGTGTCTGTGTATGTCAGTGATTCTGGTACATATAAAAAAAAGCACATACGTACCAGAATCACTGACGAGTGAAGGGGCCCTTAGACCGATTCCAATACAGAATATAATTGGTCAACATGAAATTTCTTCCATTTCTATGGCAGTCAGTGTATGCAAGTGTGGCGCCCCTGAGGCTTCCGTCGCCACAGAGTATCACACCCAACATTGGGTGTAATGCTAAACCCGATTCCTGAGAAGGTCAGTCCGGGTTTCACCACATTACACACTCACTTACACACCAGGTTGCCGTGTTCCCACTGGGACCAGGGACTGGTCGGTGAGGCTGTACACCACTGCTGTTACGGGTCAGTATTGTCTACTAATAGTTGGAGGATTTTAGGATAATTTTGCCTGGACACCTTATACTAGTCTCACTATGTATACTTATATTGCTATACTGCAAATTCCCTATCCCTTCACTTAGCATGTATGGAGAGTATGTAATGCTGGTAACTGTGATTGGGCAATTTTATACTATGGCTGCATAATTTATAGTTTATTACAGCAATTATGTTATAGCATAGTGTACAGGCACAATTAGTGAGGTTAATTATGTTGGAATACATACTCTAATACTCTGGCTATGACATAAATTGGGTATTTTGTCCACAATAGGATAACTAATTCTTGACCTTTTTTTACAACAGCCTTTTTATCACTCAGTACACAAACTATTTCCATCTCCATATATAATTTATACTGATCTATTAAGACTGTACATAATAATTAATGATTGAATTACAAATCAGTGGTTAGCCTACCTTATGGACTCCTTGTTTTCTATTTTTATTATAATGTGTATTAAATTAATTGAAATAATAAAAATATAATTTTAATTATTGGGTTTTGTACCATTTTTTTTCGCTGTTGTAATCACACATAATAAGACTAGATCCATGGTAAAGCGGACTTTATCACACAAGATTAGCCTGGGTCATGTCCTTATTCGCCACATCTGGGAAAATGTGTCCAATTCTGCTAATCAGACTCTGATCCAAGTTTGATCAGAGTGGGATCTGTTTTTCTTGGATGTGGATAATGAAAAAAGTCCTTCTTCTCTATTCTGTCAGTCCATGAAAATGTCATCTGAGTATGGTCCAATTTTTTTCAGAGACGCATAGACTGGATTGGTCGAGTACATTCCAATAATCAAAGGCAAATCGTACAAGCGGAAATTTACTTCCTCAGACTACTCAACATGGCCCAGTAGGATAGCATTGGTCCCAGTATGATTCAATGTTTTGCTTTTTTACTACTTGGACCGAAACTACAGTTGTCTGCATTAGCCCTTAGATACACAGTCTGCAGACTGCATCACACATGATAGAATTAAGGGCACGTTACAATTTATCTGACGATCGCATGTGCGATGTGACACGCCCAGATTGTATTTACGATTTGCCGGTATCGCTTATAGGTCGTTTATTTGCTGTCACACATAACGATCTCAAAATCGACGCATCAGCGATCAACGATATGACCCAGGCGGTTGGACCCAGGCGGTCGTTTGAATGTTGTTCGATGTTTGCAGGGTGTCAAACGAAGCAATATGTCGGCTGCTTCCCCAAAACGAACAATTTTTTAAAAATGAACGACGTTTCAATGATCCACGATTTTCATCCTATTTGCGTTCAGAGTCGCTCGTAGGTGTCACACTCAACGACGTCGCAAACGATGCTGGATGTGCGTCACGGAATCCGTGACCGCGACGACATATCTCCCGATAAATTGACGCGTGTAACGGGCCCTTTAGATACACACCTCTGTTGACTGTATCTCACATGACAGCTTTTGATAAACGGCAGACTGTATCACACATGATTAGATGCATTACACATGACTGTATCACACTTTAAACATATTACAAAATAATAAAACTCTAAGGGGTACTTTACACGGTGCGACATCGCTAGCGATTGCTAGCGATGTCGAGCGCGATAGCACCCACCCCCTCGCTCGTGCGACATTTGGTGCTCGCTGCCGTAGCGAACATTATCGCTACGGCAGCGTCACACGCACATACCTGGTCAGCGACGTCGCTGTGACCGCCGAACAATTTCTCCCTTAAGGGGGAGGTGCGTTCGGCGTCATAGCGACGTCACTGCGGCGTCACTAAGCGGCCGGCCAATAGAAGCGGAGGGGCGGAGATGAGCGGGACGTAACATCCCGCCCACCTCCTTCCTTCTGCATTGCCGATGGATGCAGGTAAGGAGATGTTCATCGCTCCCGCGGTGTCACACATAGCGATGTGTGATGCCGCAGGAACGACAAACAACATCGTACCGGTGGCAGCAGCGATATTAAGGAAATGAACGATGTGTCAACGATCACCATTTTGGAACGATTATGCGATCGTTGATCGTCGCTCATTAGTGTTACACGCTGCGATGTCGCTACCGGCGCCGGATGTGCGTCACTAACGACGTGACCCCGACGATATATCTGTAGTGATGTCGCAGCGTGTAAACTACCCCTTAGTCTACGTTCTAACGATGAGCTTCTGCTGTTGCAGAATTTCTGTACCATAGCTGCCAAAACTCCTGGATTCAGCAAATCTGTCCCAATTTGAAGGGGCAGTCCCGCTGTCCCGGCAGGTCAGAGCGTTGTCCTCTCTCACTGTGCAAATTTCTTATCCTATCATCGCTCTGCAGCTCCTCCTCGGGGGGCGGCATCTTTGCTCTGCACACAAATTAAATAAATAATTGTCATCTTATTATATGGTCTTCCCGGGAATCTATCCAAAATTTTGAAAACCATTTTCTTTTGATCCCACGTTTTTTCTTATCCCACAACATGTACCATTGCAAGTGTCAACTAAAGTTGCGAGCTAAAGCCTACGCAGACATCAGTAGGAGGATTTCCTAAATTTGAAGCTGCATTGCAGGCTCTGAATCCACAGGCAGATTATACTGATACATAGAGATACAGTTAGGTCCAGAAATATTTGGACAGTGACACAATTTTCGCGAGTTGGGCTCTGCATGCCACCACATTGGATTTGAAATGAAACCTCTACAACAGAATTCAAGTGCAGATTGTAACGTTTAATTTGAAGGTTTGAACAAAAATATCTGATAGAAATTGTAGGAATTGTACACATTTCTTTACAAACACTCCACATTTTAGGAGGTCAAAAGTAATTGGACAAATAAACCAAACCCAAACAAAATATTTTTATTTTCAATATTTTGTTGCGAATCCTTTGGAGGCAATCACTGCCTTAAGTCAGGAACCCATGGACATCACCAAACGCTGGGTTTCCTCCTTCTTAATGCTTTGCCAGGCCTTTACAGCTGCAGCCTTCAGGTCTTGCTTGTTTGTGGGTCTTTCCGTCTTAAGTCTGGATTTTAGCAAGTGAAATGCATGCTCAATTGGGTTAAGATCTGGTGATTGACTTGGCCATTGCAGAATGTTCCACTTTTTTGCACTCATGAACTCCTGGGTAGCTTTGGCTGTATGCTTGGGGTCATTGTCCATCTGTACTATGAAGCACCGTCCGATCAACTTTGCGGCATTTGGCTGAATCTGGGCTGAAGGTATATCCCGGTACACTTCAGAATTCATCCGGCTACTCTTGTCTGCTGTTATGTCATCAATAAACACAAGTGACCCAGTGCCATTGAAAGCCATGCATGCCCATGCCATCACGTTGCCTCCACCATGTTTTACAGAGGATGTGGTGTGCCTTGGATCATGTGCCGTTCCCTTTCTTCTCCAAACTTTTTTCTTCCCATCATTCTGGTACAGGTTGATCTTTGTATCATCTGTCCATAGAATAATTTTCCAGAACTGAGCTGGCTTCATGAGGTGTTTTTCAGCAAATTTAACTCTGGCCTGTCTATTTTTGGAATTGATGAATGGTTTGCATCTAGATGTGAACTCTTTGTATTTACTTTCATGGAGTCTTCTCTTTACTGTTGACTTAGAGACAGATACACCTACTTCACTGAGAGTGTTCTGGACTTCAGTTGATGTTGTGAACGGGTTCTTCTTCACCAAAGAAAGTATGCGGCGATCATCCACCACTGTTGTCATCCGTGGACGCCCAGGCCTTTTTGAGTTCCCAAGCTCCCCAGTCAATTCCTTTTTTCTCAGAATGTACCCGACTGTTGATTTTGCTACTCCAAGCATGTCTGCTATCTCTCTGATGGATTTTTTCTTTTTTTTCAGCCTCAGGATGTTCTGCTTCACCTCAATTGAGAGTTCCTTAGACCGCATGTTGTCTGGTCACAGCAACAGCTTCCAAATGCAAAACCACACACCTGTAATCAACCCCAGACCTTTTAACTACTTCATTGATTACAGGTTAACGAGGGAGACGCCTTCAGAGTTAATTGCAGCCCTTAGAGTCCCTTGTCCAATTACTTTTGGTCCCTTGAAAAAGAGGAGGCTATGCATTACAGAGCTATGATTCCTAAACCCTTTCTCCGATTTGAATGTGAAAACTCTCATATTGCAGCTGGGAGTGTGCACTTTCAGCCCATATTATATATATAATTGTATTTCTGAACATGCTTTTGTAAACAGCTAAAATAACAAAACTTGTGTCACTGTCCAAATATTTCTGGCCCTGACTGTACATCTGCATATAGCCATGTATTCCTATGTACCTGTATTCTAGAGGGAAAATAAAAGTAAATTGTTTTCTTCTTACAAAATTACTAAAAATTATTGAGGACAATTACAATAATGTAAAATAAATGTCATTTTTAATGCGCTTCTTTTAAAAATCACAAATAACAGACATATTTGGTGTCCTCATAATTGTAACAACCCGCACAACACAGCAAACAGATTATAGTGATTGGTAAATAATGTAATAAAAAAATGGTGTAATTGATTTTTTTTCTTTATTGTGTCTGCACCACACAACAAAATAACAATAATTTATTGTGTGTTTGCTGCGTTTCTTTTGTGTTTTTGGTGCCAATGTTAACCAATGTTTTGAATGCTTTTTAAATAGTACAGAATAGTTTTGCTTCTGCACTTAAAAATGCAACAGAATTTTTTCTTTTTTTTAACCTGCGTCTTTTTCAGGATCCACAAGAGGCCTACAAAGAAAAAAATGCACCAAAACCGTACAGTATACCAGCTTCTTTAGATGCACCGATCAATGAAATCACATCCATTTTTCTTGGACATATAGGCTGTGCTAACATGTAGCGTAAATGCTGCCTTTTTTAATGTGTCTTTTGTTATTTAGCTGTACAGTGGATGCGATTGCATGAAAACTGTGCCCATTGTGCGTCTAAAGACACTGCTGACCTGTGTGGTTTTGGTGCTTTTTGTTTTTTTTTAGAGACTTTTAGGTGGAGCCTAAAAAAACATGTAAAAAAATGCAGGGTTTTTATTTTAGAAAGAAAAGCGTTGGTTAAAATTTAACATGGTGCCCATATTTCGCTGTATAGATTGTTTCTTTCCCATGCTGTACCATCTACAGTGAAGGAAATAAGTATTTGATCCCTTGCTGATTTTGTAAGTTTGCCCACTGACAAAGACATGAACAGTCTATAATTTTAAGGGTAGCTTAATTTTAACAGTGAGAGATAGAATATCCAAAATAAAATCCAGAAAATCACAATGTATAAATTATATAAATTTATTTGCATTTTGCAGGGATAAATAAGTATTTGTTCCCTCTGGCAAACAAAACAATACTTGGTGGCAAAACCCTTGTTGACAAGCATAGCAGTCAGACTTTTTTGTAGTTGATCATGAGGTTTGGGCTCATGTCAGGAGGAATTTTTGCAGATCATCTCTAAATCATGAATTTTGAGGCTGTCGCGTGGCAACTCGGAGCTTCAGCTCCCTCCATAAGTTTTTTATGGGCTTAAGGTCTGGAGACTGGCTAGGCCACTCCATAACCTTAATGTGATTCTTTTTGAAGCACTCCTTTGTTGCCTTAACCGACCCTTAAAATTATAGACTGTTCATGTTTTTGTCAGTGGTTAAACTTATAAAATCAGTTTTTTACCTAAGGAGTTTCCACATCTAATGCAAGTCCATGAGAAAAATCTGCACATAAAGCCCAGCGTACCCGCAAGAGAAATTGGCATTTTACGGATTTAAAATTCACACCACGGGTCAGTTTATGCTGAGCAAAACAGAAGCACAGTGGGCAGGATATTTCTTTAAATCCCCTCCGCTTTGCTGGAACTGTAAGACGCTGCGTTTTTTACCCTTTTTTTAATTCAAAGATGAAAAAAATATATTTGATATAATTACGTATATAAAAGTCCTAGTAGATGTAGGAAAATATAACATTAATGAACCCAAACGGTAAATCGTGTTAAGAAAAACAAATTGAAACACCAGAATTGCCATTTTTCATCTACAACACTTCTCAAAAAAGTTCACCATGCAAAAAGCAAGCCCTCTAATAGCTTCATTAATGGAGAAATAAAAAAGTTATGGGTCTCAAAAAACGGCGACAGCAATCAAATTTATTTTTACAAAGTTTGGACCTGAAGAAATCTTCGTGAATTATTCAATAAATTGAATGGTGTCAAAACTACGACTTTTCCACCAAAAAGAAGCCCTTATATGGCTATTTTAATGGAAACTAAAGACAGGTTCCCCGTGCCCTCAGAAGTTGTGTGCACCTAAGTTCCCTGCCTAACAGTCCATTTATTACACTGACACATGAACAGATCTTTAGAAAAAGTATTTCTAGAGTTCTCTTATGGTATGTGTGGCGCCCCAGGATCTGGTCGCCACAACAGTGTTGCCCTCCTCCAAAGGGTTAATGCTGAGCCTGGAGGTAATTGGGGAAGTCTATTAGCCAGTAAGTACCAACATTCAACGCCGTTTCTCCCTCAGGCCAGCAGAGGGAGCTCTAAACCTGGAGTTCCAGGGAGCACTCCCTTAAGCCTGACCTGGGGGAGGAGTTAGGTAGTCTGTTAGGGAAGTTCAAGGAGAGAGGAGCTGAGTAGTGCGGTCTTGTGAGCTGTGGTTTGGAGCTAGGCTAGCTCAACCCAGGAAAGCAGGAGCCGTAGCGAGGCACGCAGAGAAGATTCTAGGGGAGAACTGGTCAGAACCTGTTTGCCTCAGAAGAACACACTAAAAATTGGACATCGGAGTCTGTGGTTGCCAGGGTGTTAGATCCCCCAGCAACCGAATCCGGAGGGCAGGAGGAGTGTAGGTCTCCTGGCCCCCAAAACAACCCAAAGGTACAGCTGCATCACCAGGGCCCGGTGTGGACTCTAGCAGGGAAGCATCAGAGAGGGCCTGCGCAGCCTATCCTATGAGAAAGGGACGTACCACAAGTCCCAGCAGCAAGAGAGCCATTGCCAAACCCAGAGTGCAGGGTCCTGTAAGAGAAAAGGAAGAACAGGGAGTAGGCCTCAATACTCGACTGGCCAAGGAGATCACCCCAGGTACTTCCAGGCCGACCGGATCCCCTTCACCACCTGTGACGGTCTCCCAGGACTGAACTGTTACAGAGTAAAAGAAAAGGTAAAGAGACTGTTGTTTGTGTCGGTTCTGTACACTACCTGATTAGCCCTGCACCATTTCCAAAACCATCATAGACTCTTAGAAGCACCAACGGTTGCCCCGGGACACCGCTCCACCTGTGGGGAGCAGAACCATCCCAGCTGCTAATCCATCAGCCCCGGAGGTCCCATCCAGCAGCGGCGGCTCCATAGCCGCAATCCACAGGTGGCGTCACGAATATTTCCACCAACTTTAATTAATATCACCATCACCATCATATTAGTTGACCCCGCCAAGGTCACGGAGTCGGGCCCCGCCACCACTGACTACCCCCGGACTAGTCCGGCCCGACACCGGGTGTCCCAAAGCCCTGGGGTGAGCGAGTCATATGCAGCTTTGACTAGTGAATGGGGCAATAGATTTCCCAGACTAGTCGGCCCACTTAGCATGATAACATGATTTACAGTAGGCAATGTCATTGCCAGAGCTTTAGAAATCATACACATGCACGCAGCTTTGTTCACTTACATCACTGAGCCAATGAAGCCGGATGTATGCAAATATTTCTATTCCTTGGCTCTCCTGTGTATGTGAGCCATCTTCTGCAATTCCAATCATGTGCAATGCGCCTCTCTGAAGCCGGGACGCATACACCCTGCTTCAGAGGCTCAATGATGTAAGTGAACAAAGCCGCTTGTATGCGAGTGATTTGTAGAGAGCTGGCAATTACACCGGCATTTGTAAATCATGTTATCATGGCCACAGGGGCGTGATAACACACTAAGTGGGCCGACTATTCTGCGGAAACTAACTTCCCATCAACTAGTCAAAGGGTTCATTTTCACATCATAAACGGATTTTAGAAATATTTTTTCTAAAGATTTGTTTATGTGTCCAATGTAATAAATGGACTGATAGGCAGGGAAATTAGGTACACACAACTGCTGTTTTTTCTGGGGGCAAGGGGGACCTGTCAGGTTCCCTTTAAGAAAATAACAAGCCCAAAATATGAGGAATATAGCAAATGAGAAGTGGTTGCCCAAGTAGTGGACAACCCCTTTAAGGCCGTGGTCACACGAGTGTCCCTGTGAGGTGCGTGGTGGATGTGCTGTTCTATTTGTCTTAGTTAAAACTGTTATTTAATGTTTTTCATGCCTGTCTCTGCTGCCATCTACTGGTCAGACTTTTCAGCTCCTCTGTTTCTTTTGCTCAGCCCATGGGAGTGTCTGATGACCCTCTTGCATCACTTCCTGGCTTGTCATTCCAGTCAGAGCTTTTGTGAGAGCAACATCCCTTACTTGAGCTACTAGGAGCAAAGTCTTCTGACCACACGTAGTAGCTACAGAGGCAAGCATCACTCGAGATTTCAATGCCAGGTACTTGGATTACTGCACTCTGCATGTCCTGACCTTTGGAGAAAATAAACCACCATTGTTTCATCTCAGCTTGTGCATGTTTTCACTCTGGAGCGCTCTGGTCCTGTCTGCCCCACCTATAGGAAAAACGAAGGTAAGACTCTCACAACCTCTCACAACTACGCACCTTCCATCGCCTTTAAGTGGGGACAGAACAGTGGAAATCGTGCGCCTGTTCATTATGCCTGACGTCTCTACCCTGCACTTTTCCAGCCTTCTGTGGGCACAGACTACAATTTTGATGTCTCAGGCATTGGGAGTCACTGCTATTTCACAGTGCAGAGGACAGAATAGTCAGAAGACTGCTTAAGAGCTCAATACCCCGGCTACAGATCCCTAAGAGCCCTGTAACTTCCCCTGTAATCTGCCTAGCAACAAGCCTTGTGCACTAGTCTGCCTGCACAGTGCATGCCTGGACAAGCCTAAGGGGAAGCTCTCCCATCTGCCACGTCCTGTGTCACCTCTGCTGCATTGTAAAGGGACAGTTTATGCACCTGCTGTTTCCCTCCTGCTATACTCCTTCTATAGACTTGCAGTACATTATACCCCATTACTGCACACCGCTGCACTGCGAACCCCAAGTTTTACTGAAGACACCTTGGGAATCTCATCAGGGAGTCCTTGCAGAGCTGCACAACAATTTTTGGACCCCTATTCAAAAGTCAAGTTTCTTAAAGAGACAGTACACCTTATATAAAAATGGCCGAAAAAGACCTCGGACAGTTCCCCACTGCTGAAACAGAGCAAATACAACCTGATACTGTCCATTATGAAGCCCAGGAGGCAGAGCCCATGCTTTCAGCAGACCAAGTTGTCCGACCGAAGCGCTCTTCCAAACCCACGATAAAGGCCACTGAAAACTATCACACTATGAAAGATGAGCTATGTGAACACCTGGAAGAACAGTGGGAACGAGTCACCTATTACATGTCAAGACTTGAATCCTCATCAGGTGATGCCACATGCTTACAAGCCGCTCTGGAACGGCTGAACACAGCTCATGAAAGATACAAGAGACTGTCAACAAGGTACATTACCTTTCTAAAAGACTCTAAAATTGACGAAGCGCTTTCAGACCTGAGCAAGGCAGAAGAGGTGGACAAAGAAAGAGATGCCAAGGTGCAAAATGCCATAGACAAGGCAGAACACCGTATCTCTCACCAGCAAGAAACCAGATCACACCGATCAACCTCATCTAGACGTTCCTCTCGGTCATCCGGGTCATCATCCTCAAGAAGCTCAGCCCTGAGCGACAGGATACTAGAGGCCCGCATAAGAGCAGAGGAATCCAAGGTGAGACGTTCCTTCACAGAAAGAGAAGTAGAGGAAGAAGCCAAAAGTGCAGAAGCGGAGGCTCGGATAAAGATTCTTCAGTCACAGATGGAAGAGGAAGTTGCGCTAGCTAAAGTGAGACTACTTGAGCAAGCATTGATCCAAGGTCCTGATCCAGCTGACTCGCCACCACTGGAAGCAGACAATCCAGTTGATCGCACAAGAGACTATGTACTGAATCAGTTACCTGTAGCAACCCCGGTTTGCAGTACCGTCCAAGCCGACAACACCGAAACCTCCAACTTACCTCTACCAGTGCCAGTGCCACCTAAAGCACCCAAGCAAATTAATAACAGTCACCAAAAGGTGCCCTCTCAAACACAGCCACCACAGCAAGATGGCAACCAAGTGTTTCCTGACCCACTTCCACAGCTCAAGCAGCGGTCATCAGAATCTACAGAGGCTAAACCACAGCTCAACCCTGCAGCAACGTCATTTTACCCGGGAACATCTCATCCATTCATGCCAGGCAGCCCATACGCCCCAGGGGCATCACGAGTCGTCGTGGCAACAAGTGGTGAGAAATCAGATATGTCTGAGTTTGCCAGGTTCATGGTGAGCAGAGAGCTAATCAACACTAGTCTCACGAAATTCGATGATCGTGCAGAGAGCTACAGGGCCTGGAAAGCAACTTTCAAGGCAGCCATCGCAAATCTCAACTTCACTGCGGAACAGGAGCTCGACCTCCTGATCAAGTGGTTGGGCCCAGGCTCTACAAACCGTATCAAGAGCCTCAGAACCGTCAATGTGGGACAAGCAGAAGCAGGTCTCGCTGCTGCATGGCAGAGACTGGAACGCACCTTTGGCAGCGCAGAAGCAATAGAGAAAGCCCTATTCAAGAGACTGCAGGACATCCCAAAGATCAACCTTAAAGAAGTCCACAAGCTTCAAGACCTAAGTGATCTGCTCATGGAGCTGGAGCTCGCCAAAAGAGACCCTCGTCTGTCTGGGCTGTGCTACCTGGATACAGCCCATGGAGTGAACCCAATCGTGGTGAAGCTGCCATACAGTCTGCAGGAGAAATGGGCAACGTCAGTCTCAAGGTACAAAAGAATGAATGACGTCACCTTTCCCCCATTTATTCAGTTCTGCAAGTTCATTGATGAGCAGGCCCAGATGAGGAACGACCCCAGCCTCGACTTCCTAGAGTTCAACACTTCGGCAGCTGCAACATCATCATCATCAAGGTATGAAGGTGCCATACACAAACGCAGAGACATTAAGAACACTGTAAGTGTCAGGAAGACTGAGCTACCATCACCTGCAGCACGCACAGATAAACAGAACACCATCTCATCACGAGATAAGTCTTTCAATCAAGAATGTCCCATCCATAAAAAACCGCATTCACTGAACAAGTGCAGAGGGTTTAGATCTAAAACCCTACAGGAGCGCAAGAAAGTCCTCACAGAGCTTGGGATCTGTTTCAAATGCTGCGCATCACTTGAGCACATGGCCAAGGACTGTAAATCCATTGTCAAGTGTGAGGAGTGTCACAGTGAAAAACACGTTTCAGCCATGCACCCAACCCAGCTAGCTAGAGACACACCGGCTGCAGTCACCACCACTCCCACTCCAAGTCATGGCGGGGAGCCCAAGAATCAGACTGACACCACCACAGCCGTCTCCTGCTCATGCTCAGAGGTATGTGGAGAGGGCCAAACACAGAAATGTTGTGCCCGAATATGCCTCATCAAGGTTTATCCTGAGGGACATCCAGAAAAGGCAATGAAGGTGTATGCCATCATAGACGACCAAAGCAACCGGTCCCTAGCAGGAACCAAATTCTTTGAAGCCTTCGGAATTAATGGACCATCAGAACCCTACACCTTGAACACCTGCTCAGGTCGCATTGATACTAGCGGCAGAAGAGCCCAGGGATTCATTGCTTCTCCTATCAATGGGAAGACTGAAATACCTCTACCAACGCTCGTTGAATGTGACCAAATACCCAGCCACAGGAATGAAATTCCTACCCCAGAAGCTGCATTTCATCAACCACACCTAAGACACCTCGCTAGTGTTATTCCACCTCTGGACAATAACGCAGAGATTCTACTCCTGCTCGGCAGAGACAATCTAAGGGTACACAAGGTGCGACAGCAGTGTAATGGGCCTGACTATGCACCATACGCCCAGAGACTGGACTTGGGATGGGTAGTCATAGGAAATGTGTGCGTTGATCGATCAGAAATTGATTCCTTCAAGACTTATGTGCATGGAGATGGGCGCACAACCTGCTTAAAGCCATGTCCTCATCACTATGAAGTGAAAGAGAAGTCTCCAGACACAATACAGCTACCTGACATCGCTTCTTCTCTGCATATCGACAACTTGGGAAGATCAGTCTTTCTCACAACCAAGGACGACGATAAAGTAGCCTTGTCAGTAGAGGACAGAGAATTCATCGGAATAATGGACTGTGAGTTTTCTAAAGACAAAACCAACCATTGGGTCTCTCCATTACCCTTCCGATCTACCAGGGTAAGACTCCCAAACAACCGAGCTCAAGCTCAGACCAGATTTAACTCTCTTCAGCGTTCTATGAGCAGCAAACCTGAAATGAGAGAACATATTGTTGCCTTTATGGACAAAATATTCCGCAACAACCACGCAGAACCTGCTCCATTCTTGAAGAAGAACGAAGAGTGTTGGTATCTGCCTTCATTCGGTGTATACCACCCACGAAAACCGAATCAAATCAGGGTTGTCTTCGACTCCAGCGCCAAACATGAAGGTGTATCCCTTAACGATGTTCTCCTCACAGGTCCTAACCTAACAAACAACTTGGTAGGAGTATTGCTGAGGTTCAGAAAAGAGCTTGTCGCCATCACTGCCGATATTGAACAGATGTTCCACTGTTTCCTAGTCAGAGAGGACCACCGGAACTTCCTCAGATTTCTGTGGTACAAGGATAATGACACCAATAAAGAGATGGTGGAATATCGTATGAGGGTCCACGTGTTTGGAAACAGCCCTTCACCCGCAGTTGCAACCTATGGTCTCCGGAGAACCGCATTAGAGGGAGAGTCCGAGTATGGAACAGATGCCAGAGGCTTTGTTGAGAAAGACTTTTATGTAGACGATGGGCTCAAATCACTACCCACCGAGGAAGAAGCCATTGATTTGCTCAAAAGGACTCAAGGCATGCTGTCCCAGGCAAAACTCAGGTTACACAAAATTGCTTCCAATAGCCTGACCGTAATGAGAGCCTTTGAGTCGGGTGATCACGCCCCTGGATTCAAGGACATTGACTTGGGGCTAGACAGTCCACCCGTGCAGAGGAGCCTGGGCATCAGATGGGATCTTGCAGCCGACTCCTTCGGATTTCAAGTAAGTTGCTCAGACAAGCCATTCACAAAACGTGGTGTCCTCTCTATAGTGAACAGCTTGTTCGACCCACTGGGATTTGTGGCGCCTATCACTATACAAGGCAAATCCTTGCTGAGACAATTCTCTGAAACCGTCAAGGACTGGGATACCCCACTCCCTTCTGACAAACAGCAAAAATGGGAAGCTTGGAAACAGTCGTTGTGTGGGTTGAACAACATCCACATCTCAAGATGTTATCTCAAAATCTCCCTCACCTCTAGCATAAAGAAGGAACTGCACATCTTCTCAGACTCCTCCACAGAAGCTATAGCAGCAGTTGCATACCTGAAAGTGACAGACCCCAACGGACAAAACTACGTTGGATTTGTATTTGGCAAGGCGAAGCTGGCCCCGAAGCCCGACCATACCATTCCCAGACTGGAACTCTGTGGCACCGTTTTGGCAGTGGAAATTGCCGACTTCATACGACAAGAACTGTGTGTCGAAATAGATGAGGTCCAATACTACACTGACAGTAAGGTCGTTTTAGGTTACATCTACAATCAATCAAGACGATTTTATGTGTACGTCAGTAACCGCATTGAAAGGATCAGGAGATCCTCCAAACCAGAACAATGGCGTTATGTACCATCTGAACTGAATCCAGCAGATCACACAACTAGACCTATGTTTATAAGTTCTTTTGCTAACTCTTCTTGGCTTACGGGTCCAGAGTTCCTGCTGAGACAGTCAGAAGAAGGTGTCCAGGAAGCCTTCAGCATCCTAGATCCAGACAACGATCCAGATGTCCGAGCTGAAGTCAATACCCTGGCCACCAGTGCAGAAAAAACTTCCAACCTCGGTTGCCAACGTTTTGAACGTTTCTCCAGCTGGATGAGGCTCGTCAGGACTGTCGCTAGGTTAGTGCATATCGCCGGATGCTGTCGTACTGACCTTAAAACCAAAGACTGTCATCGCTGGCATGTCTGCCACAAAGCCCTTTCTGCTGAGGACATCTCCCATAGCGAGTCCCTCATAATACGCCACCTCCAACAGAGTGAATTCGCCATAGAATGGAAGTGTTTATACGACAAACAGCAGATTCCATTAAGAAGTCCTCTCGCCAATTTAAACCCAGTCATCGACGGTTTCGGCTTACTGAGAGTTGGTGGTCGTTTAAATCAGGCTCATCTTGGAGTTGCAGAACAAAATCCTCTCATCATTCCCAACAAACACCATGTTACAGTCTTGCTGATCCGACACCACCATGAAAAGACTGAACACCAAGGCAGGCAAATTACAGAAGGTGCTTTACGGTCTGCAGGCCTCTGGATTATTGGAATGAAGAGACGTGTAGCACAAATACTACACGATTGTGTGCACTGTCGTAAAGCGAGAGGAAAACAACTATACCAGCAAATGGCTGACTTGCCTACAGACAGACTTTCCACAGAGCCACCTTTCACCTACGTGGGCCTAGACGTTTTCGGACCATGGATGGTGTCCACACGCAGAACTCGCGGAGGCCAAGCAAACAGCAAGCGGTGGGCTGTGTTATTCACCTGCATGAGTGTTCGAGCCGTTCACATTGAGGTGTTAGAGTCCATGGATACCTCCAGCCTAATCAACGCCTTGAGAAGGTTCCTTGCCATCAGAGGACCAGTGAAACAGCTGAGGTCTGACCGTGGAAGCAACTTCGTCGGTGCATGTAGAGAACTGAACATCGACACCAAACCTATCCAAGATCAGCTGGCAGAGAAAGGTTGCACCTGGATCTTCAATTCCCCTCACAGTTCTCACATGGGAGGTTCCTGGGAGAGGATGATCGGGATTTCACGCAACATCTTGAACTCCATGCTAATGGACGTCAATTCCTCAAGACTCACACATGAGACTCTAGTCACTCTTTTAGCTGAAGTCTCAGCCATTATCAATTCAAGACCCCTTGTGCCGGTGACCATGGATCCAGAAACACCAACCATATTAACTCCTACTATTCTCATTACCCAAAAAACTGACAACGTGGTAATGCCCAGCGGAGAGTTCACCCACGCGAACACGTATCAAAAACACTGGAAACGGGTTCAATACTTGGCTGACTACTTCTGGAACCGATGGAGGAAGGAATACCTCACCATTCTTCAGGGAAGAAAGAAGTGGCGACATCTCAAGCCGAACCTCAAGGAAGGAGACCTAGTCCTCATGAAAGATCAGACCACAGAAAGGACTGACTGGCCTATGGGACTAATTACTAGGATACTGCCTAGTCAGGACGGCAATGTTCGGAAGGTGGAGCTAAAGGTCATCAGGAAAGGTGAGACGAAGACCTTTGCAAGGCCAATCCACGAACTTGTTCTGCTTTTGCCCATAGAGAGCGTCCCTACAGGATGAACGCTACCGGACCTGAACTTTGAGCCATCCTTCTTGTTTTGGACTCAATTGAGCTGGTTTTTGCATTTAACATGCCTTTCCTTTCAGGTTGTATTATGGACTCAATAGTGAAATTCCCAAAGTAAATTTCAGACGGGGAGTGTGCTGTTCTATTTGTCTTAGTTAAAACTGTTATTTAATGTTTTTCATGCCTGTCTCTGCTGCCATCTACTGGTCAGACTTTTCAGCTCCTCTGTTTCTTTTGCTCAGCCCATGGGAGTGTCTGATGACCCTCTTGCATCACTTCCTGGCTTGTCATTCCAGTCAGAGCTTTTGTGAGAGCAACATCCCTTACTTGAGCTACTAGGAGCAAAGTCTTCTGACCACACGTAGTAGCTACAGAGGCAAGCATCACTCGAGATTTCAATGCCAGGTACTTGGATTACTGCACTCTGCATGTCCTGACCTTTGGAGAAAATAAACCACCATTGTTTCATCTCAGCTTGTGCATGTTTTCACTCTGGAGCGCTCTGGTCCTGTCTGCCCCACCTATAGGAAAAACGAAGGTAAGACTCTCACAACCTCTCACAACTACGCACCTTCCATCGCCTTTAAGTGGGGACAGAACAGTGGAAATCGTGCGCCTGTTCATTATGCCTGACGTCTCTACCCTGCACTTTTCCAGCCTTCTGTGGGCACAGACTACAATTTTGATGTCTCAGGCATTGGGAGTCACTGCTATTTCACAGTGCAGAGGACAGATGGCAGGCAGAATGTGCAGGCTGCGCACCTGAAGTCACAGAGACACTGAAGAGGTGAGGAAAAATCCTGACTCAGCAAGGAGGTGCGATGACATCATTACTCTGTGCTTCCTGTGTGGATGGAACCTCAGTAGAAATAGTGCACTGACTGAAGCAGACATTGCGGGAAAGGTGGAAAGTGAGTAGTTTTTTTATTGTCAGTACTTGTGGACATGATGCCTTCTGGGGGCAATAGAGGAACAGACAACGAATATGGTATTTGGACGTCTGTTGGGGCTGCAGGTATGACCAGACCCTGAGTCACAGCCTAATGGCAAGGCAAATAGGATACAGAAATAACAATACCACGCCACCTAGATACACATAGAGCTATAAAACATATATGTGAGCAACCATATATGTAAATGAAAGGGGCATCCACGTATATATAAAGGGTGCCTGCAGGATAAAAAGGAAATAGCATATTCCACACAGTACAACATATGAATAAAGCATATATGAATTGAAATGCAGTTTTTTAATCATTTAAAAAAGGGGGGAATAAAAATAATTGCAGTACATTACCAATGTTAGATATTAAACACACAACGAGTCCTAAAATACTTGATTAATAGTAGCCTGCAGTGACAAGTTTAAAAACTTTAAGAAAAATATACCTCAGAACAATAACTATGCAAATTAAGGTCACGGATGCCCACAATGGGGACTAACCGTGCCTAGCACTTACTCCATGACATGTATCCAAAAGAGAAGAATTCAGAGTAATAAATTGTGCAAAATATAACAATATTTATTGATGTATAAACACGCAAGACACACAAAAGGAAAAAATGGCCATTGTAAAACACCATTAAAAACACCATAGACAAGGGGAAAGTAGCCTTAAAGTGGGACAGGAATACAACTACATAGATGTACAATATAAGTAACCTGAACTAGTAATAACTCTCATATACAATATATCATGCATAAATACATCATGTGTAACACTTAAATCAACAAAAGAGACATAAATTGTTGCATTTTGCCATAAATTGCAGTTATACAAGAAGCCAAAATAGGCAGTAGTGGATATATCCCAGGATTGCACGTAATATAACCTATACAGTGCAAACATGGTACAAAGCAGTAAACGGGTCACTGGAAGCAAAAAGGTGCTATATGCAAGTACTACAAGTCCCAGTAAGGGGATCCCCATGAAAATGAGCCCCCTAACCATCCAACGCACATTTCAGCATTATATAAATACCCTTGTGGATACAGCTTCATCAGGGAGGGAAGACATTTAAAAGCTTTCACAACCAGAAGAGTCAGATAGTAGTCAGAAGCTCCGCTCTGGGAGCACTTACAGTTACCACAGGGTAGTGCCTGGAGGAGAGATGTCCGTAAAATATCCAGTGCAGATGAGGGATCCTGCATCTGATCTGCTCGGTGAGGACACTCTGGCCGGCAGACAATCACAGTCGCTTCTAAGTAACCCCAGCGTGTGACGTCACAGTGATGCTTCGGGTGCCTCGCAGACTCTTCTTCCGATACGCTTCCAAGAGACCGCCCTTCTTTCTTAGGGAATCATTACTATATGTTTTTTTAGCTCTATGTGTATTTAGGTGGCGCTGTATTCTTATTTCTGGGTTTTAGTACTGTCAGAATTACTGGGAATCTGCTGTGATTTTCCCAGACTTTAAAAGTTATGAGAAATAACTCTACTGCTCTAAAAACATTTTTTATGGGGGGCATTTAGAGAGGGAACCCAATTAGGACCTTTGCTATGAGCCCCATGATTTCCATGAATGCCACTTACTAAATTGGTAAGACAATTGTGCATTGACTTGGGCAACTAATGACATCTTGAAACTTCAGAAGATTGGATTCTGGGCGAGGTTTGATTCTTGTCTGTGTACCTGTTCCAGTCTTGTCTGTGTTCCCAGATCTGCCCTGCCTGAATTCTAGTACTCGTCCTGTCTGTGGCTCCATTACTGTCCTGCTATCATCCAGTTCCACTCAGCTATTACAGTCCTGAACACTGCCCTGGAAGTGGCACCTGGCGTCTACCGGCAGTGAAGCCCAACCTCACCATCAGAGGCTCTGGTAAATACCTGGTAGGCACTTACATAACTCCATGCTTACCCACACACTTGTCTGATGAATCTAGTGCTGATCATAACATCCTCATGGTTTTATAGAAGCCTAGGTACATACATTTCTTACTTTGATGAAATTTCTGTGCTGATATCAGAAAAAAAAAATATCCGGCCTCTGCCCCCTTAATAGCCGGCCATCACTCACCTGTTTCCTCAGCACACATGACAGATCTGTCATAAGGATAAGGAATTTTACGTACAAGTAAATGTAAAACAAACATAGGAATGTGCTTAGATGTTAAGATTAAAAAAAAATCCGGCCTGCTCATCTCCCCTTAATAGCTGGCCATCACTAACCTTTGTATTTTCCCATTGCCCAAAACAGCACTAGATGCTGGTGCTATCAGGAGCATGGGGAAATCCACTTACTGGTAAGTATAAAATGTGTTACACATACCTATGTCTTATAGCGCAGGTGTTATAGCGCTTACTTACTACCAGCTGCTGGATGGATCTGCTGGCTTCTTCGTTTTCCGTCCTCCTAGTGTCTTTCATCCAAGTCAGGTGTCTTCAGAGGAGCAATGACGGTCTTCATCCATGTAGTGATGCATGATGATATTGGATATTTAGTCTCCTGGTCTCTTCTCATGGTCTTATTGAGGCACAAGTACATATTTTTCTTACTTTGATGACATTTCTAATCTGGTATCTGGAAAAAAAATCTGACCTTCTTATCTCCCCTTAATAGCTGACCATCACTCACCTTTGTATTTTCCTGTTGCCCAAGACAGCACTAGAAGCTGGTGCTATCAGGAGCATGGGGACATCCACTTACTGGTAAGTTTAAAATGTGTTACACATGCCTATGACTTGATGATGCAGGTGATATGGCGCTTACTTACTGCCAGCTGCTGGATGGATCTGCTGGCTTCTTCTGTTGTCCTCCTACTGGTGTCTTTCATCCCAGTCAGCTCTCGTCAAAGTAATGGAGGTGTCCATTCATGTAGTGATCCATGGTGATGTTGGATAGCCAATCTCCTGGTCTTCTCCTTCTGGTCCTCTGGAGTCTCCGGTACATATTTTTCTTACTTTAATGGCATTACTGAGCTGGTAGCTGGAAAAAAAAAAATCCGGCCTCCTCCACCCCTTAATAGCCGGCCATCACACACCTCTTTCCTCATCACCCATGACAGATCTATCATAAGAATAAGGAAATTAAATTACCAGTAAATGTAAAACTATCAGTGGCATGTGCATAGATGTTAAGATTAAATTACAAAAAAAAAATCCGGCCTCCTCATCTCCCCTTAATAGCCGGCCATCACTCACCTTTATATTTCCCCCTTGCCCAAGACAGCACTAGATGCTGGTGTTATCAGGAGCATGGGGAAATCCACTTACTGATAAGTAAAAAATGTGTTACACATGCCTAAGACTTGTGGTGCTGGTGTTATAGCGCTTACTTACCGCTAGCTGCTAGATGGATCTGCTGCCTTCTTCTCTTGTCCTCCTCCTGGCATCTTCCATCCCAGTCATGTGTCTTCAGAGTAATGTTGTACTTCATCCATGTAGATATCTATGGTGATGATGGATATTCAATCTCCTGGTCTTGTACTCTGTAACGCCGGAGTTCCTTTACCTATATTTGATGTTTGCTGGTGTCCCGGTGTTTGCCAGTGCTTATGCCCCTGCATTCTCCTCTTCCACCACCCAGCAGGGATACTAATGCCGTTAACTCCTCGGCCGCCTGCTTTGGTTGCGAGTGTGCATGTGTTACATGGCCCTCTACTCCCTCGCATGGCGATCCACGTGTGTCTAGGTCCCCTGCCCTCTTGAATGGCTGTTCATGTGTGTCTCGGTCTTCTCTGCCACATGGCCGCTCACTTGCTGCTTGGTCCTTGGTTCTCCTGCACTGCCATCCTCATGCGTGGTCCTTTGCTGTCCTGCATTGCTGCCCACATGTAATGCGGACACTGGTTCTCCTCCGCGGCTGCCCACTTGTGCTTTGGTTTTCAACTCCTGGCAAGGTCCCTTAGGCTCCAAGGCCTGCTCTTGCTGATCGGGTTCCCTGGTTACTAGGATAGAATATGTGTGCACGATCCTCTTCCCTTTAAGGTGCAGCAAACATCTGTGAAGATGTCCCCAGCCTTTCTCTGGGTGGCACCAGGCATTTAAAGCCCATTCCCCTGTTGGACGGGGCTTGAGCAACGCTTTAAGTTTTTAACCTTTTCCTGTCATGTTGGTCCAGCCTGTTGCTCCAGTTTACCTATATCCAGCTCCAGTCCTGCCTGTAACCAGTTCTGAGTCTGCTGTGTTCCTGGACCCATCCAGCCTGTGTTCCTGTCCATGTTCCTGAATCCAATCAGCTTGTCTTCCTGTCCGTGTTACTGGATTCATTCAGCTTGTTTTTCTGGCCATGTTTTTGGACCCATCCAGCCTGAGTTCCTGCCAGTGTTCCTGGACACGTGCAGCCTGGGTTCCTGTACCTGATCTGTTCTGTGTTGATGGATCCCTCCAGCCTGTGTTCCTGTATCCGTACCTGCATCAATTCCTTTCTCCACGTACCAGCCTGTGTTCATGTGTCTGTATTCCGGTATCAGTCTGGCCTGAGTCTGGTGTCCTTCCTCAGTCCGGCATGTCCTGCGTCCGTCAAATTTAGGGTTCAGCGTACTCAGAGACCGGCGTATCCAGGATCCAGTGTTCAGTATATCCAGTCTTGCAATTGTTTCTGTTCCAGTCCTTTCTATGTAACTGTTTCAGTCTTGTCTGTGTTCCTGACTCTGCCCTGCCTGAATCCTAGTACCCGTCCTGTCTGTGGCTGCGTTACTGGCCTGCTGTCATCCAGTTCTGCTCAGCTAGCACAGTCTCGGACACTGCACTGGGAGTGGCACCTGGCTTCTACCGGCAGTCAAGCCCAACCTCACCATCAGGGGCTCTGGTAAATATTTGGTAGATAAGCCCCTCCCTTGTAACGGTAAGAACAGCTCTGCCTGTGATCCAGTGGGTTCAAGCTTACCAACACACTTGTGTGCGATGAATCCAGCGTTGAGTATAACATCTTTATTGTTTAATAGAAGCCTAGGTTCATATTATTCTTACTTTAATGACATTTCTGAGCTGATATCTGAAAAAAATTAAAATCCGGCCTCCTCATCTCCCCTTAATAGCTGGCCATGACACACCATTTTCCCCATCACCCATGACAGATCTGTCATAAAGATAAGGAAATTCACTTACCAGTAAATGTAAAACAAACATAGGCATGTGCTTACATGTTAAGATTGAAATAAAAAACAAAATCCGGTCTCCTCATCTCCCTTTAATAGCTGGCTATCACTCACCTACCTTTGTATTTTCCCCTTGCCCAAGACAGCACTAGATGCTGGTGCTATCAGGAGCATGGGGAAATCCACTTACTGTTAAGTATAAAAAGTGTTACACATGCCTATGTCTTATAGCGCAGGTGTTATAGCGCTTACTTACTACCAGCTGCTGGATGGATCTGCTGGCTTCTTCGTTTGCCGTCCTCCAAGTGTCTTACATCCCAGTCAGGTATCTTCAGAGGCGCAATGACGGTCTTCATCCATGTAGTGATCCATGATGATATTGGATATTCAATCTCCTGGTCTCTTCTTATGGTCTTATTGAGGCACAAGGACATGTTTTTATTACTTTGATGACATTTCTAATCTGGTATCTGAAAAAAAAAAATTATCCGACCTCCTTATCTCCCCTTAATTGACGGCCATCACTCACCTTTGTATTTCCCTGTTGCCCAAGACAGCACCAGAAGCTGGTGCTATCAGGAGCATGGGGACTTCCACTTACTGGTAAAAATAAAATGTGTTACACATGCCTATGACTTAATGATGCAAGTTTTATGGCGCCTACTTACTGCCAGCTGCTGGATAAAACTGCTGGCTTCTTCTGTTGTCCTCCTACTGGTGTCTTTCATCCCAGTCAGCTGTTGTCAAAGTAATGGAGGTCTCCATCCATGTAGTGATCGATGGTGATGTTGGATATTCAATCTCCTGGTCTTCTCCTTGTGGTCCTCTAGAGTCTCCGGTACATATTTTTCTTACTTTGATGGCATTAGGCTATGTGCCCACGGGCGCTCGTACCTGCGGATGTATCCGCAGGTACGAGCGCATGTTTCCCGCAGCTGCCCGCCGGCGTCCGCAGCTATTTTTAGCACTGAGATTCCAGTGGAATAGCTGCGGGAAACATGCGGACATTCATGCGGCTTACCTGCGGACGTCCCGGCCTCTATCTCCATAGCGGAGGGCCGGGATTTCCGCAGGTAATTCCGCATGAATAATTGACATGCAGTTACGTGCGGCTGCGGGACATCCGCAACATGTTCCGCAGCCGCATTTTCCGCAGCGTGGACACAGCACTCCCCATGTCCCATAGGATAACATAGGGAGTGTCTGTACATGCTAAAACCTGCGGATTTATCTGGAAAATCCAGAAAAATCTTCAGGTTTTCCGCGGCAAAATCCGCAGAAACAAGCTCCCGTGGGCACATAGCGTTACTGAGCTGGTAGCTGGAAAAAAAAAATCCGGCCTCCTCATCTCCCCTTAATAGCCGGCCATCACTCACCTCTTTCCTCATCACCCATGACACATCTGTCATAAGAATAAGGAAATTCAAATACCAGTAAATATAAAACTATCATAGGCATGTGCTTAGATGTTAAGATTTAAAAAAAAAAAAAAAAAATCCAGCCTCCTCATCTCCCCTTAATAGCCGGCCGTCACTCACCTTTGCATTTACCCTCTGCCCAAGACAGCACTAGATGCTGATGCTGTCATGAACATTGGGAAATCTACTTACTGGTAAGTATAAAATGTGTTACACATGCCTATGTAATATATCGCAGATGTTATGGCGCCTTCTTCTGGTGTCTTTCATCCCAGTCAGGTGTCATCAGAGTAATGGAGGTCTCCATCCATGTCTCTTCTCATGGTGTTATTGAGACACAGGTACATATTTTTTATTACTTTGACGACATTACTGAACTGGTATCTTTTAAAAAAAAAAAAAAAAAATCCGGCCTCCTCATCTCCCCTTAATAGCCGGCCAACACTCACCTCTTTCCTCATCACCCATGACAGATCTGTCATGAGGATAAGGAAAGTCAATTACCAGTAAATGTAAAACTATCATAGGCATGTGCTTAGATGTTACGATTAAACAAAAAAAAAAAAATCCGGCCTCCTCATCTCCCCTTAATAGCCGGCCATCGCTCACCTTTGTATTTCTCCCTTGCCCAAGACAGCACTAGATGCTACTGCTATTAGGAGCATGGGGAAATCCATTTACTGGTAAGTAAAAAAGTGTGACACATGCCTATGACCTGAGGCGCAGATGTTATAGCGCTTACTTACCGCCAGCTGCTGGATGGATCTGCTGGCTTCTTCTCTTGTCCTCCTCCTGGTGTCTTTCTTCCCAGTCAGGTGCCTTCAAAGAAATGGAAGTCTTCATCCCTGTGGAGGTCCCCGGTGATGTTGGACATTCGATCTTCTGGTGTTCTTTGCATTATCTTCTGGAGGCTCAGGATCACAGCATGCTCTGATATTATTGAGCTGGTGTCTTGTTGAGGGTTTCCCAGTTGACAAATGAAAACCCTCTGAACCTGGCCTGGTCCTCTGGTGTTATAGAACACCTAGCCTCTGCTGCTTCGATGTTTTGAAGCTTTAATGGATGGGAGCTGGGATTACGCTTAGTTGGCTACAAGAAAATGAGGCAGAAAAACAAAGTCATTGTGAACTTGGTGACTAATTATAGCAATCTTAGATTTGAAGTATTGAAAAGAAATTTCTCAATGTTTAAGGAATGTTTTCAAATGTAAAAAGAATATCTCAGAGACAAAACCAGCACCGCATGCATTGCATCTCAGGTCTGGTCACCTCAATGAGCTTCAATGCCATTAATAATCTATATGGATAATTATACTTTTGTCTTATCATGAATAGGATGCAGAATTATGTGCACTGTAACATGAAAGTGCTGAAGCATGGTTAGAATGAGAAATGACCAGAAAACAGTTTTTACACAAATACAATATAACCTGTCATTATAACTTCAGCTCTGGACACAGTGGCATAACTAAAGTTTGATAGGCTTTGGAATAAAATTTGGACCTGGGCCCCCCCTCCACGTACACCGACACTCGGGGTATGGGATAATGACGCCGACACTTGGCTCTTACCCTCAGCACCCAGGTTTACCATGATCTGACATCCCTTTTTCTATCAGTACCCAGCTTTCTTATGTTTTCATATCCATCTTGTCGTGGAGACCTAGCTTCCCCATGCTCTACTATACATCTTTCCATCGGCACCCAGCTTTCCCATAACAGAGCATGGGAAAGCTGGGTGCTGAGACAATATGTATAGCAGAGCATGGAAAAGATGGGTGCTGAGGGAAAGAGCCATTTTCCGTCAGCAAAAAAACCTTTCCCATCCAGTGCTTGTATATTTGTCCCCCCCTTATATATAGTTCTCTAAATACAATACTGGCCCCCACATAGCCTTTCATATAGTATAAAGGGTCCCACATAATTCTTCATATATTAGAATGCACTCCCATAATCCACCATGTATTATAATGCATTTCCCATAGTCCTCCATGTATCAAGTAGCCCTCATAGCCCTCCAATTATTATAATGCCACTCCCATAGTCCTCCATGTATTATAATTCACCCCATAGTTCTCCATATGTTATAATGCACCCGTTAGTCCTCCATATATTATACTGCAACACATAGTCCTCCATACATTATAATACACCCCCATAGTCCTATATGTATTATAATGCAGCCCTATTGACCTTCATATTGTATTATACAGCCCCATAGTCTTCCATGTATAATGCACCCCCTATAGTCCTTGTATAAGGTGTCCTTCATATTGTATTATGCATACTCCTCCATTTATAATGCACCCCTATAGTCCATGTATAAGATGTCCTCTATGTATAATGCAGCTGCCCATAGACCTTCATGTATAATGCAGCCCCATAGAACTCCATGTATAATGCAGCCCCATAGACCTCCATGTATTATGCAGCCCCCTAGGCCTCTGGCCACCATGTACTTACTGATTTAAAAAAAAACAAAAAAAACAACAAGTACTCACCTCTCCTCGTTCCCCCGCTGCTCTGGTCAGAGCATCCTCCCGTCCTGCACTTCGTGATCTGCAGTTTCAGCACAGTAGTCACGCAGAAGTAACGTCACCATGCTCTGCTGCATTGAGACGTCAAACACAGGCACAGGGGGACAATGATGAAGCATGGAGTGGAGCGCGCCGTTTGATGCTTCATCATTGCTGTGTGCGATGACGGGCGAGGGTGACCCGGTGCCGCTGCCGCTGACACCGGGGTCCCCTTGACTCACGGGCCATATAGCAGCCGCGTGGTTTGCCACAGAACAGCGCAGCTCCTCTTTCAAAGAGAGGAGCCGGCTGCTGTTCTGCAGGATGGGTGCTGGGCCCCTAACATGCCGGGCCCGGTCGCGATGGCAAGCTCTGCGACTGCAGTCATTACACCAATGTCTGGACACTTGGGCCTGTTAACAGACTTTCCAAATTGTTGTTAGCTCGATCAGTTCTGTTTTGTGACAAAAGTTTTTTTTTTTCTTCTGGCCAAAATCAGTAGTGGAGACTATAAAAAAAAAGGAGAATTATGGAAAAATGTAAACTCTTCTCTGGAGGTCTTTCTGAAAAGTTATCAAGAAGTTGTGAACTTGGCCTCATGGACTGCTCATTTTAATCTTTTAAGTCAAGGTTCCTCTCTTCTAGCTCAGGCTACAGACACCTGTGCAGTGCTTTGTTGGATTTAATGTTTTTTCACCTTATAAAACTTATAACCAGTTAATTATTCGCATACAGACTGCAAAAAGGGTCTTAAAGAGGCACAATACTTTAGATTAGACATACATCATTAATTAATTAAGTTGTCCAACCAGCCCGATAAGGCCTTGTGCGCACTAGGCGTTTTTGCTGCGTTTTTAGCGGCGTTTTTTACCGCGTTTTTGTGCTGAAAACGCAGTGACATTGCTTCCCCAGCAATGCCTATGGGTTTTCATAAGTGCTGTCCGCACACAGCGTTTTTTTGTAGCTGCGTTTTTGTGGTGACCACAAAAATGTAGCATGTCAATTATTTCTGCGTTTTTCACTGCGTTTTTCACCCATTGAGTTCAATGAGATGTTCAACAACGCAATGAAAAACGCATATAGCTGCGTTTCTATGACTAAAAACGCAGCTATAAACGCAAGGGGTGGGCAGTAAAGTGACGTGTGCAGGAAGAGGATTCCTTCTGTTGGTAAACACAGAAGCATGAATCCTCCCGGTACCGTCACCGCTGCGTCCACAACCCGCCCGGTGCCATGTCAGCTCCGTGCGGCGCCATGTCTGGGCGGGAGGTGGAGGCAGCGGCGAAAACCAAAGTGAACAGTAGAAAAAAAAAAATATGTCATACTCACCTGTCTGCAGGGTCCCGGTGCCATGCCCGCTCCTGTCCCGGTACCGCCGCTCTGGCTGTGTGCAGTCTCCCCAGGGCACGTACGAAGCTTGCAGGACCTGGCGGTGGATCACCTGATGCAGTCACCTGACGCATCAGCTGATCGTAATTATCGCGGTGTCGCCGGCTTTTTCGTGCCCGGCCGGCTATCAGCTGATCCTACCGTCAGGGGACTTCATCAGCTGATTACCGTCAGCTCCTGCAGCGATGGGACAGGATTAGACTCTCATCCGATTGCTCCAGGAGCTGCCGGTAATCAGCACAGACGTGAGTATTTATTTTTATTTATTTTTTTTTGCACTGATGCATCAGCTGATTGTATATTCGGCTTTTATACAATCAGCTGATGTGTGATGTGATTCACGTAGTTTAACCTGACACATCTGATCGCTTTGCCTTCCAGCAAACCGATCAGATGATATTGGATCCGGATTGGACAGCGCG